>NW_025335409.1:15647515-15855272 GCF_004798865.1 Varanus komodoensis | reverse complement strand
TTGGAGATTATCGTACTTCAGACGCTCTTCCGATTTGTCTGACCCCCCCCCCCCCCCCCCCAGTATCCTATATATGAAAAGTCTGGGAAATAATGCTTGGACTAGTAAATAGGCAGCCCTTTTATTGGCTAGGTCACTAGAATGATGCAATCATGGTAGCCCCTTGCCTCCTTTAAATGATGTGCCTAGGGACAATTGGTTCTTGCTTCCTCACTCTCACACCCCCTTTTTTAAAGAGTTTCTCCCTTGCCTAGTTCTCCCAAGGAAATGTGCTTGAGGTTTGAATTCCTTTCAGTACGCAATGCTAGTTTTAGCTTTCATTTGGTGCCAAGTATTTGCTAAAGCTGAAGGAAAATTGGACTAGAGGGGATGGAAAAAGGAATCTGAGGTTCTCAAGCAGTAGAAGTTTACAAGAATAGTTTAGCTTTCAAAAAAGGAATAAATCTTCTGAACTTTCCAGACTAGAATCATTCTGTTTCTCAGGTCAGTTAGATTTCTTCTGTTTTATCCACTGCCATGCCCTTCTCCCACCAATGTCTAATTACTGAATATAGTTCTAAGCATCATTTTTAAAATCTGTTTTGACTGGTCAATACTGTTATGCTCAGCAACTGAGCAAATGACATTTCCTCCCATCATTTGTGTAGACATTTAATCAGTGATCAATCATGGTTAGATGATTCCTCTTAGCTACAAATTATTGGGACTTAATTTACAGGCTTACATGCTTGAGTGGAGGTGAGGGAAATATGTAGAGCACAAACAACAATATAAGAGCATAAGAAGACCCAGGATGAGACCAAGGGTCCATCTAGTGCAACATTCTGTTCACACAGTGGCTTACCTGCTGCCCATGGGGAGCCCATGCACAGAATATGAGTGTAGCACCACCCAACATGCCCGTGCTTCCCAACAGCTGATGTACACGTGGCTTGTGATCTGGTTAAGACTAGTAGGCATTGATAACCTTCTTTTCCATGAATTTGTATTCTTCATGAAAGGTAATCCAAATTGGTGGCTACCTTGTGGACTTCCATAGATTAACTGCATGTTGTGTGAAGAAATACTTTTATCTGTCCATAATCTCCCACCAATCAGCTTCCTGGGATAACTCCAGCATCTAGTATTCTGAGATAGGGAGAAAATGTCTCTCTATCCACCCTCTTTGCACCAGATATACTTCTGCATATACCTATCATCTCTTACTCAATCTTTCCCAAACTAAATAATCCCAGCTGTTGTACCTTTCCTCCAGCCCCCCAGTCATCTTAGTTACCCCCTTTTGCACTTTTTCCTACTCTACAATATCCTTATTTAGGTATGGTAACTAGAACTGTGCACAATATTCCATGTATGGTCTAACCACAGAATATAATAAATGAAAAAGCCTGATTTTCTCTCTGCGCACGTCCAGGGGTTTCAACTGGATTTTGTCTGGTTTTCAGCATTGTATGACAAGTACTGCCTACCTATGTGCCTGTTTACTCCCCTCTGCTCAACTTATATATTTGGTGATGACAAAGGTTTCATTTGTATGGTCCTGAAACACTAAAAGTGCTTTGCATACTTTATCTAGTTGTAATTCTTACAACAATCCTGCAAGTTTGTTTTTGTTTCTATGTGCCATCAAGTCATCACCAAGTTATGGTGACACTAGGAATGAAAGCACTCCAAAATGTCCTATCCATGACATTCCTGTTTAGCTGTTCAAAATTCATAGAATCACAGAATCATAAAACAGTAGAATTGGAAGGGACCAAGAAGGCCATTGATTCCAACTTCCTCTTATTGCAGGACACTAAGTTACACCATCCCATTCAGAAGACTGTCCAGATGCTTTTTGAATAGTGAGGGAAAGCCCACAACTTCCCCAGGTAATAGGCTCATTGTCTTACTGCTCTGACAGTGAGGAAACTATTCTAGGCATTTAGTCTAAATCTAGTTTCTTTTAACTCGAGTCCATTTTATTATGTCTTGCACTCTGGAATGAAAGGGAAGAGGTCTTGTTCTTCCTCTTTGTGACAGCCTTCTGGAGGATGAACATGCCTAGTTCTCTCAATCTTTCCTCACAGGGCTTTGCCTGATGCCCTCCTCTGTACCCTTTTTAACTTTTCCTCATCTTTTTAAAAGTTATGTTCCCAGAACTGGACACAATGCTCCAGATGAGTTCCAACTAGTGCTGCGTATAGGGGAAGTACTACTTCATGAGTTTTGGAAGTGATACTTCTGTTAATGCAGCCCAAAATAACATTTGCCCTTTTTGCAGCTGCAACACTTTGTTGGCTTATATTTAGCTTGTGATCTATAACAGCCCCATTTGCAGTATTGTTGAACCAGTAGTCCCCATTTGTAGTGATCCGTTTGGTTTCTTGTTCTTAAGTAGAGGAATGGCATTGGTCCCTACTGAATTTCGTTATGTTGTTCTCTGCCCAGCATTCTAACCTATTGAGATTACCCTGTATCTTACTTCTGACTTCCAGGGTTTTTGCTACTCTACCCAGCTTTGTGTCATCTGCAAATTTAATTATTTTTCTTTGTACCTCCTCATCTAAATCATTAATAAACATGTTGAAGGTTACCGGTCCCAGGACAGAACCTTGCAGTACTCCACTTTTCACCTCTCCCCAGTTTGAGAATGAGCCATTGATAAGCACTCTCTGAGTCTGATTTTGCAGCCAATTGTGGATCCACCTAATGGTTGCACTATTTACCCACTTTTACTGCAAAGTTGGGTAACCAGGTTATCATGGGGCACTTTGCTGAACACTTTGCTAAAGTCTAGATAGATTATGTTCACAGCATTCCCACAGTCCATTTGGGAGGTTACTCAATCAAAAAATGAAATTAGTCTGGCAGGAATTGTTCTTCAGAAATCCACCTTGGCTTCTAGTAATTACTGCATTGTTTTCAAGGTGTTTACAGACTGTTTGTTTCATAATTTCCTCTGGAATTTGTCAGACTAACTGGTTTATAGTTGTTGTGCGTAACGACTCGGAGGAGTCGTTAGCATGCGAAAGAGGGCCAGGAGCCCCCAGTGAGGATCAGGCTTTAGAACAGGAAGATTTCTACTTGGTGCCCATGGCACAAACACCCTGCCCCCTGCCACCTGCCTCAGACGTTTCTGTACAAGTTCCTGGGGATCAGGCTGGACAGTCTGTTGCCATGGAGAATGCCCAGCTGAGGAGGAGACTTCGACGCTTGGACCAATTAGAAGGGAGGCAAAGCGAAAGGAGGAGGGAGAGAAGATTATCTAGCCCCCGGAGGGAGGGACGGACACAGAGGTTGATATCCATGTCGTAAATCTCAGAGAGGTCAGAAAGGAAGGGGCAACTGTGTTGCTTAGAACTATCAATGGCAGCTCCTGTACTGTCATATCTATCTATCTATCTATCTATCTATCTATCTATCTATCTATCTATCTATCTTGAAGTTGTTTGGAATAAAAGGACTTTAAGCTTTTATTGCCTGTGTCTGTGTGAGTAATTAGAACGTGAGCTACGGTCTCACGACAGCTTGCCCCCTCCTTCCTTCACGCTCCAGCATCCACAGGAGCGTTGCAACTCACACAGCCAGGCAAAGTTTTTTTGTGTTTTTTGGAACATATCGGTGATGGATTCCTCAGCCCAGCCTGCACTCCCTCCAGAGTTCAAAGCTCTACAAGATGAGAACGTCCTTTTGAGGGCCGAAGCTACGGCAGCAAACAAGCAAATTAATAGCCTGCACGCTTAAGTTGCTTCACTTCATGCAACAGTGCCTGCAGCGATGGCAGCCCCCCCCCCCTCCAGGCTTCGGAGATAAAGTTGAAACGATGCCCCATAGAGCCGCCTCCCAAGTATGATGGTAAGAGGGAAGGATTTACAACTTTCAGGGCACAATGTGAACTATATATGCATCTTCGCCAAAATGGCGTCACTGATGAAAAGACCAAGGTAGGCTTCTTAATCAACCAGTTTTCTGGGGCGCTGCTCGGTGGGCAACTGTGAGACTGGTGGCTCAAGACCCCATTTTGAATGATGCAACTGCTTTTCTGAATGCATTGGGACTCTTTCTAGGCACAAGGAAATGGCCGTCCGTGAAATTAAATGCCTGTGGCAGGGAGCAGGCTTGGCTGCTGATTACATGACTCAATTTCAACTTTTGATGAATGACCTGGGATGGAATGATGAAGCCTTGATGGTACAATATCGAGAGGGACTTAGGGGGGAGATTTTGGATCTTTTGGCCCGTTCCCCCCCCCACCCCGAAAGCTTGCAAAAATTAATGCTTGTGGCAATTCAAATTGACGGGTGGCTTGCTGAGTGGGCGAAAGAAAGGCAGGAAGGCTGCTTTGGCTCGTTGCCGTATGGAGAGAGATTGTTCCCATGGATGGAGGCCAGGCCTCGCCGGCCTTCACCAGATTACTATGTTGCCAAGGTGACAGCTCAGCCTGAGCCCATGCAGCTAGGGGTGGCCAGGCCCCGCATTCCAAGAGGGGAGTGCTGCCGGACTGTGTTTTGCTTGTGGACAAGGAGGGCACCTGACTTGTTCCTGTTCTTGGAAGAAGCAGGCGGGAAACTTCCAGTCCCAGGGTCGTTAAGCACCACAATGCTAGGATCTACACCAAAACCCCAGCGGTGCCCCACCCTCACAGGGCCTCCTTCAACCCGACACCTGCTGATTGATGTTACTTTGCAGACACCTCCTCTGCCTGAAACATGGGCCACAGCCTTGATTGATAGCGGTGCCAGTGCTTCGTTTATGGATGAGGATTTTGCTGTAAAGCACTCCTTTCCAACATCATTGTTGCCTTTCCCACTCCAAGTGGATTCGATTCAGAGGCAGCCTCTACAGGGGGGTCCATTGTCACGCCAGTCTTCCCCATTGACTCTGCAGATTGGTAAGCGAACAGGCAGTGTTCTTGTTAGTAAAGGATTTGCAGTACCCCCTGGTACTGGGTGGGCATGGACTGGTTAGTCAAGCATGAACCTCAGATAACTTGGGACTCTGGACATATACAATTTAACTCTGAGTTTTGCACCCTACATTGTTTTAACTCTTCCACCCAGGCACCTCCAATCTCTCCCCCAACATTTCGCACCACTCTTCCTCCTCACTATCAGGATTTTTGGGACATCTTTGATCCTCAAGAGGTTGACAAGCTACCACCCCACTGCACTTGTGATATTGAAATCCACGTACAGGCGGGATCCACCCTTCCTGTTGGCAAATTACGGCCCATGTCCCCCAAGGAGCTGCAAGTACTCAAAGAATTCATTACTACCAACTTAAAAAAAGGTTTCGTTTGTCCATCCTCGTTGTCCACTTCGGCCACGCCCTTCATTGTTCCCCAGAAAAGTTCCAAAAAACCCAGAGTTTGTATCAATTTCCACCATCTAAATTCCATTACAGTCCCAAATACACATTCCATGCCTTTGATCTCTGAAATCTCTGAAATGTCTGTGCCCTACAGCCATTTTTACTAAGTTGGATCTACAAAATGCCTACAATTTACTCCTCATCCGCCCTGGTTTTGAACATCTCACTGCGTTTGCATCGAGATTTGGCAATTACGAATTTTTGGTTATGCCGTTTGGGCTTGTGAACGCGGGCCCAGCATTTACTCAGTTGATAAATGAAGTCTTTCACGATTTTCTGGATGACTTTTTGATCGCATAATTGGATGATTTGTTGATTTTCTCGAACGACCCAGAGTCCCATGTGCACCACGTGCGAGCAGTCCTCCAACGCATGCGAGAGAATCACCTCTCTGCTAAGCTGGAATAGTGTGAATTTCACACTATTTCCCTGGTGTATCTCGGGTATCGAATTTCCCGGAATGGGTTACAGGTGGACCCTGAGAAAGTGCAAGCTGTACTGTCTTGGCAACTGTCTCGCATGAAGAGGGAACTACAAAAATTTTGGGGATTTGCTAACTTCTATCGCCGGTTTATACCTCACTTCTCTTGTTTGACAGCCCCTTTGACTGACCTTTTGAAAGAGAAGAGATGGCGTTTGAACTGGCCTCCTGAGGCAGCGGAGTCTTTTGCTGCCTTAAAACACCATTTTGTTTCGGAAAACCATCTTATCCACCCTGACACATCTGTTTCTTTTGTGCTACAAACTGACACTTCTGACAGAGCTATAGGGGCAGTTCTGTTGCAACGACCAGGAGGATCCAGCGATGATCTCAGGCCGGTGGCATTTTATTCCTGCAAACTCAGAACTTCAGAACAAACCTACACTATTTGGGAGAAGGAATTGTTGGTGATAAAAGCGGCCCTGGAAGAATGGAGACATTTGTTGGAAGGGGCCTCTCACTTGGTCCTCATTCAAACTGACCATAAGAACTTGGTCTATTTTGCCTCAGCCAAGATCCTCAACCAAAGACAAGCACGTTGGGCATTGTTCTTCACATGTTTTTGTTTCCGCATAGAGTATATTCCACCTTCAAAGAATCTCCTAGCAGACTCACTGTCCAGAAAACCTGAGTACTTTGGGGACACTGAAGCGCACCCTGAACCTGCCCCTATCTCACAGCCTGACATGATTGCCTCAGCCACTGCTTCAACCTCTTGGCAGGCGGACCTTCTCCGAGCCCAACAGGCCAACCCCTTTGTCTGGGCCAAGAGGGAAGAAAGGGAGGCAGATACACTACCTTCTGTGTACAACTTCGAGAATAGTTTATTGTTATATAACCAAGCTGCGTAAATTCCATTGCCGCTTAGAGAATGAGTGTTGCAACAATGCCATGACTCCCCCTCTGCGGGTCACTTTGGGGTTTATAAGACTTTGCATACGGTAACCAGGGACTTTTGGTGGCCTCTTATAAGCTACGATGTCAAGTCTTATGTCCTTTCTTGCACCACTTGCCAATGGGCCAAACACCAGCCCGGCAAGCCCTCAGGGTTGGTACATCCTTTAGGGATCCCTCCTGGCCCCTGGCACACAGTTTCTCTGGATTTCATCACAGATTTGCCCCCGTTGAGGGGCTTCACCACCATATTGGTCATCACAGACTTATTCACTAAAATGGCTCACTTCATTCCTTGTACAGGACTTCCCTCAGCCAAAACCACAGCCTCTCTTTTTGTAGATCATATCTATAAATTACATGGGTGACCCCTTGCATTAATTTCAGACAGGAGCACTCATTTCACCCCACGGTTCTGGAGGGAACTCCTTTCCTTGCTCAAGGTAGAACTACACCTCTCTTTGGCGCATCACCCTCAAACAGGTGGCCAAAGGGAGCATTTGAATGCGACCCACGAGCAATACCTCTGTTGCTTTGTAAACTACCAACAAGATGATTGGTCCTCTTTCCTTCCTTTGGCAGAGTTCGCTTACAATAATTCCGTGCATGCTTCCACCCGGCAAACCCCCTTCTTTGCTAACCTGGGATACCACCCCCGTGCATTTCCCTCTGTGCTTCCTGCTGCCTCTGTTCCTGCTGCTGGAGATTTTCTGCATGACTTAGTTTCTGTACAGTCTTTGCTCAAGGAACAGTTGAATCGGGCCAAAGCTGCTTACAAAGAGGTTGCTGACCGACACAGGCAACCTGGGGTTCCACTCCGTGTGGGCGACTGGGTTTGGCTCTCTACTGAATTCCTTCCCCTTTCGGTGTCTTGTTGCAAATTGGCCCACAAGTGTGCAGGGCCCTTTAGGATCGTCGCCCAAATCAATCTCGTGGCCTTTTGCTTGGCTTTGCTGGCCTCCATGAAAGTGCATCCTGTTTTTCACCGGGCGCTCCTTTCCCCTGCCCCCCTCTCTCACCCCCTTCGCTCTCAGGTTCCTCCACCTCCACCTGTGTTGGTGGATGGGGAAGAGGAATTTGAAGTCGAAGAGATTCTTGACTCCAGTTTGAGGAAGGGACAGTTGCAATCCCTCGTGCACTGGAAGGGCTATCCCCCCGAAGAGTGCAGTTGGGAGCCCATTGACCACATACATGCACCCATACTCTTGAGGCAATTTCACGCTCACTTCCCCCACAAACCTGGTGGCAAACACCCTTTGCCTTGCTGGGAGAGGGGAGGTCGTGGAGGGGGGAGTAGTGTCATGCCTAATGACTTGGAGGAGTCATTAGCATGCGAAAGAGGGCCAAGAGCACCCAGCGAGGATCAGGCTTTAGAACAGGAAGATTTCTACTTGGTGCCCATGGCACAAACACCCCCCCACCACCACCTGCCTCAGACGTTTCTGTACAGGTTCCTGGGGATCAGGCTGGACAGTCTGTTGCCATGGAGAATGCCCAGCTGAGGAGGAGACTTCGACGCTTGGACCAATTAGAAGGGAGGCAAAGCGAAAGGAGGAGGGAGAGAAGTTTATCTAGTCCCCGGAGGGAGGGACAGATGCGGACGTTGAGATCCACATTGTAAATCTCAGAAATGTCAGAAAGGAGGGGGCAACTGTGTTGCTTAGAACTATCAACGGCAGCTCCAGTACTAACTGTCGTATACATATATCTTGCAGTTGTTTGGAATAAAAGGACTTTAAGTTTTTATTGCCTGCGTCTGCGTGAGTAATTGGAACGTGAGCTACGGCCTCACAACAATAGTTCCCAGGTTCATCTTTTTTTCCTTTCTTGTAGAGAGATATAATATTAGCCCTTCTTCAGTCATCTGGCACTTCTGTCTTCCATGTATTTTCAAAGATGATAGTGGTTTTGAGAATTCTTCTGCTAGCTCTTTTATGACTCTGGGATGAAGTTCATTGGGTCCTGGAGATTTGAACTCATTTAGCCCAATTAGAAGTTCCTTACCTTTCAGTCTTGGGCTTCCATCCTGCCCTTTCAGCTTGTATTACACCTTTGTCAGGAAGGTTGTATTTCTTCTCTTGAGAGAAGATTGAGCCAAAGTCGGAGTTGAGCACTTCTGTTTTGTTTTTTTGTTTTTGTTGCGGGGGGGGGGGGTTGTTTGGGGTTTTTTGGTCATTTGTTACCATTTATTGTTCCATCCACATTGATGAAACATGCTTCTCTTTCATCTGTCTTTTGCTTTGGATGCATTTGAAGAAGGCTTTTCTGTTTCTTTCAGTTCCCTTCACTAGCCTCAATCCATTCATCACTTTAGCTTTCCTAATGTTATCACTGCACTTTCTTGCTACTTGCTTATATTCTTCCTTTGTAGCCTAGCCTTCCTTCTGCCTCCTAGACATGTCCTTCTTGGCTTTTTGTGAAGCCCCATGAGCTTCCTCTGTTGACTGTTGCTCTTTTTCCTTGTTGGAATTGTTTGTAGTTGTGCCTTAAGCATTTCTCTCCTTTTTAAAGATATCCCACCCTTCCGGGGCTCCTTTTCTCTTTAAACGTGTTTTGCCATGGGACTTTGCTTATCACCCTGAATTTGCTAAAGTTGGCTTTTTTGAAATCCAGGGTACATGTTTGGCTATATTTAGACTTAGCTTCTTTTATTATTGAGAATTCAAGTAAGGCATAGTCACTTTCCCCCAGAGTTCCTGTAGCTGTTACTTTGTCTACTATTTCTTCCCTGTTGGTTAGGATCAGGTTGAGTAAAACACTCAGAGTTTTCTTCATCCGCCTCAGCTTGTTGATGCACTTCTTGCTTCTGTACTACTCTTAGCTGTTGTAGTTCCACCAGTTTGTCTAAAAGCTCTTCATCTTTTTTTATTACCTTGAGAGTGGACACTCCATGCTATAATGGTCTTTCCCTTTCTTCTAACAGGGCTACTAGCTTGCATTTGTAGCATGTGTAGGACAGGTAAGAAAACAAACATTGTATAGATGTTGCAGGTCACCACCATGTCATGCTACCTTTGTGATTCTGGCTTACTGGGCTATGGTGACAACCAGCGCTTTCCTTTGTCTTCACAAAAGGATAACAACACAGCCCTAGCAGTAAATGGGAGTGTGTTACAAGAAAGAAAACAAAGGGGACAAAAAGATGAAGAAAGATGGGAAAATATTAGGGACCTCCCCATTGACCTCCCCCACAGAACTCCACCACTGTTTGCTCTCCCTGTGGGTTTGGCTGCTTGTATCCCAGAGGGCCTAGACCAGCTGGGCCAGCTTCCTCTGATCTGCTCAGCTAGGAGTCAGGAACCAGAATGGCAGTGACTGTGGCTTCCTTTATAGAGTCAATCCATCTCTTATTTGGTCTTCCTTTTCTTCTTCTGCCTTCAACTTTCCCTAGGGTTACTTTCTCCAGTGAGTCTTACCTTCTCATAATGTGCCTAAAATATGACAGCTTCAATTTCATCATTTTTGATTCCAGGGAAAGTTCTGGCTAGGACCCATTTGTTTATTTTTCTGTCAGTCCAAGATATCCGCAAAGCCTTCCCTCAGCATTATTTTTCAAACACATCAATTTTCTCCCTGTTTACTGTCATCAGTGTCCAGTTTTCACACCCATCATGAATACAATATTCTGGATGGTCTCCAGTGAAACATCCTGACACTGGATGATCTTTTCTAGTTTTTAACTTCATTTTCATTCTTTGAATTTCTCGGCTGTAGTCTCCTTTTGAATTGATGTCTGTAAAATAGGAATGCAAAATTGTTCACAATTTTGATTTCTTCACCATTGACATTAAAATCATACAAAACTTCCGTACTCATAATTTTTGTTTTCTTAATGTTCAGCTGCAGACCTGCTCCTGAATTTTCTTCTTTCACTTTCATCTGGAATCATTTCAATTCTTTGAGGGTTTCTGCCATTAATATGGTATCATCTGCATATCTTAAATTATCAGTGTGTCTTCTGCCAATTTTCACTCCTCCTCCCTCTGGTCCTAATCCTGATCTCCTTCTATTCTGTTTATAGATTGAACAGATGGGGAGATAAAATACACCCTTGTCTGACATCTTTGCTTATAGGAAACCATTCTGTTTCTTCATATTCTGTCCTAACAGTAGCTTCTTGTCTGCAATGCAGGTTATACATCAGGTCTGTCAATTGCTGAAGCAAATTCATTTCTTTCAGAGCCATCCATAGCTATTCATGATCCACACAGTTAAAGGTTTTGCTGTAGTTCAAATTCTTTGGTGTGCTCCAGTAGCGAACATACATTTGTGATATGATCTCAAGTGCTTCTTCCTTTTCAGGATTCAAGTCAGACATTAATTGCTCCATACAGGGTAAAATTCTTTGTTGCAACATCTTGAGCATCACTTTGCTTACCTGGGAAATTAGTGCAATTGTTCTATACTTACTGCATTCCTTAGCATCTTCTCTCTTGGAGATTAGATTATATATTGAACATTTCCAGTCTGTAAGCCATTATTGTCTTTTTTGTATCATATTTGTTGGCATTTCACATTAGGGACTGATTTGGTCTCTACAGCTTGAAATAGTTCTACTGGTATCCTATCTGTTCTGGGTGCTTTATTCCTTCAGAAAAGCTTTCAGAAAAGCTTTCACTTCACTTTCCAATATTGCAGATGCTTCCTCATAAAATTCCCCTTCAAAGCAGTCTGTTATCTTTTTATCTCTTCTGTATAGTTCTTCCATATTGTTTCCACTTCTCTTTATTCTCTTCTGGTCAGATAGTATGTTCCCCTGTTGGTCTTTCAGCATTGCTAATCTAGGATTGAATTTCCCTTTGATTTCTTGTATCTTCTGGGAGAGGTCTCTTGTTTTTCCTATTTTGTTGTTCTCTTCTGTGTCTTTGCCCTGGCTATTTTAAAAGTTATTTTTGTCTCTAATCTATGTGATTAGGGTTGGGATGAACCCTATTAGAATTTGTACCTCCAAGCATTTCCAGACTTCCTCTTGTGCTTGGGCAAGTCTTTCAAAGCAAGCTGAGTCAAGAGGAAATCCGTGAACACTCACAGGTCCTTGACTGTGCGATTCAGTCTAACTGTTTTATTGGACAGAAAACCTATCAGCCTTTAAAGAAAATTTTCTGGTTGCTGGCAAAAGACTGCAAGGAATTAGTGCTGGATGACGATCAGGTGACCCATCATTGTATAGGTCCCAAGCATGAGCTACAGCCTTATCTAGCTTGACAAAAACAAAACTTCTGTGGCTTCTAAAATGTCATTCCAAATCAGGACAGACAGTCCAAAGTACCCTTAATAGGCTGATGGACAAAATGTAGCCATCCTCTCTATAGAAGATTATATAGATCTGTTTACTTTGAGATTTTCATTTTTTCATTTATCAGGCTTTTCTTTTACTTTGTCAACATTCAAACATTATTTTGTTTAGGAAACAAATGGCCTTATTAAGTTTGGCAAAAAAAAATCCTGCATAAATGCACAAAACTTAAAATGCTGTTTTTGCTAATAGAAAAATAGCCTTTTTAAATCTCCAAACTATCTTAGGAAAGCATCCTCATGAGCACTTGAAGTTTGCTTCAAATCTTTTTTTGATATATCTATTTCAACATTAGATTCCAATTTGGCAGTCACCTAGGACTAAAGGCTTCAATTGATACGATCAAGTTCTATAGCATAGAAAATTACTTTATGCAAATCAACTGGACTATACCATAGTAAACTATCATTCCTTGGTTTAGAAGAGCTGAGCAAGGCTGTCACGTACAGGACATTTGAGAGGGCATTCATTCCCAAGGTCATGATAAGTCAGAGACAATTTGACAGCACGTAACAACAATCATTCCTTAAAAATCCCATTGATGGGAACAACTGGGGGGATACTTTCCAGCAGGCAGACACTTCCCCCAGGAAACACTGAGCAAGAGGAAATGCTTGCTTAGGCTAATGAACAAATGATCCTGCTGCCTCGTGACTAAACAAAAGATGATGCTTCTGTCACATTTTGATAAATGAATCTGTGCTGGTTTTGGCAGATGTTGAAGAATTTGGTGATATGAATTGGGGAGTGGGGGACAAAGAAAGAAAGCCCAATGGTTCCAGAAAGGAAGCATGGCGGAAGAACAGTTAGATGTTGCTTGTTATAGGAATTAGGCTTTTCGGGAGAGAAATTATCATAACCCGCCCCCCCAACCTTGAAACCACTGTCATATGTCTAGAACATGGATGCACATACCTAAATAGTCAAAATAGATTTTGGTCAACTGGCAGAGTAGCCAGGCTACTATTATAATTTAGGAAGATATTTGCAAATGACTAATGCTGACTGCTGTTTAGCCTGCTGTTTTGGGATTATATATTTGAGGCTGCTAGTTGTTTGTGTTCTTTAAAATTACAGTTTTAAATGGTTGCTTTTCAAGTCTCTGTTTTGATGATTAGCTTTTATGGTTTTGGTATGTTTTAAATTAGTGGGTGTTTGCCATTGCAGAAGCCTTTTGGGAACAGAGAGCAGCTCAGAAATCTAGTAATCTGGTACCCTTGTTTGCTTGTATTTCTGCTCCCTCCTTTCTCATTTCCCTTTTCTGTCATGTTTTTAGAAGGTATGTCAGTGAGCAGGGACTGCCTTGGCTTCCTAAACCTTTGTACAGTGCTTAGGAAACTTCAAATATTTTATAAGTGACAATACATACATACAATAAAATTCTGAACCCTACTTCTGTAGATCTCCTCATGTTCCCTTCAGTCCCTTCTTCCCAGCATTCCTGATAAATGGGCTTTCAAATCATGGCCATCCCAATGCATTCTCCTTCCAACAGTGTTTGATTTAGCTTTGCAGCTGACAAAGCAGGGATAAGATGCCTGGTGCAGATTAATTGCTTTCTTGCAATAAGCTGGACCAAGGAAGCAAACTCTATTGTTTATCCTGATTTTCTTCCTCTGCCACCTGGTTAAACTAAACTGAAACACATTCAAGTCAAAAGCCTTTCACTACTTGGGAGATAAACTGTTGTCAGAACAATTAAAAAAGTGGAAGTGGGGAAACAGGTTGTGAAGTTAGAGCATTTCTGCAGCACTTATTATATACTCTCCTAGTGCTGTTTTGTTTTAATAGAAATCCATAATAATCATCATCTGGCATCTCGAGCACTCAATGAATAACCGGAGATGAACTCCCAGTGGATTAGTTTGGCAATCGTTCTTTGCCAAGGAACTTTAATCAAAGGAAGTGATCCAAAATTAAAGGATGCATGTATTCTTCTAGCCCTATTATTTGTTGTAATTCTTTAAACACTCCCCCTCCCCCAAAAGCATTTAGCATTCATGAGGCCACAGGCACTAGGTTCAGCTCATAAAGGGAGTTGGCAAATCCACATGGACAAGATCTTTAAAGGCAAAGACAGAATTTGGATGCTTTGATTGGCTTAACTTCTGCTGTCCATCAGATGTTGGGGGGGTTTGTTTGTTTGTTTGTTTGTTTTTGATGCCTTGTGAAAAACAGATTTTAGAAAGCTGATATACCTCTCTCAAAAACTGTCAGAGTGTGAAGTCCCCTAGGAGTCTCTGTGATGTAAGCATGTGCATAAGATATTTAATGGGAAAGCTGTATGAAAACTCAGCCTAGGGTGACCTGGAGCTTTCACCCTTGTATGGACAAGGGTGAAGAGTGGAATGCTGATAATAAACTGAGTCTCTATGAAGGATTACAGGAAGCAGGAATCAGCGAATGACAAGAACAAAGCTCTTCTGTGTGCCTAGCCCAGGAGTGGGCAACCTTTAACACTCAAAGAGCCATTTGGACCTGTTTCCCACAGAAAAGAAAACACCTCTAAAAACTCTGCGAAACTCTTTTGACCTCTAAAATGAAAATAACACTGCATATATCATTTTTTACCTTTATGCTATGTATAAAAAAACTATTGTGTGTTGCATTTATGAAACAGATCGGGGGCTATGCTGTGCCGGTGCGTGTCGCAGATCGGGGGCTGTACTGGCACATGTAGCAGATTGGTGGCTGTGATGCGTATTTTGAGCGACGGAGCTGCAGCAGAGGAATTCAAGAGCCACATGTGGCTCTGGAGCCACAGCTTGCCGACCCCTGGCCTAGCCAGTCTGTGTTGCTTATTTCTCCTTCAGGAACAGACTTCCATCTACTAATGGCCAGTATGGATAAGTTGGATACAAAAAGCTTGCAGCAGAATTGTTCATCCTTGGCACTTTCATAAAGGTGCCCAATTTTGTTCTCAGTCTATTTAAATATTTATTGTTTAGGCAAATGCAAAGTGGCTACCTGATTGAACTGGGTTTAAAATAGGAATACAGTTACAACCTCCACAATTCCCCATAGATGCTATCACTACAATTCTTTACAGCTTCATCAACGTATTTTTTAACAATTTCAGTGCCAGGCTGGCAAGCTTGGAAGGCTGTAGAACCTGAACATACAAGGCCTTTCACATATAATGCACCATATAAAGAGGACCAGAATCCAAGGAGGGCAGGAGACCAGATACCTGGAGCAGGGTAGTCAGAGACTGGGAGATTGGCTGGCCAGAAGTCTAGAAGTGCACTAGGAAGCCTAGGACAGAACTTCCCCCAGTCACAAGATGACTGTACTGAAGGAATGTAGCAGATCCTGGCTCTCTATTGCACAGGTGTGTTAAACCTCAGGCCTGTGGGTCAACTCCAGCCTGCATGTAGTCCTAGTCCAGTGCTCCCAGGTTTCCAGTGCACCCAAGGGGCATAGCTTTTCCAAGGGGAACTAGCAATGTACTAATACATTGGTGAAACTTGGCTTCCATGATCATCCTGATGAGTTCTATACTTTTGTGTAATTTCAAACCAATCCAATAAAATGGATTGGTGATGTTAGAACACATTAAATATGCTGAACATTTTGCTTCCCTCAAATTGTGACTCATCAGATGAGTTTTCCTACAAATTTTGGTGGAAAGTACTGATGTATGTTATTCTATGTTGTTTGAGGTGTGCCTTTTATTAGCTTGGTGATGTCATTAAGGGTTTTTTGTCCCCATGAAAGTCTATGACAGCACCTGCTGGCAAAGTTATGTTGGGCACAATCAGTTTCATTCTGGAGCTAGAATGCTGCTAGTATTCCAGTCTTTTTGAAGAAGCTTTTTTGCAGACAGTTTCTCTGTGCTATGCCTGTTATTTTAGCTTTGAAGTCTCGTCTGCCAAGGCAAGATTTCACATGACTACATAGATTGAGATGCCAGCACTGATGGGATGGGTAGGTAGGGAGACTTAAAGTTTTGCCCCCCTGCTGTAGTTCCAAACTGGATCAGTCCCCTCTTTATATCTCCAGTTTACATTGCCAAAATTGCAGTTTCAAAATAAATTACTGGTAAGCCTCAAAGCTCATTGGGTTGATAGGCCAGTTTGTTGTCAGCACTCAGCAGGACGGGTTTAAAGTGAAAGGGAACTCCTGTCTAGCTAGATGCTTCAGAAGGTGGTATGGGAACAGGACAAAGTCAGACATCTTTCCTGACCAAAGATGAGTATGGGCAGATGGAGGATATGTTGTGAGCAATCAGAATTTGTGACATTGCACAGCATCATTACTGAGCCTGGGGCATCTGGGTCCATCTAGCTTCCATTTCCTGGTTTTGTGGAGCTTAATCCAACATGGGGTGGTCTTATACAGGCAGGTTTCTTGATAGGGTGCGATCCTATGACCTCGCAACATAGGCTTTTTCAGGGTCTGAGCACTGAGACCCTCCAACCTTGATGCTTGGACTCTGGAGGCCATGGTCCCACCCTGTCTCCTTGCAGTGAATGCAGCAAAAGCTCTGTTCGAAGTTGCAACTGGGCCTTGGGGAAAGGGGGACATGTTGGGGAAAAGGAAGGAAGATAGGGCTGCAGAGTTGTGCTGATTCCAGTTGGTGCCCCAGCCTCCTTCCCTCCCCCTTGCCATCCCCTAATCTAAATGACCCAAAATAGCCATTGAATGCAGAGCACAAGGTATGGCAGGGATGGAGATCACTGCAACTTCACCTTATGCCTTGCCCTGGATACTCATAAGCCTTCAGGTTCATTGGTTTACCAGCATCTGCTGTGAGGGTGATAGAACTGAGCCTTCTGTTTTCTTTTGAGCACTGCACTCTCCAAGGCAAATTACTCTCTGTCTACCACTCTCTCTCTACAAACTACTCTCTGTCTTTCCCTCCCTCCCTCCCTCCCTCCCTCTTTCTCTCTCTTTGTGCACATATCCAGATGGGTAGTCATAACAGTCTATTGTAGCAAAACCAACAGAAAATTGTGGCACCTTAAGGACTAATTTTTTCCCCTGGCATGAGCTTTCTTGGGCTACAGTCAACTTCTTTTGTACATGTAAGCAGTCCCTCCCAGCTAGCCTTGAGTGGATGCTCATGTGAACTGAACCAGAATGATCGCACCCATGGCTGTGCAGCAATTCTAATTATCACAGCAGTGCTTTCCTAGCTGCTCTTGGCAAGGTGACAACTACAAACGATATTGCCACATTTGTGTGTGACATTTTTCCATGCCCGTCTGTTCTCTGGGAATTTCAGGATCGCTTGTACAGACAGAATGGGTGTGCCAAAGCACTGTAGTTTTCATCACTGACAAACTGAAGAATCATTGTTTTGCTGAAGCATTTGTGCTTGTAACAAACATGAAAGACGCTGGCCGGCAATGCTACCCTCCAAAAGTCAGAATTCAGCTTCATCATTTTTAGGCTCTTGGTGATCATTGCTATCACAGACAAGTTGTGAAAGACTGACTTCAGCTGCATCCCCTTCCCACAGCCAGGCTCATCTATTTTGCAACATAAACTGATGAGAAAATATGCTGGGTTCATATAGGCAGACTGTTTTTGCATGGTGATCTTGTGTTCCCTTGTGTTCCCTTTTTTCTCACTTAGAAAGACAAAAAGACAAAAATTTAGTGTGTGTCCATATCCCTAAGGAGAGTGAGGTGGAAGGGGAAAAATAAAACCAACTTCGGAAAATCAGGAATTCCCATTTCACAATCCATCACCCTACCCACAACTAACTTCAGTTTGTCCAGATATTGCAAAATTGGAGCTTCTGTGGAACGTTATTAACCCAGCAACCCTAAACACTCTTGTCAGGAATTAATACCATTTGAGTTCAGTGGGACATTCTATCACAAATACACACATTGGTTTACACTGTAAATATGATCAGTATGGTTTCTAGAAGAAAATGTAATTAGATGGAAATCCCTTTTTCCTTGGAAATGTGCCAGAGTGGGTGGAATGCTCTTTCACATCCAGAAGTCTTCCTTGATTAGCAATGGTCTTCAGTTCATAGTAGCTTCTCTGGGCTTCAGACTCTTTCCTGCAGGAGCTATTTTGTGAACAGAGGGATTATATACATATTATATCACTATCTCTTGAAAACATTTCCCATTTATTTTTTTTTTAAATCCAGCTGTCCCTTTAAAATTCTCCTCTTGAAACGATCTGTAAGTCTTTGGTTATACTCTTCTTTCCAACTATACAAAGGATTTCCATTGACATCACATTTCCCCCTGGAGGCAGGAAATGAATGACATGTGAAATAAGCTTGAAAAATGCTAAATATAAAAAGATGTGCCTGTCTTTCTGCCGTGGTAGATGGGCCTCTTTTGTATTCCCATGTATCTGAACTAAAAACAGCAGTGTTCAGTCCAATTCTTGGTTCCCAGAACTGGGTTATTAATTTTGCCTCTCCCCAGAGCAGTTACAGATGACTTGAAACTGCTGGAAAGTAAGTAGCTAGAGATGCAGGCACTGCAGCACTATAGAGCTTTTGCTCAAGCTGACAAATATTCCACTGTTGCAAATTCCTGCTTTCTCTCCAGTGATTTTGTTGGAGGGCAATTCACACATTATGTGGAAGTGTCAGAGCAGAAAAGGCAAATGTGTTGCACTTCTTCCTTGATCTTCGCTTCCTAGGTACTGTGTGAGGGTTAGCGGGGAAGTAGCACCATATGCTTTTGCTGCTTTCATATATTGTACAAAGTAACCACAGAAGAGTTGAGAGTTAAGACCACACAATGAAGATCAATTAAGTATTTCATAATAAAGGTGTGCCAAATATGTGCTCCTTTACACTTTTGCAGGACCATTTATTTCCCTGTGGAAACAGAGGGGGGTTTGGGGGGGATGTTGGAGGAAGTGGGGAAAATTCTTAGAATCAGTTTTACCAGGGATGGTTATATCTTAAATACTGAATGGCCAAGGTCTGCCTTCTTTCCTTCCCTGTACCATGGGGGCAGCTATCTTTCCCCACTCAAGAGTGCTTTTAGGAACATCACTCTATCACATAGTAGCATCATTCCAGGGATATTTTCCCTGCAGGCTACTGTGTAGAACTAAGCTGCTGTTTGAAACAGGGGCAAAGCTTCCCCCCCCCCTTCTTTTTTTCTTAATCTGCAAAATCTACTTTCAGGTACACACAGAACCAAGTTCTGGGCGATATACAAGGAGTGTTTTCTTTCCTGCTTTTGCATTACATAACCTCTATGTGGTGCACAAATGCACCCTCTCCACACAGAATTATTTTTTCTACCTTCCTGAAGCTGGATTCAGGGACCATTTTGGTTCATCCCCACAAAGTTCCTCTTCTGTGGAATTAGGGCAGAGAGTAGTGACAAAAGATGAAATTTGCAATTTTATTGACAAACTGAAAGTCAGCAAGACACCTGGTCCAGATGGTATCCATCCTTGAGTTATCAAAGAACTCAAGCATGAAATTACTGACCTTCTTACTGAAATATTTAACATGTCCCTAAACTTAGCACTTATACCAAAGGACTGGAGAATGGCCAATGCAACAGCAATTTTTAAAAAGGGATTCAGGACATTATGTTCCAGTTAACTTCTGTCCTGGGTAAGCTGCTTGAAAGGATGATTAAAGATGGAATCAGTAAGCACATTGAGGGACAAGCCCTACAGAAAAACCCAGCCAATGTGAAGAAGGTAAACTCCATGCTGGGCATAATTAGAAACAGAATAGAAAATAGAACTGCCAAGATCTTACTTCCCTTATACAAATCTTTGGTATGACAACAGTTGGAATATCGTGTTCAGTTCTGGCACCTTACCCGAAAAAGGACATTATTGAGTTGGAGAAAGTATAGAGAAGGGCAACAAAAATGATCAGGGGACTGGAGCAGGTCCCCTATGAGCAGTGGGATTGTTCAGCTTAGAAAAAAGCTGAGTAAGGGGAGACTTGATAGAGGCATTTAAAATAATGCATGGTGTGAAGAAAGTAGAAAGGGAGACATTTTTCTCCTCCCATAACACTGACTCGTGGGAGGTTTGGGACAGATAAAAGAAAGTACTTCTTCACACAGCATACAGATAAACTATGGAATTCACTGCTGCGGAAAGTGGTGATGGCCACCAATCTGGCTGGCTTTGAAAGGGGATCGGACAGATTCATGAGGGAGGAGCCTATCAGTGGCTACTAGCCTTGCTGGCTACAAGCTACCTGCTTTATCAGAGGTGGCCTGCCTGCATATACCAGTTGCTGAGGGGCTTGGGCAGGAAAGGGTCTTGCACCCATCCTGCTTGATCCTGGGGGGAGTTGATTTGCCACCATGTGTGCAAAGTACTGGACTAAAAGGAACTTTGGTATGATCCAGCATGGCTTTTCTTATGTTCTTATGGTCCATGGTCTGATCATTAATGAATTTCACAGTAGGAGATGCTTGAAAGGAAGATACGTAGAAGATACATGCATCACTACTCCTTTGTTTATATGTGGAACAAAACACTCTGATAAGGATACCTAACAAGATTTTGATTCTGAGCAAGATGAGAATGTGACTGTACCAGGCTCCCCAACCATTTTGGACCCACAGACGTATTTGGAAATATGAGAAACTGTTGTGGGCACCACCACAAAATACCTCACCTGTGGAGTGCTGCTGTGGCATCTACCTGTTTTATCTATGGCTCTTGGACTGTCTTATTCAACAAAACCTGTATATTAGTCACTACAAACTCTCTTTAAGAAGGGGTTATTTGATCCAGCTAACTTCTGGTGATGCAGTGCAGCTAATGCTTCTTCTTTTAAATGGATTTTTTCTCTCCTGCACCCCACTTGAGAGATGTGAGGAATTTCAGGGGCTCCAGCACTTCCTCAGACTTCAGTTTCCAGCAAAGGGCACTGGAGGCTTATGGTCTTTCTTTCCTGACAGGCTTATTTGTGCTCTAATCAAGTTAAGGTTCCACAGATTCCCAGGCCAACAGAGTTGTGTCTCAGCTGCTGTGGGATTCTTATTTCAGAGACCACAAGTTAGCTCTCTTCTTCCTCTTCTGTTCAAATTTTCCAGGTCTGGCTTCATGCTTCTCCTCAGATCTAGTAGAACAAGAGCAACCAATTCATCTAAAACAAAAAGGATGGTTTCAAGAGCTTCAGAGTAGGATGGAAGGGGGACTTGTGAATCACTTTGTGATCCCAGGCTCTAAAAATACAAGGAATTGCTAAAAAGCAATCTAGACTGAACCCCAAAGCACAGCAATATATTTGGTTGTACTGTAGTTGCTTCTTTTGGATAGGAAGTTACTGTACAGGAGAAAAACGTACTGAAAAGTCTTTTAAATTCTCTTTAAAATTATTTAACCACTCCATGTAAATTAACAAATTGTCAGCATAAATGAATTCTCGGCTTATCTAAAAGATTGATATTACAACATTGGAAAGACAAACACCTATAATGAACACAGTGGATTGAGGACCTAAAAGCATTTGAATGGCTGGCATATAGATACCACCTTCAAATAAATACTTATTTGGATTTGGCTTCCTTTCGTTGAGGACTATATATAATTGCTAGAAAGTTGTATTCATTTCATAGAAATTCATGCACATATTTTAAAAAAATAATTGGTGCCTGTAGGCACCATGTGAGGACATAAAGGTATCGTAGGTTTCTAAGTTTCAGTTGTATATTAGCTCAACATTACTCAACATTAGTGTGTTTCTAGAGATACAAAGATGTGTGCACAAAACCAGTACAAATATTGAAAATATTCCAAAACATTTAGTAAGCATAGATCTGAAATGTGTATCTTTGGGACATGCCATCTGTTTAGCAAATATTGGGGGGAAAATCCTGCAGAAGCTGAATGAGATATCTGGATGCAAAAGATCAGATAATTCAAAATGAGCTCTTATATGAAATAGAATTAACATTGTAGAACACATAAGGTTATAGCTGATATTAGTCTAAGGACAACTCATTTCACTAGGTGTATTCTAAGTAGGACTAACATTAGCTGCCAACTACAGATTGGAATTACTCTCCCTCTACTGCCTTGAAGTAAAAACTTACTACTCCATATCACTAGAAAATAAGTAACCATCCCAATTTATTTAACTGGTATTGGAGAATTTCAAATGTTATGCTTATTGCAGTGTTCACACATGATATTTAAACTGAGTGAAGAAGGGCAAAAAGATGACAAACAGAAAAATTGTCAACAATATTTTCTGTCTAGTTTGTCTGTCTATATTGATATTGTTATACAAATAGCATTTTTTTCATTTGGTTTCTCATGTTATGATACAATTACTTTATTGCATTATTTACTGGCATTGTGATTTTTTAAAGAAAAAGTAAAAATAATTGACAATTAAATCAGGTCTTAGTGCTGTTTTGATTACATGAAAGTCTCAAAACCTTCTCTTTCCTTAGCTTTTTCATAGCTCTCTTTTTTCACACTGGTTCCATCACTCAATCTAGTTCTGAGAGAGATCTCTCATAGAAATATAATTTTCATTAGCTTGAAATAAATCTCTAGCTAACGAGAGAAAAGGATTTGGGGAGGATTGTAAATGTTACGTTTTACCCTTCCATGTAAAAATAAAACATGTTTCAGATACACACACACCATTTCTAAACTTTTTTGAGTTGAATGAGTATTTCTAGTTAGGTTTTTTTTCTTTAAAAATATTTAATGTCTATGAACGTGTTCTCATAAATCAGGAAACATTCTTAAAAGCTACTGATTTCAAAAAAGCAAATAAATTATATTAATTTCTGTAGGTTAGGAAGTACAAACTTCCCTCTCTAATATTCTAGCTGTGATTCCAAGTTATATTATTTTTCTCCTTGTTGTTTGGCATTTTTGTTAATTCATCCGATATTTTTTTCTCCACATTTTTTCTTTTCACCCTTGTGGGGATGCATCCTAACAGGAAAAGCAAGAACAAAAACAAATGGAAATACAAACGGATTCAGATTTGCCAGCCTCTGACAATGACCTTTTCACAGGTAAGATGCCTGAGAGCAGCCTTTACCGTTCATCTCCTGACAACAGTGCACTGTACCGAGTGTGATGGTGGGCATGTCGTGAGCAGAGCTGGCTGGAGCCGGGGGTCAGACTAGGTGGCCCGGGAGACCCCTTCTGGCTCGTTATGTTTCTTTGTTTCTATGATCTGTCTTTATCTGTGTGTTATTTCCGGGTTCTGCAGGATAGTACTACTTTCCAGTAGAGCTTGTGAACAATTGACTCTGCCGCAGGGTTATGTAAGCCAGGCAGCTGCATGGGATAATCAGAGCAAAGGAGGACAGATAACAGGACTGTTCTGCTCCATCTAAGAAGTTGTGCTTGTTATTGTGGATGTTGTTAAAAATAGGGTTTGGAAGTTTGTGTCATTTCAGTTTAATGAACAAGAGTTCCTTTTTGGAACAGTTTCTATTATTACTAAAGAACGCAATAGAAGCACCCAGAATTCCAAGATCCTGCCCTTGTGAATGACTCTTCATGCAGCTGATGAAGTTTCTGGTGCTCACAATTCATAGATAGTAATACATGTAGGAACCTGACCACAGAAAGAGTTTTAAGAATCCCCACTGGTTGTGAGGGACATCACCAGTTGTCCATCCATTTCTTTAAAGTTGCACTTTAAAGATGGCAGTCCCATCTCATGAGGAAGACTGGTTACTTCAGACCTAGTATACTGCATTCCTAAACACATAAAGGACAGTGTTGCACTCATGCATTTATATCGCTTGCCCTTTCTCATCACTTAATTATTCAGCAGTCTCTTGATGGCTTTTTGAAAGTTGTGTGAATTTGTCTCTGATGGAAAGTGTTGTATTTGAGATGGCATCAAACTATATGAAGGCTGCCCTTGATGACTAATCTCTCATGGTTCATTCAGTCATGCTAGTCATCACTAGGTGCTGCAGTCAGTGATTCATGCTTAGGATGCATGTATCAACAGGTCCAAAAAAGTATGCTTCACTGACATTAACGTGGCAAATCTCCAGGCAAATGTGTTTACAAATCTGTAGCAGGATTATTGGTTCCACATGGATTGACTGGCCTCTAAAAGTGCACTGCTCAGATTCACCAGTGCCTCCAGTAAAGGACATTTCACTGTAGTCAAGTCACTGTGTGAATCCATCTCTATCTGTCAATCAGTTTCAGGTGCTTTTTTGCCCTAATTTCAAAATCTATCTCAAAACCAGTTTTAAGGTTTGTTAGAGTTTGTCACAATCTTTATGGACAGACAAAGGCTATAGATAGACAAAGACAGGTTAAATGCCATGAGTTAAGGAAATATTAATCAGATGCCTTAAGGCACATATCAATTAATATATCCTTTGGGACAGACATAAGAGGGAGCTTTATGGTAGCAGTAGCTGAAATATTGGCATTCTCTCCCCAGCTGGACTCTTAACATTTACCTGACAAATCCTGCTTGGAATGTCATGTAAAATGGATAGGCACTTGGGAAATGCCAAGAAAATCAAGGAAATGTGTGGCTGTGCTGGTTGTCACTCTCTTCTGTATGCCTTTATTAATTTCTGAACTTTTGTCATCAAGCCTGTTCAGCATGGCAGCCATTAGCCCTTTCCTGTGAGGTGCATTGATTGCTAGGCGTGCAAATAGATACGAGAAGGAGGTTGGAATTAGCACAGTCAATCTGAAGTTGCCATTTCCTTAGATCTAGGTCATCCCCCAAAGCTGCTATTACGCCTGTGAAGGAAAACAGAGATCATCTATGTTTGATAATGTGGGAGGAAAAAAATGTTAAACACCTGTTGTGTCTATGACATTTCCCCTGTCTTAAGAACTTGTGTGGGTTGTTAAACCTTGAGAGGGAGAATAGGGGGAGATCTTGATCACAGATTTCCCATATCACAGTTCAGTTGGACCTTGTGTGTGGTATGCTAAAGCCCCTGATTATTCTCTGATTCTTTTTCCTTGCAAACAATCTTGATTAAACCAGTGGATGTGTAAACAATTCTAGAACTGGTGAGGGAATTGCTAAGTGGTAACATAAAAAAAGAAACTGAACTTGGACAATAGGCCAATTACATAAACTCCCACATAAAAATTCCTTTTCTAAACATCTTTCTTTAAAAAAATGCCCTGTAATGAACCAGGACATTACTTATTTTTATTGAGCTTAGTTTAAATGTGGTCATATTTAAGGTATAGTGATTGAGTGCTAAAGTTTCCTGCTGTAGTACATGTGCCAGTGCTGTCTTAGGAGAAAAACCAGGCTGTTTAAAAACTCCATCAGGAAGTCAGAGGAAAATCACTGGAAAATTTGTGGCCTAAAGTTCCTGAGCTACCTGAGACTTTGCAGAGCCCTGTGTAGAAACAAGTTGCAAAATACAAGTGCATGCATAAGAGCACCCTTTCCTGAATCATTTGTAATCATTAATTCCATTTATAAAACAGATGGAAATTCCTTCCATATTTATAAGAGGTTCATAATTTTACTTGTTTTTTCCATAACATTCTCATTGCATTTTTCACCTCTTCATTTCTGAGGGTTCTGTTTAGGACCAGAATCCTGTTTAGGTCCAAAAATAAATAGATTTCATTCAGTTTTTCATTTCAGCCATTAACTCTTACAAAGGCTAGTAACCAAATAGCAGCTAGCCACACCAGTCATTAACCAGGAATAGGCCATATCAGGACCAGCTAAGACATTTGGCTCCCTGATATCAAGAAGAGAGTGGTCCCCTCTCCCATTCCATATACAAAAGTCAGCTGGACAGACAGTTGAATCTTCTTTGACACTGATGAGGGGACAGTGTCCTCCACCAAGCAGGAAGGCAGCAGTCTAGATTAGGGGGACAGGGCAGGTCACATGGCATACAGCTGTCTTCCTGAACCCCTTGCTGCCACCCCTGGCATCAGCATCACATTGCATTTCAAACAGTAACCACCTCACTTTGAATTTCAAGTAGTGCTCTTTTACCATTATCTAAATTCTAACCTACAACCAGCAGCAAAAAACGTTTTAGAGGTTGCTTGAGAGCTACAAGTGCAAGAGTCACTGTGAAAATTATTTCCTTAACTAGATTTGTCAAATAAAGTGATAGTTTCTCCTGATTTGACTAGTTTTCTTGCTTTTTTACTTGCATGAAAAAAAAACCTGTTCTGCACATTTTTTTAGAAGCATTGCAATGAAATATTCTGACCAGGTTCCCATGTGTTGGTGGCAATTCCTAGGTTAACTCAGAATTATATTGAGGAATGAAGCACACAAGCCACAATTTTAATAAACAGCCGGATAATAAACTAGGATAATTCTTGGGTTGATTCTGCATTGCAGAGCTAATAAACCACCCAGAGTTCTGGGTTGCATGTCCTGAAGTAACCTAGATACATGCCCTGTTAATTGAAAGAGGAAATTATGATTGTGCAGGAGTGCTCATTAAATAATCCAAGAATTGCCTCCGTAACATGCAAACCAGGTCATCATGACACATAAATCAAATAGCTTCCTTTCCAGAAACAGAAAACCTTCTGCCTATTGCACTTCAGGTCCCAGCTTGAAGAACTGACCCTTGCCAAGTGTGTGTAGTGCTAAGCCTAGTAAGTCTGGGCATTCAAATCTAGCATTCTGCAGTATCAAGGACGGATATCAGATAAGATGGGCTATTTGATCCATTATTGCTGCTATTATATCATAATCTTTATTTGTATAACCTAAAGTCTATTTAAATGAGCATCACTGGCTTGAAAGTAATTTATAACAGCTGATCTGATTTAAAACTCACATCTGAGATGCATTAGTGTATAAACATGATGAACTTTCCAGACAGAGTATCTCTGTACAATAAGCATATAATTTTAACTTTCCTTTTGTTTTTAGGTAAAAGTTCCAATTTGTTGAAAATGGTATTCATCTTGAGATTCAGAAAGGTACTTGAATTCCAGGCTGAAGTACCAACTTGCCTGAAGATAAGGATAAAAGAATATTCCCCCTCTTTCTTTTTCTTTTCATGTCTCCCGAAGAGTTTAATCCCAAACTGCATGTGTTTTGCCCCCTACTTAACAGGGCACTGCAGGATATTAAGAGATGTGCAACAAAGAAAGCAAAGTGATTGAAAGTGAAGTTGGCTTGGCCATGGATTGCAGCTGATTTTCCAAGGCAAATTTGCAACCATTTTGCCACTGAAGATTTAGAAGTGGAAGGCTGTAGGTTCTATACCAGGGGGTGTGGCAGTGCACATACAACCTGTGGTCTCTTTGTTGCCCACCCCTGAAGTATACTAATATGACTCTGCATCAAGGTTTGCTTGTTCATGAAGTAGGAATCCCAACTTATCTCCGATGTCAAATCTGGAGCATAATTTAATGGCAGAAAATTTGGGGGAAGTTTGCACCATATCTTCCCCAGTTTCCTGGTTATTATTATTGGTAGCAGGAGTATAAGTACTTTTATTCTTTTATTACGAGCATCCTTGTACTGGCTTTTAAATAATCTCAAGGCACTGTACAGTACAGAAAGTAAAACAGTTCAATCTACAGAATTTAAAAGCTTGTAAGTTCAATAGCAGTGTCCCGGAAGTTCTGGAAATGGGAGTTTAGTGTCAACACTGAGAATTCTCTTCAAGAGATGTTTTATAAACACATTCTAAAATATGGTTCAGTATAGTGATTACTTTTGCTTAATTAAACTCAAAATTAGTTTAAAAGTGAACTTTATATCAAAGTAACCTTTCTCCACATCCTCCTCCTCTTTCTTCTTTTGCTTGCAAAATGCATTGGTTA
Organism: Varanus komodoensis; assembly: GCF_004798865.1. Classification (NCBI taxonomy): domain Eukaryota; kingdom Metazoa; phylum Chordata; class Lepidosauria; order Squamata; family Varanidae; genus Varanus; species Varanus komodoensis. The sequence continues at coordinate 15,827,544 of NW_025335409.1, read as the reverse complement.
CTTTAGACAAGCCAACAAGGGAAGCACAGTCGCTATTTCTGATGACAATGCTAAGGAAATATCCTTTCTATGGTTTCAAATACTTCCCCCTTAATAAGATATATATAGTTGTATTTTTAATGGCCTGACTTTGAGAAAGGAAAACAGATTTCACAAGAAGTGTGATGCTGCTTTCTGAACTTCCTGGAAACAGATGGTGTATAACTTAGTAGATAGACGTGTTTTGCTAGCAAGAGATTCCCTAGACTGCTTGCACTGGTGTCAATTCTGACATTGTTGAGGGATGACAGAAGCCTGAGTTCTTCCTGCTCTGTAGGATCCACACAGTAGTTCTTTCAATGTGAAGGAGATTAATGTCTCTGTGCAGCTGCCGGATGCACAGATGATTTTTCAGTGGATGGGAAGATGCTGTCAGGTAAGAACTGAGGGTTGATTCACATGTTAACCCTCCTAATGAGTGTGCCCATGCATCTGAGTTTTCTTCTGCCTGTTACGAAATCTCTAAGCTGGCTTGCCAACCAACCAGGAAATAAAACATCCTGATTTACTCGTATGCCATTTTGCTTTAGGCAGGAAAATCAGCAGTGAAGCTTTACACAGCCTAAAGAGAAGCATTTCATCTGCTCATATAGTTTGGAGTGAGAACAGTTGCTCTTGGTGTGTATTTCCAAGGGATTCAAAGGAGCAGGAGGAGGAGGAGGAGGAGGAGGAAGCCTTGGAATGTGAGCCAATTCCAGATGAGAGAAGTGGAGGCACTAATCTCCAGGCCAGACTCCCCAGGTCAGAGGCTCCAGCAGTCTCTGAGAACAACCAAGATAAACAGTTATCAGAAAGGGGCTTGGCACGGAGGAATTTCTCAGACAGACAAAGTGGATATGGCTCTAGACCTCATGACACAACATCAGTAAAGGAGGGTGGCCCATTGAGAGGATCAGCAGACAGGGTCATTTCCAAAAGTCTCCTTCAAAAAGGATGGGGTTCAGACATACCATCATGTGCTGTGCTTCCCCCTCTCAGCAACTGGGCCACCCTCCGATGGTGACGTCTAACTATTGGGTCTAGCTCATCAGAGGGTGGGAGTTCCCCATCCAGAAATCATTTGCCCATTTCCAAATCTCTTCCTTCAAGAAGCTGCAGCTCCTCCCCATTCACACAGACACATGCCATAGGTTTGCCACCACTGTTTTATGGTCTATTGTCGCTATTCAGCCTAACGAATCAAACTAGAACCCATTGTTTCAGTGGCTTTAAGCATACATAACTTTCTTGGATTGTTGCTCATACAGGCACTATGCAGTCCTAAATAATTTATGACCAAGGTATGTAAAAGATCATGATCCCCACAAGGACAACAGCATTCCCAGTTTTCCATTTATTTTGGCAGCAAAGCCACATTTGGTTCAGTAATCAGTTTCATAAGAATCCCGTTTTGGTCCATCTAACACTATTGTTGCTGCATTCTTAATATATATATTCTGCCTTCCCAGTGTTAATAAGTGTCCAGAAGCAAATCAGTTCCACCTTTTGGCAATCCTACATTTCCAGGCAAACACAGTGGACTTCAATATGTATTGTCTTGACTTTGCCACACCTTAACATTGCAGAGTGATCCTCCATCAGTGACTTGGCTCCTCTGAGTTCAGTGCAACTGTTCCAGGACAATATAATTCAAACCCCACTATGTGGTGCAGTCTACCAACCAGATATTTGACACATCTCTTCCCTGTCTCCTAAGTGACAGCACAAACAGGAAGGTGATCAAGGTCCTGGTGGGTCAGAACACTTGGCTGGTGAGTGTATTCAGCTTAAAGGGCTGGCTCTCAAGACAGGGCTGTAATACTGGGTTATATCTTTTGTAGATTTCCCATCTGATGAAGTTCCAGTCCCAGATGTGCAATGCCTTATTAGAGTCTAGTCTGCAAGCAAACTACCATGATCCCCATTTAAATGCCCCTCTCCACGGATCTTTGTATTTTAATGTGTCTCTGAAAATCATTCTTGTTTTAAGTGGGTGGACAAGCCTTCAGAGAATTCAAGTATGGCTCAGAAACTTATCCTGCTTCACTGGAGAGAACATCCTGTAACCGATTAATAAAGTGCAAAGCAGGGAATACAAGCTACATAGCTGCAGTAGTGATTTATAATTTGCAGCGTAGCTACAGTGCAGACTTGTCTTCCAGAAAATGAATTCTTTCCTTAATATGTATGGTCACCGAAACAGTATTGATATAATGTGTGCCTTTTCTCTTCTCTTTCCTAAGCATTTACTAATTTTCTTTTTCTTTATTTAGCGTGACTTTAGATAATAGCACAGAAAGGAGGGAACCAAGCTTTTCACACCCTACGGTTGAACATGTAGGTGTTGAGCATACGACGTTGCCTAATACTGAATCAAATCATTGATCCCTCTTGTTCAATACTGCCTTTTATGGCAGCCAGTCAAGGGCTCCTGCAGGGGTCTTGTTCAGCCTTGCACTTGTGACCCTTTAGCTGGCAATGCTGCAGATTGATCCTGGGCCTTAATCCATTCAAAGTGTGCACTCTGCTTATCAGCTATGATGCCGAACGAGGGACACAGTCTAATTTTAAGCGTGTTTAGATTAAGAGTGCACTGGACACTTCTAATTCTAATTACTGTGTCCTCCCTTCCTTCCTATGCTTTCCTGCTTGGAGAGCAGCCACTAGTCCACATACTTGTTTGCAACATTTTTTTTTTTTGCACAGCCCTTCTGTAATCCTTCAAATTGAGAACAACCCTTTCATCTACCACATTATTACTCACTTTTTAATAGATGGGGAACTGAGTACAGAAGAAGTTGGCAAGCTCTTAAAGCTGTCTCTTTAAGAAAAGCCCTAAAGGCTTATCTGGTCCATCCTCAGTTCCACATCCATAAAAAGTGATTAATAATGGTTGCATAATGGTTGGACCTGCTCTTTAAAAGGCCAGATACTGAAGATGAAACTCAAATACTTTGGTCACCTAATGAGAAGGAAGAACTCATTGGAGAAGACCCTGATGCTGGGAATTACTGAGGCAAAAGAAGAAGGGGACAGCAGAGGATGAGGTGGCTAGATGCAGTGCTTTTTTTGTCATAGAGTGCACCAGAACAGAGTTCCGGCACCTTTTTTTCAATGGATTATTCACGTTTTAAAAGTAACTTTTGAAAATTTGATATTTGGTCCACATGGATTTGAATCGCCCTGTTGAGCGTAGCAGGTCAGCAGCAAAATCATTAAAACGGTGTATGCGGGCTGCTTGTGCGTTGAATCCGATGCATGTGTACTTTGTCCGCGCTGGTTGTGATGGTGCTGCTCGGCTTGTGGTGCTGCTCGGCTTGTGATTGGTCGTGTGGTCGCATGCTGAGTGCTCACTGTGGGCGGCGACTGTTATGTTTTGTTACACAACTGACGTGTGTGGGTGTGTGTACAGTGATTGACTACGTGCGAAAGGTAAATAATTGCATGAGTTCCGGCACCTTTTTTCTTACAAAAAAAGCACTGGCTAGATGAACTGGGGCAGTGGGTATGAGCTTGGGTGGACTCCAAGGGATGGTGGAGGACAGGAGATCCTGGAGGAATGTTGTCCATGGGATCATGCTGGGTCTGGCATGACTTTGCAACTGAACAACAAAAGTGGTTGAACAGATGCCTCAATGCAGGACCTGAGGATAATGGCCTTTTCTTGCTGTGAGCAGGTATTCGGAGGCATGTTGCCTCTGATTCTGCAGGTGCTGCCATAACAGCTTCACTTTTCATTCACAAATTTGTCTCGTACAAGCAGAATTCAAGGTGCTTGTATTAACATATAAAGCTATAAATGGTTTAAGTGCTGGAGAGTGTACACCCATATATGCCTACCTAGCCATGAAATCTATGCAGGAGGCCCTCCTACATGAGCAATCCTTTAGGGATGTGCTAGGAAGAAGGTATTTTATGCTGCTGTTCCCTTATCTGGAATACTCTCCCCAAGGAGATTCGCCTGACACCCTCATTATACTCCTTTCAGTGCCAGGCAAATCTCCTTTTTAAAGCAGCATTCCAGATACTCCTTTAAAAAACATTTTAATATCTGATCACATGAACCTTTGCTTGGTTTTTATTTGCATTTTAATTTATCTTCCTTTATGGATTTTAGGGGTTGCAATGTTTTCAGTTTTTATAAAGGTTTTATTTTTATTTGAGCCACCTAGAGGTGCTGTGGCACAGTGGGAAGCATACAAATGTTTTAAATAAAAATAAATAATAATAAACTCCCTTTAAAGCCCTCTAATCATGACCATCATCACACTTTTGTAAGCAAACTCTGTAGTTTAAGGATGCACTCTTAATTTCTTTCCTTCTTTCTTTTTTAAAGCACCCATGGCATTTAATTTAATTTCCCCCAATCCCACCCTGGGCCATCCTACTTTCTTGAACCCACAGAGGCTGAGGGCTTCAAGGTTCCTCCACCACCCCCATGCCCAGATAGGCACAAGAATGAATCCTGGCTGAACAATGTACAACTTGCTGTTTGCCCTGAAACAACAGTCAAATGTCCATTCAGTTGATGTAAGTAGAGGGAAAGTGATTTGTGGAGGCTGTAATTGAATACATTTTTTCTATCTGTTATTTCTGTGATGCATTTAAAAAGTTAAGTAATTCAAGTACACTGTAAACAACCATGTCTGGAAAATTTTAAATCCTTGCATTTGTATTCAGAACACCCTGAATAAGTGCATTGTGTAAAACCACTTTCCGTAAGTAATCTGATGACAGTACTTTAGGAATCCCTGTATGAACCTGTCCATTTGTTCAGACCATCTTCTAATGCCCAGCCTTCTCCATCAGAAGTTAGGTGGGTTTCTGTTGGATACTATATTTTCTTTTGTGATGCCCCATCTGTAGAATGCCCTCCCCGAGGGATGTTTGCCAGCATCCTTCATTGATATCTTTTGGGCACCAGGTTCAAAATTCCAATACAGTACAGTTTAAAAACTCCAATAAAATCCTATACATGACTACTCAGAGGCTGGTCCCTATGAATTCAGTGATGTTAGCATTATTACATCCATCTTACACGTGAGGGGTAAGGCCAAAATAAACTGACTTAGGCCTGAGTTAATAGCTGAGCTAAGTGTACAACATGGCATTTCTTGTAACAGTACTCAGGCCCTTAACTGCTAAACCACATCACTTACCTACCCTCATCTTGATGATTGCATGCATTGGCTAGCCATAATTATTTAACTTCATCCCTAATCCAAATTCTGTATATACAATGAACTGAATAATATTATGTTTTGTTTAAATATGCCTTTGCATTGGCAGTTTGAATGAACAGGAAATTTAAAACGGTGGAATTCTCAAAGTCCTGGATTCTACACATGACTTATTATTTAGTGCATTTTATATCTCTTGGCTAAATATACTTTTCCAGAGAAAATTTCCAAGCCATAGACAGACTCACTATATATATTTTTAGTGGATACAAGCAGGTTCTTAACCCATTATTTAGGATGCATGCATACACATCTATACCAGCAAAGTGTTGAATTCATGAGTGAAGTTACTCAGCTTTTCAGTCTTGCATTCCGTTGAGTGTAAATCAACTCTCTGAAATTTCTTTTATTTTATTTACAAGGTGCATATCCACTCAGACATGCACGCATCTTTCCTTTACCATGCATGCATCTCTCTTCCTTGTGTAGGCACACATGGACACAGACACACTTCTCTATCACAGCTGTAACACAATTAAGGCACAAACCTATGCAGGCTTAAACAGTTAAGGACTTACTGCTCTCAGTCAGGATGGCTGATTGAAACATGGTGGAAGATGTATGCCTTTTTCTGTCTAAACATGGACTGTGTCCTTTAGCAGCCAAGGAAGAATCACCTTTTCTTCACGTAAGGCAGAGATGTCCCAGGTTGCATTATACACATTTCACGCTGTTTCTGGGCTTCTGGTGTGAACCAGAATTCAATTAATATTGATTAAGGCAGGATTCTATCCTTTCCCTAATGTAAGCATGTTTTAGAATTGTCTGTCAGCTACATGAACAGCTGGTGGAAAGCATTTAATGATATGTATTTACTCCCTGAAAAGAGACAGTAGTGAGTGGAGTGAGCGAGCGAGCGAGCGAGCATGCATGCAACATGTATGTACGTATATACATGTATATACACATGGAAGTATTGCACTCACAGAGCCTTCCATATTTGGACCTGGTTCATACTAGGGTTTTGCATCACCAAGGCCTTGCTTTGCATTCCCTTTCCTTCTCCAAAACATACCAGGCAGTGGCAACAAAGTAGTACCACGTTTTCCTTTATGCACTGAACATGGTAACAGTAGGACCCCAGGTACAAGGAGCCGTGGGAATGCTGTATTTCCCTGCCTCTTTTGTGCTTGGGACACTGTCCTTGCACCATTTTACATTTTGAGTGTGGGAGCCTTTGAGCAGAGTCTTCCAGATCTCCAGAGTGATGCTGCTGCTGTGCCACTGCCATTTGGGTGAAAACAAGGGGGCACAAGGATGCAGGAAGTGTAAGAGGAAGGAAGGTAGTGGAGCCCCACGGGGTCTCTCGGTGTCATGCATGGGAGTCCAATGAAAAAGGAAATAGACCAGACTGAGATCACAAGCCAAAGCTGGGCAGTACCGAGTCAGATGCTGAGAGCTGGGAGTGTCTATCCCTGCGGAAAGAATGGCTCAGATGGAAATTGGGTTGGATTCCAGTTTGCCCTTGGCATCACTGACTCCTGCAGAAGTGTCAGCTGCAATTCCACTCTGTGGCCACCTGCAGCACTGTTACTAAAGCGCAGCAGGCAAGCAGCTGCTTTCTTCAGCAAACTCCCACAGCGGAGGCCAGGATCTGCTGTTGGAAACCCCTGGTGCTTTACAGTGACTTCCTGATGGAAATGATTCTATCGCCTCCCACGTTGTGCAACCCCCACTTAATGCTCTGGCTCTCTTTTCCACACCGAGGCTTATTGTGTTACACGGGGTCCTTTTACATTCCAATTACCCATCCAAGCATTGGCCTCTTGCTCTGAGAGGCAGGCTTTTCCATTTTTCCAGACAATATCCACCCCCACCCCCGCATCAACTAAACCTGTGTTCGGAAAACTCTGTTGGGAGCAAGGCTAGCAGGAAGTCATGAGGGAACGGTCCTGCTTTGCAGCTGTGACACAATGTGCCAGGATAAACACGCACATCACAGGGAAGGAGAGAAAGACACATGCTGCACTCTTGACTTTCAGTTCAATCCTGTCCTGTGGTCTTTAGCTCTCAGTGCATGGGGTCCATTTTCAACCCCAGCAAACAAATTGTGGGACCCAGCAAGGACAGCTCGAATTGGCAGTGTGTGATAAGATGTCTGCAATAAAATTGCCAACTTCTTAATGAACCACTGCAGCTTTTTCTTCGATAGCATCTTGGTGTGCAGGCACTGGTAAAGATTTATGGCTTCTCTCCATTCTGTGAAAAATTCCATCTGCTTAAAAGGCTATGGTACAGTATGACCTGGTTTACATGTAAAGACAACCTAGAGCACAGGGTGAATAGGGGTTTTTGTTAAATTGTGATGTGGTGTTGAATTATGGGTTGTCATTACATGCAAACCTGACATGATAGTTGTGAATGCTGGGCTGTTTGTGGCTTCTTTTTAACCCATAGTTAAACCATAGTGCAAGGTTCACACACAACAATGTCCATAATGTCAATGTCCAACGTCCATGTCAATTCATACTCAGCCCATACTCTGGGTTATAATTACATGAGAAATGCCCTATAATCACATTTAGAACAATGCAGACCATTCATAGCTAATTGGAGTAACACAAAATCTTTTGCGAAGGGCAAGCAAACTATTGTTCATTTTACTTATATTTAGTTTTTAAAAAGTTAAAAAAAATATTCTATCTTGATTCCTGGCTCAATGCACCACAGGTATTTTGACTTGAAATGTTTGAGAGGAAAAACAATATGATTCTAAATATTCTGTTATGTAGACATTGTTATTCTTATTCTTGCAAAAATGTAAAGACAATATCATGTGTTCCTTTATATTTAAGGAAGCTCAAATTTAAGGAAAAAACTAAGGATACTGAAAACTGTTGACACATTGATTAGGTTTAAACTCTTTCACTGAATTAAAATCTATCACTGAGGTTCATAGAATCACAGAATCATAGAATAGTAGAGTTGGAAGGGGCCATGAAGGCCATCGAGACCAACCCCCTGCTGTTGCAGGACACCAAGTTCCACCATCCCAGGTTGTTAGGGCACCTTCATTTTGCTGCCTCTACTTATTAGTTCCATTTCATTCATAGTATTTCAGTGACATATAGGAATTCTAGGGATAATCTTGACAGGGATATTTACTTGCTAGGGATAATCATCTAAAAAGATTACTTACAATTCTGAAATCATTAGGCTTGTCAAGTATTGTATTTGCAACTAGGATGCTGCATTATAAGTCTGGTGAGTAAAGACTTATAATCTTACTCTGTGCAAAGCATGATTTATAGATGGCACTATTTTTGCTGCTGCTGCTGCTGCTGCTAAAAAGTTGTGTTCCCGAACACTGCTGCTGCTCCCAAAATGTTTGGGCCAAACAAGTTCCTAGGCATAAAAAACTTAAGAGTGCAGCAACAAGATCACACCAAGTTTGTACTTAAGTGCTATAGACAAAACTGTCTCTGTCCTCAAAAAACAGAAATAAAGCTCTGAAGTGAGATAGTCTGGCCTCTATGAAGCCAGTATAAACTAGACAAGTTAACTGTGATCTAGGCTATATTATGAAGTGCTGTATAACCTATACTAGCCAAGTGAGTTTACCATGTGGTTGGAGCCAAATAGCATTTGCTTGTGGGCGGAGAGACACCACCTCTGAGTCCTGCACCTGCATCAACTTTAAAGGCGGGTGGGAATGCTGACTTAAGAGGATGGGTTTCCTTGAAGGACAATTTCTGCAAAGCATTGGAGCCCCGTGTGGTATCCACTGTTTGATTTCAGGGATTTTACTAAGTGTTCCCAGAGGTCTCCCCAAATCACATTCAATGTGAAGCCATCCATAAAAACAAGAAGTTTCCTTGTGAAATTCTCAGAGGGCTGCATTCTGGGCCCAGTACCAGATTACGTGTGGGGGTGTGTGTGTGTGTATTACCCTGTGCACACAACTTTAACCAAGTTTTTTTCTTTCCGCTATTGCTTCCTCTGAACTTTTTGATTATTAAGGACAAGTCTGTGAAAGCCAATATGAAATATTATTCCACAATTCTTTCACATATTTTCACTTCAGTACTTCACCAACATTTCACTCTCTGTTTATTTTCTTCTCTTCCCACACCCTAGAAATCCTGGCAAGGATTTTATTACGAAGGGTGGTGATGGCGGCTCTGTAACCCTTCTGATCAGCTGGGAATGTTGCTTCTGCAGACATACAAAGCCTCTGGCTCCACCCTTTCCCCTCTCCCATTTTCCCCCTGCTTCAGCACATTCCCATGGTCTGAGAGACCCTCCTGAATTCCCAAACCTGAGTGCTGCATCCTGTTTCCTGCAACTGAACCACATCAGTAGATTTATAGTACAGCTATTTTTAGGTGTTTGCTTATGGTATGTGTGGTCTGTCTGATACCCTAATACAGACAACAATTCCCCTTGAATACATGCAATTTTTCCATGCCCACATGCATGCATACTCTGATCAATCTAAGGAATTAATGTTGTGAAGCAGGCTGTAGAATGTATGTTCCACAGTGGTTCACCAGTCATGGCAGCTGAAAAAACACTTCCACAACAGTGGACATTGTTTTAGGTGCTATCTGAGTTCAGTCTGGTTCCAAGTGGTTCTTCTCTACATCTGGAGTGTAGAACTTCTGGCCCAGGTGCCAGTAAACTGGGGTCTGGAAACATGCCAACCTTAACTGTGAGTGTCCAAATTTGGGGAAGCAGAGGTCAGATTCTCCAGTTAGTTTGTGTGTTGTTCTGCCTGATGAGGCTGTTTCTCAGCTCTTCTAACTCACTTCCTGCACTTCCAACAAGTGTTTAACAAAAGTTCCCCATTAAAGGTTTCTAAATAAACTCAGAAGTAATGGGATAAGAGGACAGGCCTTCCTATCGATCAGTAACCAGCTAAACAGGAATAAATTAGACCATTTTTATAAGGAAGGGGAGTAAGAAGTGGATCCCTCTAGAATCTGTAAGGTGGAGTTGGTACTTTAACTTGTTCATACATGATCTGGAATTAGAGCTGAGAAGAGATGTGACCACATTTACTGGGTATAACAAATGATTTGGGGAGAGGAAAACCCAAGGAATTGTAGACGTTTTCAGGTGCAAGTATTATACATGGAGTTGGGCCTGGGCATGGTGCTGTGTCATATGATATTTAATTTGGAGATATTCTAAACCACCCTGAATGACATTTTTCTTAGGAATCTGGATCATAAGGATTCATATAAACAAACAAACAAACAAACAAACAAACACGTGTGCAATGTTCGCTGCTGAATCATGTGTGCTATATTCCTCAGGCATAATGTTGTTTGGATCACTGCAAATCTTTAAGATTAGTTTACTTTGCTGAAATAAATACTCCAGATCAAGCAGTTCCTGCATTTTACCATGCAAATAGTTGTAGGGCAGAAGTGTTACTCATACATTCTACTTTCAGGAGATATGTCTCATGCCAACTCATCTGCCAAAGACAGACCTTCCCCTTTCTGCCATGTCTGCCACAGAACCACAGCTGATTGTGTAAGATTCGGGGGCACGTTGTAGGGTATGTCCTAATTCATAGGGGGGCGCTTGGGCATGTTTGTTGGCCGAAACACACCCAAAACTCCTCAACTGCTCCTCAACCCAGGAGAAGAACAGTAGTGGTGACTACCCTTATCTCAGAAAAGTTTGTCCAAAGATAATGATTTTCTTGTGAAGAACATTTGATAACATCTTGAAAAACCCTGGGAAATGCTGCTTGAAAATTACAGTGAAAAGCTGTGCTTATCAAGTCTAAGTTGAATAAGCACTGAGTTGAATGGGACTTACTCCCAGGTAAATGTTTATAGGATTGTGGCCTCAAGACATTGGATATTACAGCCTTTATGATAAATATAAATATATAACACAATTATATACATAATATGTTATAAATATAAACATGTTGTATTTTTCATTAAAATTTTATTTCTTTGTTACTTTTCTAATCCACCCAATATTTATGTTCACTGGCCAGCTTGCAAATGTTGAAGGACTAAAATGCTGTAGAATAATTAAAAATCTGAACGACAATACAAATGTTTTTTAAAAATACAATATAGTGCAATACCATAAATAGCACAGGGATCAATCAAACATCCATAAGAATCTAGATCTAATACTGTATTCACAGTTAGCTTCTTTTGTATTATGTTAATTTATTACTGCATTTTTTAGCTGCAGAGTAAATTACTTCAGTAGCAACAGGCCTCCCAGAAAAAGTGAGGAGGATGCTTTTTTGTTTCCATTTCTCTTTGAGATTAATGGAGGTTTATTTATTTCACTTTGTGAAAGCAAAGTTTTCCATCGTGGCAAAAAGGCTGTTCTGTGTGGTTCTTTTCATAGTCCAGTGGCTTGCTTTCATCACAAAAGAATGCAAACATGGAACATTTTAACTATTGTTGGACCTGTGAAAGTCACGGAGTTGGAAGAAAGGGATGGATCACTCTAGAGGAAACTTTTGAGACCAGAGATTGTATAGTTAACAAACCATATCCAGCCTCTCTTCTGAAAGTTTCCAGAGAATGTAATTACACAATGCCCTTAAGGCACAATCCTATGCATGTTTAGATGGAAAAAGACCTACAAATCCCAGCATGCCCCAGCAGGCATGAAGTGACCCCCTAGCATGCTTAGCTCAGTGCTCAGATTCTGACCCATCAAGTTGTCCACAAAACATCTATTGTGGCCTGCTAGGCACCTGACAATTATCCTGTTTTCATAGACCCTGGGCAGACAGTAGTGTAACTCATTCCAGACTGCCATGCATGGCTGTCCAGCTGCATTCACCTTGGTAGGTCATGAATAGATCTCATTTTTTCCATTGCTGAACTTCTCATATAACTCTTAGAAGTCTTCCATTCCTTGGGCAATACAAGTAAGACAAAAGGTCTTCTGAATGCCCAGTGTTTCTGCTTCCTCAGCACAGCCTAGAAGTGTTTGAAAGAAGGGGAAAAGGTACCTAATGAAGTATGATATAACATGCAATACAGGATTCTGACTGGGGAGACCTTGATTCCAATCCCGCTTAGCCATGAGGTTAATTGAGCAAACTTTGGAAGCCAATGTCTCTCAGCCAAACCTGCAAATCCCACCTCACAGGGTTATTGGGAGTGGAAACCAGGATTCCCTTTGAGGAAAGGGTATAAACAGGATAAACTAGCCCTCTCTCACTTGGTGCCCTCCAGATTTGTTGGACTACAATGCCCAGCAATTCTGACCATTGGTTATGCTTGCTGTGACTGATTGCAAGGACAAAACAATTGGTGAAGGCTAGGATCAATGCACTGGGGCATTCGGAAGAAACCTTCACCAAATCAAAACTTTACACTGACTCAACACGTTATGAATAGTCATTTGATGTCTGAAATATCTTACCATACAGGCACATCATATGATTACATTCTGGCAAAATATTGTGCTGATCATAGATTTTTGTGCTAGAAGCAATTATCTGTATTAAAGGACAGAAACTCTCTGCATCTTTTTTTTTTATGCCAATAGAGGTAAGAAGTTTAACTATGCTTCAGAAAACCACTTCTACTCATGCATGGGTCAAAGAATAACAAATTATTTATTCATTTGGACTTTTGTTACCCAGCCAAAGCCACGAGTAGAAATCAGGATGCAAGAATGCCTCACCATCTTTGATTTTCTGACTTTCCATGATATAACACAAAATGATAGGAACACGTTGTCATCTGTTTCAGTTAGTGAGAAATAAACACTGGCTTTCAATTTGACATAGTTTAATCTCTGTCTGACATCCAAGATTCTCTATAAATCCCAACATCTGATGTGCAGTGACGTCAAAGAGAGGATATCACGTTTTATCACCTATCATGCATTCCGTCTCCATAAATTAAACACATTTGTTACAAGTTTTATACAATGTGAAATGTCTCCCATTTATTCCTGTCAGGAAGCATACTTTGTTCATCTTGCCCTTGGAAATTATGAATAAGAGAAACATACCTAGCATGTCGCTCTCATTCAGCAGGCTTGCAGCTTAAAAACAGCATCAGGCCATTCAAGCATTGATGCTGTTGCTCCAAAACATTCTCTGTTTCCCCAGTTTCCAGAGATCTGAAGTATCCTTTTTGTTTCTTTCTTTACTTTATATCCTGACTTTCCTTCAAGAAGCCCAAAGTAGCACACATCATCCTTCTCCACATTTTATCTTCACAACAGCCCTGTGGGGTAGGCCAGGTTAAGAATCAGTGACTGGCCCAGCTTCCTGGCAGAACAGGACTAGAACGTGGGTGTAAAACTCCCAGTCCAACACTCTAAGCATGGTAGTATACCGACAGCACACCAGTCCTAGCCTATGGAAGTCCACAAGTGTCCTGCCCGTCACTCATGCTCCAGTTCCACAAACATCCCCAGTTGGAGTCTTCCTCCTCCACTCTGTCACTCAGGGCCAATGTTTCTATTACAGGACTGGGGAGAAGTGACCGGAGAGCAGCACTTGTGAAAGGGATCTCAGGGTATTCATCAACCACAGGCTGAACATGAGCCAGCAGTGTGGCATGGGAGTTAAGAAGGCAAGCGCCACCCTTGGATGTATAGCCAAAAGTGTGGCTCCTAGATCTAGGGCGGTGGTGATACCACTCTACACAGCTCTGGTGTGCCCACAACGGAAGTATTGCATCCAGTTCTGGGCTCCACATTAAAGGAGAGACATAGCTAGGTTAGAATCAGTCCAGCTCAGGGTTACAGGAATGGTAGTCAGGTTGGGAGGGATGCTCTATGAGGAGAGTTTGAGGGAACTGGGTCTTTTCAGCCTGGAGAAGAGGATACTCTGAGGGGATCTTTTAGTGACTTATAGGTATGTGAGGGGGTGTCATGTGGAGGAGGGCCATGAGCTGTTCTTCCCTGCAGTGGAGAGCAGGACATGTTCCAATGGGGCAAAGCTCTGGGTTTCAGGTTGGATGTCAGGAAGTACTTCCTGATGGTTAGGATGCCTAGGATATGGAATGGGCTTCCAAAGGAGGTGGGGAGGCCCCATCAGTTCAAGGAAAGATTGGACTGCTACATGTCCGGCTGGAGTTGGGGTCAGAGTAGATGGCCCAGGAGACCCCTTCTGACTCGCTTTGTTTTTTTCTCCTTGCATCAGTATAGCAATCTATTTTCTGAATACTTGATTCATGGCACTAGGAATGGCTAGTTCTGTTCATTGATAGTGCTTTGATTGGCTTTATTGCTTATTAATAATATCTATATATTACCTTTTCACAAATATCACCAAAAAAACAGGTACAATAGTTTAAATAAAAACATTAAAATGACTGTAAATCCACAAGAGGTGCATCTTTCTCTGAAAAACCAAAAGAGTAGGGACCATGCTACACTTTGGAATGGCGCAGAAGACAACCGTGTCACATGTGCCTGACAAAGAGGCCTCTGTGAGTAGAGAAGTGTTCAAAAGGGTTGCTAGATTTCTGCCATGGCAGTAAGATTGCATTACATATAAGCTTAATTGTAGAAAGAGGGCCTTTTTCTGTTGTGGTAGAACACCCATCCCAGAGATGCTTGCCAGGTGCCTACCTTGTGTTCTTTTCAGCACCTGGTAAAGACTACTTTATTTTCCAAGGCACTTTAGTCTTTCAGTTTCCATTGTTTTCTATCTGTCAAGAACATGTGAACTTGGAGGATTATGTAGATTGTATGCAGGGTGGAAGGAGGCAACTGAGGCTTTCTGCATGCTCCTCTCACCCTGCGCAATAGTTGCATGGCTGTTTTCAGCCATCTAAAGAGTCTGAGCTGCTGCTGGGATAGTCATAGCTTGGCTGCACCAGCCTGCTTGCCTCACTCCCCACCCCACAGAACACCTGTTAAAGCTCTCTTGTGACTCTCTTGTGGGAGAAAGAGGTGGTGCAGTGGGCGAGAAGGATCTACATGTGGATCCCCAGCACTGGGGTTGAAGCACTTCTCTGAGCTCGGAATCTATACACTCCTCTGTCCCTTTAGATGCTATCTATGGCCATAGGATTGCTCTGCTCTCATATTTCAAATCTTTGCACTGCTGCTAGGTTTTATTTTTGGTTTTTAATCTGTATTCTATACTGTACTTTTAAATGTTTAAATTATATATTATTTTCTTGTTTTTTTTTATTCTGAGTGCTGTGAACCACCCAGACAGCCTCAGCTATTGGGAGGTATAGAGATGTAATAAATAAATTGCCATGATTTGTTGTTCCAGCTAGCAAAGTACATGTTCTTGACTTTACCATACTCTAAAGCATTCGTGTTTACCCTACTTACAAGTATTTTATCTTATTCATGTTCACTGGGGAGGCCATGTTTTCAATTGTAGACTTAGATAATTACACAAGGCATGTGGGATTAGATCAGGTTTTATAATGATGGTACAGCAGCCAAGGAGCTGATGCTTTCAGGCTGAAGACCTGAAATAATTCACCCTCACAATCCTCAGCTATGATGTGGCCAGAGTTCATAAAATTTAAACATAGCAGCAGCATGTTTCCAAATGTGGCTGCCATGACGACCTTCTTGAAGAGGAGGGGGAGAATGGCAATTCTCTCAGATTGGGTTTTCCCAGTGCAGAATTTAGTGGTTATATATATAAATCCAGACAGTGTCATTTTCCACTGATAACCCTCCACTGTTTTCCAAGCAATTCTTCCATTATTTTTTGGTTTTGTATAAAATCTGTTATAAAGGGAAAGATGGAATGGCTTCACAATTACTTTGGATCCGTAGAACTCTGACTGGGGTCTCCAGCATTGCATCTGTGAGGACTAATGTCCCCAGAGATATCTCTCCTGGAATCCACCAGGCTTCCTGCCCCTCTCAATTTTTAATTTATTCCTTAATAAGTTTCAAAAGTACTTTTTTAATTGTATGGCTGGCATGGTGGAAGAGAAAATGCTGCCTTCCAGTGCCATTTATATTTAGGTTCAAGAAGAAGATTTTGGGTTTTGAAGTTTAGACACCCACAATTGCCTTGTACTTAGGTTCTTGGGCAAATAAGGTTTTTTTCCTCCACCTCACCAGATTACCTGGAAAGGGGTATTTTGTGATCAGCACCTCCTATCATAGCAGCCATTTCATCAAGGGACAACCCACAATGGCACCCATTTTGTGAGAGCACCCACAGGGTTTTGCCAACATTCCTAATGTGCCAACTGAACTCAAAAAGTTGAGACTCCTATGGCCAGGGCATGCCTGTCTGAAAGCAACCTCTCTGAGAACATTTGTTATTAAGACTAATTTCCTAAAAATCAGACATTGATATTTTGAATTTCTTAGAGATAGAATTAATTGTCCCACCCATCAGCTGACCAGTGAATGAAAAAGCCCAAATAGAACATTGTTTGTCCACATCAAATGCATTAACTCCAACATGCCACATCCAAACAAAAATGAATATTCAGTCCTCACACGATATTTATAAGGCATGTTTCCTGCATGAACATTAGGGCATTCCCCATTTGAACTGCCTCACCAATTTCTCCAATCTGAACTCCTCTTGCCTGGCTTACCTTTGCCTGCATGGGTGTGAGAGGCCAAGGGACTTCTACTGTGGAGTTGATCTCAGGACGCCCTGCAGATGAAACCTGGGGATCTTCCTGCAGCCCATGTGACCCATGCCTCACTGACTGGGTCTGCAACCAGCAACGGAGGAGAGCCAACATGCCATGCTGTTATGGCTGAGTGGATACAGGGCTTCTCTGTGGTGTTCAGTGTGGGTTCAGGTTTTTCTCTTTTGCCTCAGAGGTGACTGTTGCTGGCCAGACATTCTGGAGATGACGGGCCCCATCCCCATTCCCTCTGGTAAAGCTCAAACTCATGTGTCTTGTTTCCCAGCCCCATGCCCTACTTTGTGGTGTGTTTTCACTCCTCCCTTTCCCTGCTTGGAAAAATACTCTTTTCCTGCCTCAGGCCTTGAACCCTCGTCCCAAGGATAGCCATGGATCCTCTCAATTTCATGGTGTTTGGGAGTAAAGGGTGGTATAAGAGATGCCTGCAGAGATGTCTGGGAACTTCTAGCAATCTGGTCACCGTAACCTGGGCTACGGGAGCTCATGGGATGGGGGTGGGCAGTGTTGTGGTCTTCCTGTGTGTATAGCAGGAAGTTGTCTTGGGAAGGAGGCCCCCATTCTGTCAGCTCTGGATCCCTCTCTGACTGAGTGGCATGGGATGGTTATAACAAGCCCCGATGAGTGTGCACTGTTGGAGTTTCCACAGATGCCACAGGTGTGGCAATCATGTTTGTACTGCGGTGTATTTTTTGAAGCTGTCTGCTTCCCCCCTCCTGTCCTGGGCATAGGATCAGAGTACAGGATCTGACAGCTGTGCACTGGTGGCATGTCTCCTTTATCATGATGGGCAGTCACTTTCTCCAACTAAATGTCCTCCAGATGTCTTGTACTACAATTGCCTGCACCCTCCAGCCAGGGTGCTGGGCTTGGGAAGGCGGGTGTTTTGCACTGCTCAGCACATTCTTATTTTCTGTAGATAACCATGCTAGAGGGGACCCAGCATGGCACCCAGAGGCATCCATTTTGTCAATTTTACCTTTCTCCCTTCTTTTTATAAAAATATGTAGTTTGATTTGTATGAAATAAACTATATTTCATACAACTATATGTAGATGTCAACAAAAGCAGACCAAAAATCCAAATAAATATCCATTTGAACAGAGTATCTATACACCATTAATTCATATAATAAGAGTTTTGGAAGATCCTCAGCCCATTGTATTATAGGACCTGAGTGCCTGTCCTTCCCATTTTAGAATACCAGTCTTTTTACTGCTTAGCTGTTAATTTCCATGAGCAGGTAAATTATTTATATGAGTGTGTACATTTTATTTATTTTATTTATTTTTTGATTTATATCCTGCCTTTTTCCTACAAAGGGCTCAAGGCAGCTTACATCATTCTCCTCCTCCATCTTATCCCCACAACAACAACCCTGTGAGGTAGGTTGGGCTGAGAGTCTGTGACTGGCCCAAAGTCACCCAGTTGGTTCCATGGCTGAGCGGGGACTCGAACCCGGATTGTCTGAGTCCCGATCCCATGCTCTTAACCACTACACCACACCAAGTTGGGCAAGTACCTACTGTACTAGGTAAGATTTAAGTGGCTACAGACTTTGCTATACAGTCTTAGCTCAATGCAAATGTGGAAGTTAGTGTGGCTGCATGATACTGCATACATCTATAAATATATTTACAGGGTGGGGAATTCACAGAAAATGTTAACTCTTCATCATACCTCACCCAGCTCTTAATTGTATATGCAGCAGTATATTTAGAAATTCTTTTGAAAAATTCATCTTCCTGTCAAAGCCCTACTGACCTTTTACTTGAGCAAAGTTAGTTCTGATTTATTTATATGTATTCATTGTTTTTTTATTACAACACACCCACCATATCACTAAAATTCATTAAAAACAACAAAAAGAGGAGCTGCATCATAATTAAGGAAGGAAATACTAAACCAAAAATGTCTCCGGATGTCAGTGAAATAGAAGCAGGAGAGTGGTTTGGCATCTCTCTCAGGACATGGGATTTCAAAGGACAGGTGCGACCACAGAAGAGGTGCTATTCTACATACTATTATTTCATGAGTCCACAGCATGGACAGTACAGTAAATTTCTTGAAATCTTGCAGATCCAGGAGCAAATCTGGCAGCTTTCTTTTTGCAAGCAAGCAAATACGCTGCAGTTTATGCTTAGTTAATGAAATCTTCAGCAAGATGAAGGACTGAGACGGACTTGTTCCTTGCACTCTTGGTGATGGAACAGTAGAGCAGGTAGCACTGAAGATGTTGTCTTCAAGAATGTCATCTCCATAGATGCAGTTGAGAGGGAAAAGATCTTACAGTATCCATCTAGAATTGCTGGCAGCACTTGGTGAACACAGGGTTCAAATCTATGGCTGATTTATCATGCCAAGCAAAGTGGGGACTGCTGTCATTTTTGTATTTGCATTTATGCACTATTGCAAACTGCTTTGTGAATCTGTTGATGGAAAGTTGGGCTTTCACAGTAAGTAACTTTTTTGTCATATATATATATATATATATATATATATATGACTAATAAGAGTGGAGGGTTATTTTGACACTTCCCTTTGATGCAAAAAATATGTGCAGTTCAGTCCCATCACTGTTTCTGTGAGAGTAAGACTCACTGAGTTTAGTAAGAGTTCCATCTGAGGCAGTGGACTTAGGATTGAGTCTTACAGCTTCAAATATGCATGAGCACTGAGAAGTAAATCTTAGTTTGCTTCCTGGTAGGTAGAAGGGATGACTGTAAGCACAACCCCAGGGGTGGCCATGTGTTATCTTTTACAGTTTTCTATTAGGAGGTATTCTCTGTTGGAAAGCCCCATCCTGTCCAATTCCAGTTTAAAGATAAAGAACCATTAGAAGTGTTGCCCATCAACCGTTAGCACTGGAACACCGGGCTGAATGGACCCACCCACGTCACAGTCCTCTGCACCAATGGTAAGAGGCACAGTGTATCTATTAAAATATTTTCTAAATTGCATATATACATGTAAATTAGCACATGCAAAACATATGCAAATCAGCATCTTCTTTTTTTTTGCAAATGCTTTCCTCTTTATAGCAGTCCCTAAGTAATCGGCGGTAAGTAAGCTCCAACTGTACTGGAGAGAACATAAAGTGATTTTACCAGTGCATTTGGCTGCACAGAATTGTGGAATTTTGTTTCAAGAAGACATGCCATAATATATGCCTGCAGAAGTCCATGCAGTTCTCTCCCTGGGAGTCGATGCTTGCTAGAAAGGAAGTTCCACTAGACCCTTTTGAGTGGAGGCACTTAAAATCGCTTTGCACGGCCTGCTCAGACTACTCGGGTGGGCAAACTCAGGACGCCTATAAAAGCCGAGATTGCTTTGAGTAGATTCCATTGAAAGCAGCCAGATTTGCTGCGGAACAAAAACGCGCAAGATCTGGCTGGCCCAAATTTCAGTTGGAGGCCGTGCCAGTTTCCGCTCCCCTTCGCCTTTTTTCCCCTTCCACTCTTTTAGGGAAATTGGTGTCGTCTCTCTCTCTCTCTCTCTCTCTCTCTCTCTCTCTCTCTCTCTCTCTCTTTCTCTCTCTCCAGTGATTCAAATAACAAAGACGCTGGCGGAGACACAAAGCTTTTCCAGCTTACTCCTGAGCCGCAGCGAGCAAAGGCAAGAGAGGAGGCGGAGCCCTAAGTCGTGACTCAGCAACCCCGCGCTCATGCTCCGCCCCGCAGCCCTTACAAGGCGAGTCTCGGGAGTGCGCCTAACGAGTGCTCGTGTTTGCGCGCGCGCGCGCTCTCTGGCTAGGCTAGGGGGATACTCCAATCCATCCACACCAACCCGGCGAGTAAGTAACCAGCCGGGGCAGTGGAGAAACGCACCTTTTGTAAGGCTACCTTTCCGCTTCCCCTCAACTGGGCTGTGGGTAGAAGGAGTAAATCTGCATCTTTCTGGTTTGGCTGGTTTGGGAAGGAAGTCCCGCACCGTCCGTCTTCTCTTCCTTATAAGGCTGAACGGCTTAAAGTCGAGGTAAGGGTTTTCTTTTTGTGTGTGTCTTTCACTTTGCACACAAAGGCTCCCTGCTTAAGAGTGGGGAGGGGACAGCGAAGCGTGCGTTTGCGGGGAGGGGGCGGATGAAAGGAGCAAACGGGTGGAACATAAACCTCTCCAGATGTTTAAAGACCGACAAGAGGCGATGGATAGACAGCTTTACAGCAAAGCCGCCGTATTCCTCCATCGCCCCACCACCGTGTCTGGGTCTCCAAGTTAATAAATGATTACAGATCTTAAATATTTTCCCTTTGCAATTCCGGGCAGGCGAGAGATCAATGGGCAGCAGCTCCGGCTCTCTTGGGGAGGAAATATGCCCGCATCCCTCCCCATTGTCATCTGCGCGGTTCTGTCAGAGGCATTGTGCGGGAGGGGGTGGGCGGGCGGGGAGGGGGGAGGTTGGCCAGCAATATGAGTCTCGTTTTCTCTCCCCCATCCGCCACCCCGTGCCGCCCAGATGCAGTCTCTTAAGGATGTAAAAACAAAGAAAATGCGGCTCTGATGAATTATTGGGCTGCCTAGAGGAAACGCATCGAGCTAAACTTGAGTTTTAGGTCGCGGTTTTTGGGGGGGGTGTGGGGTGAGGTGTGGATGCGTTTCTGGAAAGCAGAAGTCACTTGAAGCAAAATCGTAGATGCTTTGACCATCCTCCTGGCTCTTGGTTTCCATTCCTTCCCGCTCCGCTTTTAGTGGCGCATATTTAAAAAGCCCTCACGGGTAACATCAATCTCTCTGATATTTTCCTGTGACTTTTTTTGAGGCCCTCTTTTCTGCTTTTAAAAGTTTACAGCTTGCCAAGCAACTTTCACAGGTCAGAAAGAGTCTGTGTTTGGAGGGGTGCACATCCTCTTGTAGTTCTAAGAGAACTCAAGTGGCGAGGAAGAGGGCTTCTGGCTGCTGGAAGTAGAAGAGGTTGGGGGGCGGTTGTCTAAGCACTGCATAATTATTCCCTTCTTGCTTTTGCCCTTAAATGGGCAGCGCTTGGCAAAGGCTTCCCAAGGAGCAGGGCATTGTGCCGTAGGTGTCCCTTCTGCACGATTTGTGTAGTAAACACGATTTATTTTCCTTGTTTCTTTGGGTATTCATGCTTTGCTTTTCCCTGCTACTGATTTCCTTGCTTTGCTCTCTGTATGAATGGTCTTGATAACTTAATTACTAGTTCAGTGCACACCCACACAACCAGTGGATCTGGGCTGAAACCTAGTACACATCTAGGAGTGCAAGCCTATTTTTTTCCTTAATCAAATCTTTTACTACTTAATTTGCAGCCTGACTATGTGTGTGCATGCTCATTTGTGTGCATGTGTGTGTGTATAATGGGCTTCAAATGTGAAGTGTTTAATTACATTGTTTTATGTTATGCCATCAATCTAAAGTGGCTACACATGTTCTGCATATGGGACAGCATTCTGTGGGCTGGGCTTTCCAAACTCTAAGGCAAAGAATTCTGACTGCATAAGGGATTTAGGGCTCATTTGGTATACATCTGTGGAGCTATCTTTGTACCACATTTTTATTGTAACTGCACTGAGGTTTTGTGTAGGAAAAATGTCAGAAGGATCAAAACACAGGAATATTTGTGAACCTGGCTTGGTTGTTTTACAGATATAGTAGCTTTACGCAATCTGGTGCCATGGCTGAGGATGATGGTAATGGTAGTCCTGCACATTTGGTTGGGGAAGGCTGCCCTATAATAGTATTGTGTTTGCATTTGGCACTACATCAAACTGAACCGCAATGGCAGGTATGGTTTCTTACCTGTAAAAAACACCAATTTTATGTGATAGGCTGTGCCAAAAATATGAAGTGTTTAGGGGTGCGATTCTATGACTCTTAAACAAGAATCATTTCCCAGCTCCCAGCATTCACCCTCCAGAGATGGACCTCTGTATAGGATGCATAGGATTGTGCCTTAAACTCAGCTAGTGCCATGTAAGCCTTGTTTGAAATGAACCAGTTCTTTTACTTTTCCATCATGGCATGCCATAAGTGAGTGTTTTCCTTGGTTCATCCAATCCTGGATTCTCTTTCCACTATTGAACAAGTCAGTTGTCTCTGGGCACTTAGAACAGGACATGGAGATGGTCTTCCTGTTTCCTGCCCCAGGCTCCATTTCTATATACTCATTCTCTATCAGTTTCCCTAAATCTGCTTTAAAAGTTGTTTGTGTTGGTGTCCATTGCCTTTCTTGTTGCGATGACTTCAGAGAGTTAGCTCACTACCATTTTGTGAAAAAGTATTTTTCCTATTTCCAAATCTGTTGTATATAGATTTAATTGGGGGAAAACAGAGCAATAACAGAGAAACTTTTTTCTCCATACCATTATACTTTTTGTATAAGGTTTTCTAAACCATAAAACTTTTTTTAAAAAAGCATAGGATAATCAGTTATATTTTTTTCAACCACTTTAATGTGTAATTTTGTGTCCATTCAAAAAGTTGTGTCATCATTTTCTTCACTGCCAAAGAACTTCCTAGTAATACTGAAGGATGATTTTGTTACTGGTTTTTCTCATCTGATCTCAAAGGGCATTGGTAATGCCTTTTAGCTGTTTAGATTGGACTTTTAATAACTGGGCTGGAGAAGTTTACTGTTGGTATTTTCTCCAACACTTCTGCATATTGTGATGTTACCTGAAGATTCCTGCTAAAATCAGAGCTGCTAAACAAATTTTTTACCTTGCACACACACACACACACACACACACACACAATGGTTGTGTGTTTGTGTGTGTGAGCACAATGGTTGTCAATCCACTTGTACCTGAGAGGATTAAAAACCCCACAAGCAGAGGTTGGTAAAGGAAGCTGGTAAGTGGGGAAGTGAATTATAGCATATGCATATGTGGAACATATTGAGCAATTGTAAAGCAGATATCTGGGGGAGCACTTTTTAAAAGTGGGCTGTTGCACAGAGATTAAAATGCTGAGTTGGGCTGAGTAGACACTTAACCAGGGCTTTGGACTTCTCATCAGCTTTTCCTTAAGTTGCTATTATGTTTCAACAGTGTGCCTTCCTTCTACCAGTTTAAGCCCCCTCCCATTTCTGCTTTGCCCCATAGTCTTGATCATGGTTAACCTTGGTCCATCTTTAGTATTTATGGCTTCAGGATCACTGTATGTATATAAGCTTTGCCTGTAGTAGTGAATGTACAGCCCTAGCAAGCATGAAAAAAACCAACTTGTGGCCACTGGAGTTCCTGAATGATTTTTACCACACTGAAGAGTCCCTGTTTTATTGAAACCCATTTGTCTGACAGCTAAAACTTGTCTCAAACGTACATGCATTGTTGTCTAATGTAATTGTCCTGGAAATAGCTCAACAGACTTGGGTAAAGGTGTGTTGTCTTCTGTGATGTATCTATTTTTAGTATTGTGTGTATAAGGTGTCCAACATTTGGCAGAGTGGCGAAGGAGCAATATTGTCTTACAGAGCTGGGTACAATGTCCCTCATACAGCCAGAGCAAAAGAGGTTGTGCAAAGGTAGAGTGGATGGAGGGCATGAGAAATAAAATCAAGTATCCCCGTGAACTAGAAACAGTATTGGGGGCATTTTGGGGCTAAATCATGTATTCTTTCTTTCAGTGAACTCGGAGTAATGTGTGGGGTTGTCCTATTTCATGCTTGCAGTAACTGGCAAGATATACTGTATACAAGCTGAGAGGTAATGGCCCAAAGCATCCCCTGAACTTGATGGCTGATCTAGGGATTTGAATTCAGTCCAAGTCCAGCCCGTTATTTATTTATTTAATTTAGGAAATTTATAGGCCATCCATCACTGGTTGTCTCTGGACAGCTTGCAGAATATTATAAATCCTAAACAAAATATTCCTTGTGTACTTTAGCTCTTTTTAACATTTAAGGAGTAACAATAATTCAACAAAATTTAATTTAAAATTGAAGATTGCTTGAAAGTTATTGGGAAAGAAGAGCACAGTTTCAGTGCTAACTTGTTTAAAACTGCAATTATTTACTGCAGATTAATATTTTATCATTACAACCTAAAGGCAGTAGGATTTCCACAGGTTGTATCCTTATTACTGAATCCAATTGCATTACAATAGATGTCTTGCATTTGAATTCAGGAGGAACAAGATTTCACCCTAATTTCTTTTTCCTTTATTTTACATAAGACTTTACAGTTCAAGTTGGGACATAAATGCTATGTAGAAAGTCTGTAATCTTGGTGGTAGTACTGGGAGGTATATCATAAACATGCAGCAAGGCCTTAAGTCACATAGCTTGGTGGAAAACATGGGAGAACTTGTACTCATTTTTTAATTTTTTCTGGGGAAACAGTGTGCTTTGTTGTTGTCTCCTTAGAAACATTAATATTTCTGGTATGCCAGCATCCTCCAAGTACAGCATGCTCTTATGCAGAATGGTTCTTGAAAGATTCTTCCTAGTGCAATAGGTGCGGAAAGTCATATGGCAGTACAGGGGTGCAGGCCTCGATCCAGCACCAGTAGTTTGAGATCAATACAAATAATCACTGGAGGAGCAGCCAGATTGGATCTATCTTTGCATGTGTGGAAGCTGCAGCCTGTTCTCTCCTGATTTTTATCCCTTTCTAGTCCCACAGAACGTAAAGGATAAATGGAATTAACTGCATTAACAAATGAATATATGAGATTGTGCATTCATCCTTGCATGTATTAAACAGGTTTAATGCAAGAAACTCCACAACTGCTCCAGCTGTAGCTTGGAAGGCTGGATGTTTGCTGCTTAATGGGGCACAAGCCAGTGGGTAGCTGAATGAACAAGCAAGCTGATGGTCCAGTGGCCCATCAGAGGGCCATTAGAACCAGTAGCCCTCTAATTCCCATGGGCTCCAATCACTGAGCATGTAGATTGGGGTTGATGGAAGTCAGAGTCCAACAACATCTAGACAGATGCAGATTACTTACCTCTGATCTAGTTCAAAGTTGATGATAGGGTTCAAATTTGATTACTACAATGCTGCTGCTGTTGCTGCCACCCAGCCAAAGCCAGATGCAAAATGATAATTCATGAAGGTCACTCCTATGCTGGGAAAACCTGCCTACCAGTACTGCAGATCAGAGAATTTAACAGCCTATTTTTTGTGGGGTGGGAGAGGAATATGTTGCTGCTGCTGTAGAACAATCCAGCATCTGATCTTATCTGATCTGCTTTCTTCTCCAACCTTGCTACCTCCTTTCTCCTACAAATGAACTTGGGGTCCTCTCAGATTTGCATTTAACGGTATATGGGTGTTTTGCAGCAATGAAGGAATACTGAAGGGAGAAAAACAGTTTAACCTCAACTCATAGAGGAAGTGAAAAACAAAGCAAAAATTAGATAGCATACCACAGACTGTTCTAGAGTCTCCTCCTAATGTTGAGAAATTATTGCCTGTACAACGCAGGGGTAGCTTTCCATTTGTAGAAGTTATGCTGCCTGCACATCGAACGACCTCCCTTCAACATTTCATTGCACTTTGGCTAAGAAGGCTATATGTACTGACAGGACCAGGTTTGATTCAGCTGGGGTCACCAGAGACAGGTTGAGCTTTTGCCCCCATGGTATTGCCCTCATGCTATTAATTCTTATGGTGAAAAAGGTGCACATGGGGACCTGGCCACTCATAATGCTGAGCTCCCAGATATGCCAGCCCACCCTTGTGCGTATTCCCTTCCCGTTGTTAAGATGGCAGTTTTGTGAGCTACTATAGTAAGAAAGGAAATTGAACCATATAGGATTATCTCAGTAGAGACCTTCCATTTTATTGTACAATCATCCTACCTCAAACATGGGATTTTCTGTAGGCATCAAGATATGACCATCTTATGCTTGTAAACACCCCACATTTCCTGTTACTTCTGCCATTGTTATCTCTGCCTCCTTCTCCTTCCTTTACCAGAAACCAGCCACCCCACTTCCCCATTAAGCCTGGAATGAATGCACAATTCCTTTTTGTTGGTAGGGCTAGGAATAGTCTATCTGGAAGCACCCAAGGGGCCCTCTTTTTAATAAATTTGGCAAGATTATTTTTGTTTCAAGAAGGAAATATTTTCTTAGAGAAACTGAAGAGCTTGCTCTTATCAGGACCTTTCTTCTTTTGAATATTTCTGCAGTTTCTTTCTTGGGAGTAGTTTTCAGTGAATGCCTAAAACATGCCAATGTTTAGGCCTGATGTACCTCAGAAGGGAAATAATTTCATGGGTTTGATGCCACCACAGAGAAGTCTTGTCTCTATGCCATTGATAAATCTGTAGGTTACAATTCCCACTGAGGCCCCCATGCCAAGTCTGGGATGTACACCTTCAGACTACGGATAGGAATGCATAGGGTAGGATGTTTCTGAATACCAAAATTAACAACAACACCACCACCAACACCGTATAGGGAACTTAGGCATTGGGAGGAAAGCCATAGTCTTCTTTCTCCACCATGCTCTCTTTCTGTGTGCTGGAAGAGGCTGATATTCTATTATGTGAGCTTCCACACACAATCTGACGTGGTGCAACCCAGTCCCAGGTTTTCTACCTCAGTGAATACTAGACTTTTGCCTTGCTAGTAACATTGACTTTATGCATTGCTGCCTTTCTATGCAAACTGGTGTTGGGTAGTACACAGATATTAAATGGTAGCTGCTCTGGATGTGACCACTGAGACCCACTGTTGACTGGCACAGCCCTTCCCATTAGAACATCTGGTTTTGATGTCAGCAATAAAAATAATACAATGAAACTTTCTTACACTACGCCTTCTGTATAATATTAATGTGACCTCATATTTGCTCACTGTTCATTATTTTACTGGAAATAAAAATTGCATTGTGCAAAGGCAAATGATGAGCATGTTCATGTGTACCTAGTGAAGAGTGACGATGCATGGCAAAGTACTCCTAGAATTCTTCTTTAAAAGTCCAGTCAATTGGGGTTGAATATGCTTAGCAAATTGTAGATTAGGAAATGTCTACAGATTGCCAAATGTCTGTACTTTGAAAGCTGTATTATTATTAAAGCTTCTCTGAAGATCCCACTGATGCAGGAAGTGCTGTTGTAAGCAACTGCAACTTAGAAGGTTTTTTGCTCCTTTAGAATTAATGTTTTTGTCCTTGATTGCAGAGTAAGTAGATCTCTGCCCTCGATTTATTCATATTTATCCATCTACTCCAAGAATATTGCAAGTGCAACTGTGGAGGATCTTCTGTTGAGGTGAATTATGAGGCCAAAGCAGTTATAATTCA
The DNA here is from genome assembly GCF_004798865.1 of Varanus komodoensis. Taxonomy (NCBI): domain Eukaryota; kingdom Metazoa; phylum Chordata; class Lepidosauria; order Squamata; family Varanidae; genus Varanus; species Varanus komodoensis. The sequence goes on along the minus strand of NW_025335409.1, from coordinate 15,799,533 downwards.
GACTTTCAATTGAGCAGTTAAGATGATTGGTAATAGCTAGTTTTGTGGAAGCTATTTTATATTTATGTAATATTTTATTTAAAGTATGAAGTTGCAATGCTTCATATTCATTATTGATCATCTTGGTGATACTCATATAAAGTAAGACAGTGTCATGATCCCCTTGTTGCATGTGGCTGATAGTGGCTTGCCTTAGAGTATTACCAAGTTCATGACTTAGTTTTCAAAGACAGCTATCTTGGAAGGAAGTCACAAGGTACACTGCAGGGGGAAAAACAACTCTGTTTTTCATTCTCCTGTTTCCACTAGAGTTACTTCTACTTAAGATGATAGAATGGTGGTGATCAAATGTGAAACAAGACTCTTTTCTGATGTCATAAAAGGAAGAGTTACTGCCCAAGTCTTCAGTTGTGATACGAATCTGACATGTTGTGTGGACTGGTTGCTGAATATAGTGGCAAACTGAACCTTGGCTCTAATGAACAATCTGAAATGTTTGACTAGAGTCCTTAAGATAGGAGGTGCTACTCTGAGTAAGAGCAGCTCCAAAAAGGGTTTGTGCAGTCATTTTTCCCAGAAAGCAAACTGTCCTTGTAGTCAAGGACAAACATTAAATCAGTGAAGGGTAAAAATTAGCCTTTCCCTACTGTCCACCTTCCTTTTCATTTTGAGAAAGCCATCCTAGACAAGTAGCAATTCCTGAATGTCTTCTGATAACACAGAGGCAGAACTAATGCAACACATTGTTCTTGTGTGATGCTACTGAGAGCAGAGTGAATATCCTAAAAGCAAGATCCAGAATCAGGCTTCAGCGCACCCTTACCTTGTGTAGTCCATAGTGTTTGAACTGGGCTTCACTTCCCTGTATATGGGATCATCCTGACTTCGATATTGGAGGGGATCAGACATACTAACATTCCAAATAATTTGTATACTGTGTGTGGCCTGATGGTGGGAGGGCATCTGCAATCCCAGGCCTTGCTTCCCAATACTATGTAGAGTGCATTGCTCAGTAGCTCACCTCTTCTCATGACTTAGGCTTTTTCCAGCCAGCCCAGTATATCATGGAGGGTGGTATGAGATGGGTCTGCACTTAATTGTTCTTACTACTTTGTCTTAGCCTATGATGCAGCTATGCTGGGGCAGAAATCTGTGGAAGAGGTATGCTCAGGCATTTTTTTAAGCATTTGGTGTCTACCTAGATGAAACTTGGCTGTTAGCTGTTAGATTTGCTAAAACTTGGGGGCAATGTTGTTTATGCTGTCTTAAGAATTCTGAGAGCCAGTTATACATACATGTTTTCAACCTGTTCTCCAGACACGTTGAACAACAGATCCCATCATCCCTAGTTAGCATGGCCTGATATCTTGGGATGAGTGGGGTCACACAACAACATCTCTGGAGGGTGCCACGTTGAGATAGGCTGCCAGAAGTAGCGCTTCTTAAGTGCTTTTTTCTTTAGAAGCATTTACCCATATCCCATGTTAGATTGCTATAGCATTGACATAGCAGCCTGTTGATTCCAGTGGAAGAATCTCTTTCTCCATTTAGTAGTGATGTCTGGGATTGAGGTCCTAATGAATGGTGGCTGTTTTCAGGAAGTAGAAAGAAGAAAATGGGTGCCTTCTCTAAACTGGTGCCTTCCACATGTTCCAGCCTTCAACTCCAATGAGCCTTGGGCAGCATGGGTGATGATCAGGAATGCTGAGAGCTGTAGGACAAAATATTTTGAGGGTACAGGTTAGAGAGGGCTGTGACAGCAGAGAATAAATTCTAGTTCAGTAAGTGCTGCTGAGTTTGATAACCTTTGTCGAGGTGCGGTCTCCTGCAATATGAACCAGTTCCAGGTTAGTTGATCCATACCAATCACCACTTGGTCCAGAGGTTAGAGGTTCAGGGACTGCCTGGTTCAAGGTAAGGAAGCTCTCTTGCAAGAGTGATCTAATGACTGAAAAACAACCTGTGCATCTGCCTGCTGGACTGACAACAGCTTTCGAGGACTGCAGCTGCTATAGACTTGTAATCCATTCTAGTCTGGAAATACAGTAGGCTAGCAGGAAATTTTGAAGACTTTGCTGACTCTTTAAGCCATGCATGTTGTTGGGATACTTACATACAAAGATAGCTTGTTTGCATATTGTCTGGTTTTGCTCATACCTCTATACATTCCACTCCATGCTTCATGAAGAACTTGTGTTCATGAAAGCTTATACCTTATTGAGCTGATTGAGCTAAGTTTGGCAGTAATATCTTGAGTTTTTTCTTCCACTTTCCCCTCCTTTCCTTGCTTTATACTCATTTATACTGCCCTATTTCATTGTGTCACAGTCCTGTGGCCATCTCAGAGGGAACCTCTATCACTGGCTATTTGTGCCTTGCCCTAGAGTACCCCCCCACCTTGTGCTGTCTTGATGTGTTGGACTACTAACTCTCATCCTGTTGGCTGAAGAGGATGGGAGTTTTGGGCCAGCATATCATGAGGGCACGAGGCCAGGGAGGGCTCCAAGCATGCAGTTAGGTTTAGTTCCTCATTCTGCAACTACCTTGCTTGCTTGCTTGCTTCTAAGCATTCTTCCTGACTGTGATGAATAATAAATACTTCATGCTCCCAAAATAAAGATGCTGCAGCATAGAAAAAGGAAAAGGCTGGTAATGTGCATAGGTATTTCAGGTAAGTGAAAGAAGAGTAATATTGAGTTAGTGGTCCAACTGAAGACCCTGGTGTCCAGCTTGTTGAGAAGAAGTCTTCCAAAGCTTATGACTAATCAAGTGCTGAATCTGTGGAAAATGTTCGGCACTCAACTGTTGGGCTGGATATAGGTTGGAAAAACTCAAACACCCTCATGCTAAATTTTCTATTTAACTCATTTGTGGTTGTAAGAAATTTCCATTAGACTCCAGAGAGATTGCTTGTTTCTTATGTCAATCTGGCCTCAGATTACCGGTAGCTTAGTATATTTGCTGATGTTAAAATGCAACATTTTTGTGAAACAGTACATTGTGGGGTTTCATCTTATATATGAAACACAATTTAAAATATTTATTTATTATATTTCTATACTGCCTGTATCCAAAGTTCTTTGGATGGATCACAACATTTAAGTCACCCATCCAGATTTCAACCAAGCCTGACCCTGCTTGGCTTCCAAGATTAGGCAGGATCAGATACTTCAGGCTATATGGAAGCTATCATGAGAGGGACAAACTAGCAGAACAGATGACCTGGAAGTGCCATTCATTCAGTACTTTTTTTTTTTTTTGCATTTTTTAAACTTTAGGTGTGTATATCACAAAAATAGTACTGCCCTGGTTGCACTGTGCCAAAGACAAAATTGCCATAGCAATGCAGTGCTCATGCTTTAATGAAAAATGCATAGCTGTGCATAGGTTTTCACTTTAAGAATTATGGCTAAGCACTTACATTTTAGGAAAGAGTGTGTCTTTTATACTGGCCACATATGTGTGTTTGAACCTTTGACTCTCCAGACCTCTAAATAAATAAGGGAGTTTTATTTATATAACTTTCGTCCTGCCATTTGTTCAACTCCAATTATATGATTCTTGCAGGAGTAAAACAATAAAGCCTGCAATATGTTCTGAATGAGAGGTGCCATTGTAGAGAGTCTTGCTCTTCAAAGATTGTTGCTTTGCAAGTTGATTTAAGCACACGATAGAAAGAATGTGCTTCAGGTGCATCATGGTCTCAGGCCACTTGGGCTGGAGCCAGCATTTTGATTTGTGCATGGAAAAAAACTAGCAACCAGTGAAGCTCTACATTTGGGGGTGGGGGATTACCAACTTGTTGGTTGTCTTTTGGATCTGCTTTAGCTTCCATATGACATTTCAGGGGCATCACTGGAAGTAACCTCTGAAACTATCAGAGCATGTGTGACAGTGGCCAGAACAGTCTGGGAGGCTTTGGCTTCAGAGCAGTAGCCATTTCAGTCACCTTGCACAGGGAGTCAGTGAAGCAACAGTATGGGTGGTACACCAACAGGATTACTTTTCTGTCCCTAAGGCTTAAAGCTGAGTACATGCAAGTCATATTCAGGTATTGAGAAAGGGATTCAAATCGATGCACGATTAGAAGAAGCACTCCAGGCCTGCCCCTCACCCTCATTGTATCTGTCACCTTCAATTTATGCACTGCAGGAGTCTGAAGAGGAGAGCCTCTTCTCTCCAAGGAGGTTCTCCACATGAGCCTGAAAGTTAGAGTTCACATTCTGACTGATGTGCAGGCTCTTGCAGTGAGTCACAGGGCACTCTTTGCTGACTTTTCGGGGAGATACATCATCAGATTTTGAACAGGAGGAGGAAGTGATGGGGGCAGGGGCCTTTGAAGCTCCTCCAAGATCACTCCCTACTGTTTCCCAGGCCCAAAGGCCTGTGAGAGCAGGTATGCTTTGAAAGAGACAGGATGGGTTTCAGAGGAGGAGGGGGAGCAGCTTCAGAACCCATCCTTGAGATGAGGCATTGGGAGAGAAGAGCCACCTATTTGGAGGGCTTATGGTGACTTCATTGGTTGGCTCTCCATCAGCAAGAACCATTTGCAGTTGCAGAGTTATTGAAAGGGAGGGACTGGGGAGAAGTTTCTAGTTTGGGTTCAACTCTTTACAAGCTTATCTTTTCAGCTTGATTGTAGGCTATATAGAGTTACACTACCATGTTAGCTGTGGAGTTTCAGTAAAGATCTGCATTGTAAAGGATTGTCTTGTGTTTGTTCTGGGGAAAGGACAGGAAGGGTCAGGACAGCCTTCCACAAAGAAGAGGAGCAGAACTGGAGGGCTTCTTCTCACACATGGGTTTTAACCTGAATGCCTGCATAACTATTCTATTATTGGCTACTGTCTTATCTGGAGAGGTGCTGCAAACAGAAGATGTAGCAATCATTCATACGCTATTTAAATAAAAATGTTCAGTGATGTCAGGCTGACATGTCATTTGTATGGTAACCACATCTGAAATAGAAAAAGTTCAAACATATTAGAATAGTATGTTTGTTTACTCTGCTTCCAACTGTAAGATAAACTGAAGCAGAAGAGTTGGTGGAAATTAATGATCAACCGGATAAATAGTCTCCACCTTCCTTGCGGGAGGGTCGATAGTAGCCAGCGTTTTATGAATTATGATTAGTCAAATATAAATGCTCCATTCTCTAGGAGGCAGGATTTTCTTCCAGTATTTTGAACTTTAGTCCAGGTTGCACATCTTCTGATAACTGAATTAGCTTTAAAAACTTGCATATGGAACAGCTTTCCTTACCTGTATTGGCCCTGAGTGCTAGGGTGCGGTGGGACTGCATCTTTGAATACTTACTCCAGCGCACACATTCTAAACATACTACATATGTGGTGAAGTTGCATGATACTAATTCTCTAGGTCAGGGGTAGGCAGAATTCAGGTTTGTTGCATCTACTTTGTTTTGCTTTTTTTACCAGAACCCTAAGATCCATCAACCAGAGCCAAGTGTGAAAGACAGACTTAGAACTGAACATTAGTTACTTCTAAGTACATTATGAACACAGGAATATATTTTTGTTACCAGAACTGGGTTGTGTTCACTGACCCTTTTCACAAAAGTTGTGCTTTTTGTTGCCTCAATTTCTCTTCATTTCAGCATCCTTACTTAGGTGGAATAAACTATTTTTTGTTGGTACTGTTAAACACTGGAGAGTCAGAACTTTTTTGCCAATCTACAGTGAATCAGCCAGAAATCTACCAGTAGATTCTAATCTACTGTTCTCCTTCCACTCAGGAGGCTAAACGGTTAGGAACAACTAGTGTAAGTATGCATGCAACAACCAGATTTTAAAATGCACCCCATCTCTCTAGATGGGAAGAAAACAGGAGCAGACTTCAGAAAACATGCAGTTGGAGCAGATAGAAAACTAGTCTATAACTTGATACTATACATTAGAGATCAAGTTGTAAATTGAGCAAGTCTTGAAGGGCTGGTCATATCGAACTCATGTGTTTTGAGATACATGTACATAAGTCTTTACTCTTCCCAGAGGCCTTTAAAGCAATCTCTCTTTCATATGCACATCATCCACTTCTCCCCCCAACATTTCCCCAAAAGGACTGACATGCTTAATGAAATGGTCTAATCTGCCCTCCTCAGCCTCATTCATGCATTCATTTATAGCTTTTGTATGTCGTCCTATTATACAAGATCTCAGGACGGCTTACAATATTTAAAAAGACAAAACAACCATTTCATGCAGCCATTGGCTCAGTTTCAAAAGCCTTCTGCATTCAGTCAGGTCTGTTCTCTGCCAAGAGCAATCTGTCCCTTCCCTGGCAGATTATTGGATGGAAAGAGAGTAGAGGGGAGAAAGAAGGAACGTCAGAAAGAGAAAGGCGACACCTCCACTTTTGACCCCAGCCCTACCCACTGCTGGCTTTGGCCCTGTTCACGTGTGGTCTACACATTGCCTCCTGCCCTAACCACAACATTAGTTGCCCATACCAGGACAGACAGTGTTCAACAACCTTGCCTGCTTCTGAGCTCATGTTGGAGAAAGCAGCTGAGATACACAAAAAGGGAATGTGGAGATGAGACAAACCACAGCTGGGATAATGGTTTATGCTGAGGTTCACTGAAGAAACCTCTTGCATCAGGATTGAGCCCTTGAGCTCCCAGTTGCTTTGTGTTACCCTTTGTTCCATTGTCAATTAAATTGCTTTCACTGCACCTTCTCCAGCACTGTGGGAATAGCTGCTGTCAGACTGCTGGTATGGCAGATTCTTCTTTTTTAAACTGTTGTACTAGTTTGTTTTTCTTGCTGCTAGAATTTTCTTTTCCCTAGAAATGAAGCGTTCAAAGAGGCTACAATGGCTAAATAACATGGATGGATGTACCTTCAAGATCTGCACATAGGCAGGTTTAGACAAACAGAAATAACTTTGTGGTTATTTGCTATTTCCTAAAAAGGAATAGAGCAGTGGGCTACTTCATAGTAGGCTTGCTATGTACGCTAAGATACTGCAGCATGTCTAATCTGAGCATCTTTCATTTGGAGAAAGCATATGCAGCTCTCTTTTGCCCTTGGTCAGTATTTGTATCTTGGATGATAAGTGGTTTTGTCATGTGGCCGTGCAACTGTAGATCTTTCTCCACATTTCTGTATTGCTCAATAGCTCTCTGGCCAGCTTACAATGCTTCATAAACAGACAAGGCAGCAAAACACCTTATGTAAAACTCTTGACATCTGAGAAATACTCCTCTTAACCAGCATCACTGGCAAGGTTAGGCTGCTTCGAACACAATCTTCCAGCCAGCAGTTGAAGGATGATATGGTGTTGAAGCCTGCTAATGAATAGAAGCTTGGCAAGTTTTTCAGTGCAGGTTTCAGAAGCCTTATGCCAATCTTATGTAACAAGTAGCATCTTTGTTATTAGCTGTTGTGGAAACTGCCTATATTTTTGTTGCTTTTGCAGTCAGGACATGCAACAGCAAAAGCATAATACTGGCACCTGTGGCAATAACTATAACTTCATTGTTACCTCTTTTAAGTGGCACACAAGCCATCAGTGTCTATCTTGTGCCTGCAGTTCATGGTTTCCCTTAAAACATATCATTCTTCATCGGGTTTGGCAATGTCACTAGCAGTTGCCAGCATTCGTTGCTGTTTCACAAGTTGTCAAAGAGGAAGTGAGGTAGTCAGCTTTATTTTCAGCCATGGCAATGTATCCACACCTGTGGCAGCTGCACGTTGAATCCAGCACTGAGCATTTCTTTTGGCCTCTTCAGACCCTTTTGCTCCGATCATCTCGTATCCGTTGTAAAATGGATTTCAATACAACAATAAAAAATTACATTCACTCTGGCTGTTTTGACACTGAATTACCATACCATAGAGCAGAAAACTACTTCAGCATGTTCGCCAAATATCTGGTGTTGCCAAAGTTTTTCTGGGTTTTGAATAAATTTGTGTAGCCACATTTTCAGATCCAAGTGTAACCACTTATGGATCTTCCACTCTGTTAGTAAATATGCAGATAAGACTCACTTTTGGTGTGGTCTTTATCTGTCTTCCAGACGTCTCATGCAGTGAAGATTACTTATATAACTTACATATATATTTATATTATATTACTTATATATGTTTGTGGCATAGGGGATCTGTCATGCATTAGGACATAAATTGCTAGCATTGTTTTGGCGCATCTGCAGCATGAAGCAGTCTCTGTGCGAGGTTACCATCAGCCTTGATCACGTTCTTCATGTTCTGCCAAGTGGCAAGGGAAGGTGCTATTGATCTCATGTCCTATTTTTAGGTTCTCTGTGACAGCTAATTGACTACTACTGTGTGAACAGAATGCTGGATTAGATGGACCCTTGATCTGATCTGATGTGGCTGTTACATTTTTAACATTTTACTCAGCGCACATTTGAGTGTCTTGGTGCATTGTGAACTGGGTTTGTCGTGTTGATTAAACATTCCTTCACATTATAGACTGTCACTTCTGTTCCTCACTCATTAGCTATCAGCAACTCCCTGGTCAAGTTACATTTTCTGTTGTCAGGGAGACCAGTGGTATGCTGCTATTACTGGGTTCTGCAACTTTCAAAAGTGCTATTCTGAACTCAGTGGATGTTCCTGGCTGCTCAATGATTTTGTTGTTGTCTTACATCATGCTTTATATGCATCCATATCTTTGATGAAGGATGACCATCAGATTATGGTCTGGTCTCCATCTGGTCTCCATCAAGTTCTAGGGTGAGTAGGTGTTTCACAATCTGTACAATGTGTGATTGCTCAGACAGTGTCATAGGGACTGTATTCCTGGCATGGTTATTCAATGTGACTTCTATTCTGCATATTTCAGGTTGTGTTTATCTGTCCTGTTTTGTGATCTGCATAGACTTGGTTGATTTTTTTTTTAAATGTGGTTCCTGTTAACCTCCAGAGTGAACTCATAATGGACTTTTGATGCTTTGCTAGAGTTACTTCGTATCAGCTAGCTGGATGATACCCTAACTGGCACAGTTTGCATGATGGTGGATTGTGAGCCACAGTAGCAAGTTAGTGAACATTTCCTGGTGCAACTTTCAGCTTCCATCCTTCACCCTTCATACACAGTTCATCAGATTGTCACTGGGTGTTGAACTTTTCTGTGCTATTTTTCAACTCTCCCCCTATCACCAGTGACACTGTGCTCCAGAGCTCATCTCTGTTGACCATTACACCAAACATCAGCTACTCTCCTCTGTGACATACCTATAATTCAGGTATGGTGAAGACAGTCTGCATGCTGGCTGTAGCATTCACTGTTCGGCTGGTATCCACTTTAAATGACTTTAAGTTTGTGATGTTTGAGCTTACATAGCACTTGTCCTGTCCAAGACAGATGACTTTCGCTATTCTATTTTTGGTAGTACTCCACCTCCTTACATTCAGTTTGGTGTCTACAATGTCTGGATTAGTTCTTCAGAGCTGTGGTAGTTTCCCCAAAAGTAGGCATGCTATACAGAGATATGCGACCTTGGAATTTTGTCTCTGAGGCTGGCATCCACCCTCATCTTCTTTGTCACCCTATTTGGCATAAGTGCTTACCATTAACATGCCAACACCATCAACTCATCTGGTAAGGCACTTGCTGGATTTTAACTGCTCTGCGGTGTGTGTATGTGTGTGTGTGTGTGTATGATGTGCAAACCATTTTAAAGACAAATGTTACTTTTCCATACTTTAATAGCGGATGGAAGGAAATTACTAAAGGAATATGGAAGATGAGGAGGATTCCTCTTACTTCTGAGGAATAGCAATGTGGGCGATTAAAAATCGAACCCGAAACCATAGAATACTCTCTTGGCTTTGTTCTTAAGCTGGTATGTTTGCAACTAAAGGGTGGGGGGGGGGTCACACAATTGCTCCAAGTGTATGGAGGGAAATTACATGGCTGGAATGGTTATTTGTTTGTTCTGGATATCACAAAGTCCTATATGTAGAATACTAGCTCTGCAGAGAGAAAACCATGCCAGAAGCCTTCTCCTTTCATTCTTTCAGTTAGGTTCTGGTGGACTTTCAGTGCAGCACGTGTTTTTGCATTTAATTTTTTAAAAATTAGGCTTAGTAGTACAGATCCACAAGTAGCAAAACAGAAGAGTTTGCCTGAGCTTAGCCTTGTTGTGAAAAAATATGAAGCATTGATTCAGAAAGGGTCCATTTTTCTGTCTGTTTCTGTCATTAAACTCCAGTCCAGAGTTGGTAATGGGAGCATCGTTTTGATGCTTTGCTTCAGTGCTCACTGTATTGTGAAGACAAATGGAGGAAGGAAAGTGCCTCTCTGAAAGAGTCTATTCAGAAGCGTGCTCCATGTCAAAAATGGGGCATGTGAACGTTCATCAGCCAGGCAGGGATTTCTTGACTCGAATGGGAGCCATGTACACCTGCTTTAGAGTGAAAAGATAGATGAGATTTAGCTATATGCTCCACAGTTAATGCTCACTTTTAGGCTAATGTGTTTGGAAGTAGAGCAGCAGAACAGGAGTCACTGCAGCTTATGGATGTTTTTCCTTTTAGGGTCAACAGGATACAAGGTGCAGCACAACTGGCACAGGTGGTCTCCTTAAAGGTGGCCTAAGCATAATTTTAGACAGGCACTGGAGCTTTGTCACAATCGTAAATGGATACAGCAGAGCCTGTGAGCCTAGCATTGGTTCAGTCAGGCTTGAACTCCTTCCTGTCTCTCTTATTGTGTGGCATGCTCTGTAGCTCAGCAGACTAGATGCAAAAACACCCCAGAGCAAGGTGGATCTGCCATGGCTTGGTTTCCTGCTCTGGCTTGTTGCGGCACATTTTCAACAAAGTTTGGATGCTAATTGGATCCAGGTAAACTGACTGACTTCATTTTTATCAAATGAACTGGCTCATTTTCCTCTTTGCTACTGGCCTTCTTCCTCAAAATCATTGAAGTAACAAGCTTTGCAGTGTTATGTTTATATGTACTGCAGGGATTGTAATCTTTACAAATCTTAAAATGAGCTGATGCTATCAATGCAGGAAAAATGATTGAATACTGTTTGAAATACTTCATACTTAAACTTTCCAGTCTTCAGAAAGGCCTTATTGCTCTATATATTGATTGATATAAATGTTCCTTTGTGAACCATGGAAATGGATGGATTTCTCCAACTCTTCTGCTCATCACAGCAGAGTAAGTACTAGTCTGTGGCATTGCTGATATACTTCTGTGCAAGGTGTGGTGCTACCCTTTTAAAACCTAGGCCCAGCATATCTTGGAATTATCTTTTCCTGTATGAATTTGCCTGAGTGTTCAGATTGGCATCAGAGACCCTTCTCTGTGTGCCAGTGTTGTTGGGGGGGGCACATAGGAATGAGAGAAGGTTACCTTTCCACCGTGGCACATAGATTGTGAGTGCTTTCTATAACAAGCTTTCCAGGAGCTGGGCCTTCCTTCTTGGTAGAATCCAGGACAGGTTGGAATAACATGAGTTAAGGCTTGAGTGTGTAACAACCCTAATTTTCCATTTATGAATCCTGTTCTTTTGGCCTATAGCTGCTAGAAGCCCAGTTTGGGGAATTTAGTGAACCTGTGGTGTACCTCTTTTTGGGAGAGTCCTTTCTTGCAGTCCTCAGCCATGGTGCCTTGATTCTACTTACCAGGCTAAGAGCACCTGCTTACCATGTGTAAGATTGCTCTTGGCTCGCCCGGACCAGGGAAAAAGGGATGGTGGCAGTAACCCAACCTGAGCAAAAAGAGAACTTCTTAGGTCAGGCATAACACCATCCCTAGAGCTACCAAGCCCTTTCTCTGCTTTTATTTTGAAAACAATGAATACTTCCTTGTTCCTAGCAGGCTTTTACCTGTAAAGGTTGTACCATACGTATTTTGATCATCCTGCACTTTTATGCTTAATCATACTTTATCCATTGCAAAAATCTTCCTGTTGGGTGTCCAGTATGAATCATTCCTCTGCACTTGCATGCTTGCTCACTTCTATCAGGAATGTACATGTGCTCAGTGTGTGTCCCTCTGTGGATGCATGTCTACCAATGGCACAGTAAATGGATGTAGTTTGTCGATGAGCCTTGTTGACAGAATCCTAGTCCACTCCGCCATGCACACCCATTGTATGCATGTTGGTGGCAACAGTTCCTGGATGCACACTTGAGAATGGGCATGATCATAAATCTAAATGCTCGGGAAAGGTTTCTATTCCAAATTGGTAATGCCTGATCTTTGTTTGTTTTAGGAATATGTATGATGCATGTATTAATCAATTTTTGTGAAAGATTTGTGTCTGCAAATATTCATAGAGTGAAATAGTTTAAGTGTATTGAATGAATTCCTTTTTCAGGTGTGCATTCCTGTCCCTACTCAGGATATGAGTTGAACGCTTGGCTTTCAAATCAGTGTTGTCACTTTGCTCAAACATTCTAGTGTGGCTCTTAATTTTGAGAGGCCTCTATATCAAAGTAGCTAGTAGTAAGGTAACGTTGGGCACTGTCATTTCTCTGTATACAGAAAAAAATCCCAAGTGATTTGCTTCTTGAGGTCTTTCTAGTTTGCTTATTTTGGTGGACTTCTGTTTCCTGTTGCTCTTATTTTGTACTCTTAACTCCCCCCAAACTGCTTTAAAACTGCTGTCCCACTCCAGTGTGGTGCACCTCTCCAACTCTCACTTTCTATTTAATGTGCACTGTGAAAACTTTCTACATCCCCAGTCTTCACTGTTCAGAAATCTTTCCATTGGGTTTAAAAGAATTTATGTTAGCCTTATAAATGCTCAGAAAAGCTTCTAGCTGCAAAATGGAAGCACTAGCCTGTTTGTAAACTATTTTCTATTTTATTCTGTCTATAAATAATTTTCACTTGCTTTGCAATGCAGGTAGGGGATCATGCAGCCCAGTTACTGCCAGTTGCATCATTACTGTGAACAGATGCTAGAGGATAAGAGAGAGGAGGGTCAAGCTGCCAGCCCTAATTTTGGTAGTCTGTATTTAATATGTATTGTAATCTGTGGAGAGTTTTTTGTTGCCAGTGTCTATCAGGCGAGTGCATAAATACAAGCCTGATTTATGGTCTAGACTGGAGTTTTTGTTGTCATGCCAGTGGCTGCTTCTCTGGTATCCATTGAGCTTCCTGCATTCTGGGTTTGTATTTTATTCCTTAACTTTTTTTAAAAAAAATATACTGTTAATGGGGAAGCAGTTAAGCTGCAAAGTGAAGCTTTATTTTAAAGACTGGTTTTCTGATTTGGAGCACAGAGTCTACATCTGCCTTGCTCTTAATTGCTTGGGCAAGCTACTTTTGTTTAAGCCTCACCAGTTTGCTTTCTGGCAAATCTGTGTTCTGCTACTGAACATGCCTGCTGTGGCAGCCATTTTATGAATGGGCCAGGCAGCCCTATGACAGCTACTTTGTGACAGTTCCCACAACACTCTCAAAATCTAAAATATGTCCACCAATCCAAAAAGATTTGGAATGGCTGGTCTACACTGTGGTGAATTATTTGTTACAAGTCCACAAAAGCTTTACTAGCTTGGCTGCCTGCTGGCGCCAATCCTTTTTAATGTTGTCTTCCAAGTATTGTTCACAAGGCCATATTTCAGACTGTGCCTAAGCTAATTTATCAGATGGTTCTGTCTGCCCTTATGGGATGACTTGTTCCCTCATCTTCACTCACTGCATGAATCTTGAATGCTCAGCTGCTCAAGCTTTCTGTAATGGGTCAAGTCAGTCTTGTGTTAAACCAGAAAACAGAGTACTTGTAAACAAAATCTGCTCTGTGGAATATCTTGGTGGGTACCTCAAATACAACTCTAGCAGTATACTGTAGGAAGGCAAAGCTGGCTCATTTGAATGTGTGCTGTCATCCAGCCTCATTTGTTTTCCTTGCTGTTTTATGCTTCCTCTGTGTTTACATTTTGCCCCAGGGTTTTGGTTAAGAGGGCAGCCTTAAGGTGGTTGAAACAGGAATTCCTTTTTATAACCTTGTTTTGTTTGAAAATTACACTAAAATTAATAAATAATAACTGCAACATGTTTTCTCAATGGAGCAGATTTTTGCCTAGAAGTTCTTTGCCTCTGAACTCTGTTAAAAAGGTGGTTTGCTTTAAGCAGGTTTTCAAAGGTTAAAAAAGGCTTCATGCAGCCTTTCCCTGAGTTTTTTATAGGTATAGGGTTGAGCACTGATTATTGTATTGTATTATACTGTTGTATATGCTAACTGCTTTGATAACTTTATATTATATACAAATTTGTACACTACAATAAAAACTGAATATAATCTAAACTACCACTGCATGAGTAGTAAATCATATTCTTTATGGAACTTGCAAAGGAAGGCAGGCAGTCTGTCTCTGATTCACTCTGACAGGAAGATGCATTTTTAGGCTAATTTTCTGTCCTTACTGTGCAAACTTGTTAATGACCACCGGTGATTGCTGACAGACCCACATTGTAAAGCAGAGGGTAGAGTTGGGAATGTGCACCTACCTAGACTGAACATCTTTGGAGTTATTTGTGCTCCTATTGCAATATATAAAAGACCCGGAAAGTTAGTACTGTTGCTGAATCAGGGAATGGTCTTCTCACTTATATGGAATAAGAAAGTATCTTCCTTTTTTCCTCCTTTCGCCTATGAACCTATCAGGTTTTTTATATATTTTCGGCAGCTGGATGGCCAGTCTATGTGCCATTACAGTCCATGGCAGAATATAGTGTCCATGTCACACTATGGCATTTTATGTCCTGTTTTCTAGGAAGGCTATAAAAGCTTGAGGTGAAATATTTCCTTGCTACAGGTTTAGTACAGATCCCTAAGTTGTAGGATGGTTCTGCAGATGCCTTCCTAGTAATCTGGGCAAAACTTTAATTTTATCGCTCTTCTTATTAAAGTGACAGTTTTATTGTTCCATGGGTAGCTTTATGGAGCACTGGCTATATGCTTTTCTTCTTTTTTAAATTGGCCACCTGAAGCTTGAGGTGGAAATAGGACCAAGACCAACAGTTGTTTTGGTATAGTTAGAGGATGTTACAAAGCTAAGTTCACACAACGGATGAAGAATTTGTTGTGACTGCCATTAAGAGTGTTACAGAGGCATGTTGGATGCTTTGTGTTAAGACATACATCATGCCAGTTCTGCACAGGCTTCATTGGCTACCCATTGATGTCTGGGCCCAATTCAGCGTGCTTGCAATCACATATAAAGCCCTAAAGAGTTTGGGCCCAGATTATCTGAGGGAATGCCTATCGTGATGTGCACCAACCTGATCACTGTGGTCATCATCGGAGCCCCTCCTCTGTATTCCTCCTCCTAATGAAGTACAGAGGGAGATAGCAAGAAAAAGGGCCTTATCCATAGTAGCCCCCCAACTGTGGAACTTATTCCCACGTTAAATCTGGTTAGCATTTTCTCTTTCTTATTTTAGATGCAGCTAAAAATGTTTTTGTTCCGCAACTATTTGATGGGTGAATTGTTTGGTTTTAATGGTTTTATTGTCATTTGCTGCTATTGTACTATGATTTTAGTGCCTGATACTTTAACTTGTTTAATTATATTGATTTTAGTCTATTTTCTTTAATTTAATTTCAATTGGATCAATTTATTGAATATTAATTTAATCTCCCCTTCTCTTCTGGTTTTACCTTATTTTATTTTATTTTATTTTATTCTTAGCTTCTTATTTGTCTTACTGTTATTTTATTACTGATTTTTATTGTTATTGTTGGTTTTATATGAATTGTTAAATTGTAATGCTGTTTTACTCACTGTATATACATTGTGGTCCACCCAGAGGGCCTTATGGCTAATGGGGCAATATATAAATCGAATAAGTATATGCATCTTAGAACATAATATCTTTTTAAAGCTTAAGAGTGTGACGTGAAACTGCCTTATTTCATATACTTTCATATTCATTCCAAAAGGAAAGTATCTAATTATTCTAAAGAAAGTGTGCAAGCAGTACCTTGTACCTGATGTACACGCAGACACTCTAAACTTTCTTTTGTATCAATTTCACAGTGCTCTTCCTCAATCAATCACATCTACAGTGAATGTTAAATGTTAGAGAGCAGAGTTCTGTCCTTTTTGGTTCCCAAGTAAAATAACAGCTAATTTGAAGCAGACTTCTTGTATGTTTATTTCGTGCCAGCTCAAAACCCACTTCCTTAATTTGTTGACTGGCACAGCTGTAGATGATGATAGAATTGCAAACTATCTTTTAAGAATTTGCAGATGGTTGAGTGTAGAGAATGCATAATGTTGCTTAACAAGACAGCCAAATATTCACTGTATTGTTCTATGGTAACCTGGAATTGCCAACCTTTTTGAGCACACAGGCATTCTTTAATAAGGGATGTCTAAATCAGCTAATTGCTGGCAATGTAGTACAGCTAATGCTTCTTTTTAACATGTATTTGCAATGTCCAGTAGCTGCTGCCTTTGTGGAGGGTGGGTTATTTCACCAATAAACTTTGCACTGAAACAGCCAGTAGTATTCACTGATGTACCCACTCTTTTAAATTGTCTATCTGCTTCAAGGAAAATGGTCAGTATAAATGGATTCTTTGTGCCTGTGTGACAGCTAAAACAGTGAGATTACAACATTGGAAGAATGAACAATCACCTACTAAACTACAATGGACTGAGATCCTTACAATACTTGCAGTATTTGAATGGGTGGCATATGGATGCCACTCTCAAATTATTTATTTGAATACTTGGTCTGCTTTTGTTGAAGCTTATATATACTTGCTAGGGAGTTGTATGTATTTCATTGCAATCCATTTAGTATATTTAAAAAAATATATAAAAATGTGTGTACTTGTGGATACCATATGGGGGGCCTTTTCATAAGTGTGATTGGAGGCACCTACAAGTACCATGCCAACCCCCTTTATTACGTATGTTAAATGTTTGCAGTATAAAATTCACACTATGAAAACATTTTACCAGTGTGTGTTTTTAATATATTGCTTTATTCCAAGTCTTCCTTTTTATCAGTTCTGTTGGGATGGGCAGTCTTGTAGGCCTAACCATCTTGAGGATAACAACTCCCATCATCCCTCACCATTAGCTAGGGTTGATGGGAGTTGTGGGCAAGAAATCTGGGGGGCCTCAGTTTGCCTAGCCATAGTTGAAATCTTTTTCCTGCATTCAAGTTTTACATTGGTGGCTTTCACATAACTGTAATGTGATCTCCAAGGTTTTACACATTCAGTAAGAGGAAATTAATAAATGTCTTTTAATAAATGTTTAAAGCATTCTGTTTTTTTCAGGGGCTTGATGAAAATAATGGTGGTATTACATGTTTGCTTGCATGCATTTTCATCTCATCCCCATCCCGCAATATGTACACACACAGAAAGAGAGATGTCCAAAATATTTTTGTATTTCCATACATGGGCAATAGTTTATCAAACACTAGAAAGCAGGTGTGAGACACCATTACTTCAGAAGAACTATTTTCCTGCAGGTTCCTTCTTCAGCTCTGCTGTCACTTTTAGACTGGCATCTGCGCACAGGTCCTTCCATTAAATGTTCTCCTTTGCCTTATGTCAGTGTAATGTTAAGGTGCCCATTGAGGGCCCCTATTCATTTGGTTTCTGGCCTTTAAGTGTCACAGCAACTGTGTGTGATGAACCTACAAGAGAGGCCCCTCTTTTAGCATGCAGTGTTTAAACTTTAACCCAGAGGGAAAGTTACTTAGTTGCTTGAGGTATAGAAACATATTAGCATGTTGAATTCCTTCACTTACAACAGAAGCCCCCCTTATGTATAATCAGAACTGCGATAGTAAGAGGCTTGCAGAGAGTAAGAACTTTTCTGGAAAGCATTTTTGTAAGGGGATTGCTAGAGCAGATTTTTAGCTGGGTGTGAGTGTTTTCTGTTGTCTATGGGAACTTTTTGTTTCTGTAGCTGGTGAGAATGGCTAGTGTATTTATGCTGGACATCTCACTGTATTTTATGTAATTGTATGCAAAAACCAGAGGAACTAGAAAGCAAGGTTAACTATTGCAAATGTGTTAAAATCTGTTGACATTCCTAGTGACAGCATACCCCCAAACCAGGTGTTACTTTCCAGATGTTTTGGCCATCAGGTTCTGTCAGCCCTAGCCAACAATGGTGATGGCTGGGTGGAGACAGGCATTGTAGGTCCTGACATCCGGAGGGCCATAATTTGCCCACCCCTGACGCAAACAAAATATCTGATTGAATCAATACATTTATAATTTTTCTACTAGAATGAAGAAAACAGTTTATTAACCTCACTTGTATGTGGTTTGTCAAGGTTGCTGTTGTCCATTTGGAAATAGGGCCTAGAAGAACTGACTGTGTGAAGACAAGCTTCCCAGTTCCATTGACTTTCTAGGGTCTACATGAGTTGATGCCGGTCTGAACTGGATAATTGCATAACTGTGTTTGGCTGGCCAGGTTTTAAGTTTAAGCCAAATCCTTCAAGGTAATGCTACAGCCACTGGCCATGGTGGCTCAGTGAAGTTTCATGTAAAGAGGCAGTGTTGTACCACCAAAACACTGCCACACTGCTGTGCACAAATGGGAAAATTCCTTTACCTCCCTGTTGTGCTTTTGAGTAGCCAGAGGTATCTTCAGAAACTGCAGTTAGAAATGAAGTTTGCAACCAGATAGATCAGTCTTCCTGTCCTGGTGCCCTCCAAATGCATTGGACTGCATTCCCAACCATATGGACATAGATAAAATGGTAGGAGTTATTACTTGAGCACTTGTGTTGGTAACAGGATTAACTAGGATGTCTTCTCCTGAAATACCAGATCTAGGTATTCTATAAATGGGCTTCTTAATTTTAAGTGTATGTTCTTGATGAGCTTTCCCACTCCATGGCTTCTCCCTCAGTCCACCTGAGGATGAGAATTGCCCACACTACCCCACTTCCACTCAGTTCCAGGAAGTACACCACTTCTGGTCTGTGTATAATATCTGTTCTACAGGACCACCACATAACATCTAAAATGTGTAGAGTTGCTTAGTGGGTTCACTGAGTACATGAATATGAGACCTCCAAGTGGGACAGATGCAATGGTGGTTCAGTTTAGGTATGGTCACTTTGCTTCCACACTTAGCTCACTTTGAGGTACATGCTCAGACTTCATGGGCCCTTTAGTTGTGTAAGGTTAGGTCCTGCCCCGTCTTTGAATCTTGGGACACTTAGCAGGAAGAACACTGATGCTACTTGTGGAGAAACAAATTGTAATACTACTTTGTCATCTTTCCTGTGTTGGTCTCATCTGATTACATAACCTGTAAGAGCAACTGGTTGCCAAATCCTTGTGTGAAAATGTTCCAAACTGCAAATTAACTCAGGCTTGTCTGTATTTTTGACTTAAACGTATGGTGATTTCTGCATCGCTGTTCTACTCACTTCAGTGAAGTTAGGAAATATGTGGCTCTCCAGATTTTGTTAAATTTCCAACATCCATCAGCCTCAGTCAGGAACAATAGGAGTTCTATCTGGAGGATCATGTGTTCCTTACCCATGGGGCAGAGCAGAGTTATATTTCTGAGTTTGTCAACTAAATGAGATTGCACAACCTCTTGTAATATGCATCTATTAGAAAATAGATTAGAAATTAGTAGAAAAACTGACCAATGTCAGGCAGCTCATACTCCCTTAACATTACTGTACCAACATACCAAATATCAAGTCTCAACACGTTAGAAGCAATTCTTTAAGGAAAAGTGGATATTTGGAAGATTCCACAATGGCTGTCCTTGATGTCTTTAATTAGTGCCCATAATCCGTATTCTCAGCTATGAATTATACATACTGTATTGTTATCTCATGCTTGCCTACAACGTCACCAGTGAGCTTGTTGATGCTACTGGTTTTCATGCCTGTCACCAGTCTTCTAATAGCAGAATTCTCCTCAAACAATTCCGTCATTTGTTCACGACTCTCTTGACTGCATATTGGCTTGTTTACAAAGATGTAAACTACGCTGGCAAAGCAGTGTAGTTCAGTATTAAAATAGTTGTGCACAAAATAAGAAAAGTCTTGTGCTTTTTGTTATCTCAGATGTTTAGGAAGAATGCCAGCATGTTATTAAAACTGTAATAAAATAATAAGCTCATTTTATGTTATTTTTTTAAACTCTGCAAATGAATTCTACAAGGGAGAAATCTATTTCCAGAAGATGCTTGACTTTCAAGGCATTTCTAGGAGAAGATCTATCTGTGGCCCTGCCCACATTGTATTGGAACTGCAGCTTTAGTTTGTATTTTTCTTTTGTTGAATGTGCCAAGAACATGTCTACAATTGTATTATTCAGTCTTTTGGGCAGGAAACCCCTTGTCCACGTAGTGTGATGGAAATGCAGTTGGATCTGCAACATATATACTTAGAGCTGGAATCACATTAGTGTGATCTTAGCTCTTACTATGCATCCTTCATAAACCTTGATATTTCACAAAACCCCCTACACCCATCAACTGCTGCTCTTTAATTCTGTATTTCTGTTCACTTGAAACTTGTTCACAGTCGCATGTTTACTACTTCATGACCGCGGCATTGTATGATGACTTGGATGTATGTGTGAGCCATCACAGGCACAAAAATGCAATTACACTAGATAATTTCACATGCTATGCTTTCCAATGCAATCTGTTTACACATTTAGTTTCCCAGTCACCCATCAAGTACTGTGTGCACAAGTGATGCACATACACGTCGGAACCAGCTCTGTTGACTTAAAGTTCAATCCTTGGGCTGCTAGTTGGTGTCTAAATGGTCATAAGTTTATTTGGAGTCCCAGCTCCAGCCTTGGAAACTCACTTTGAAGATGGTGAGGACTCCAAGCATGGGCTACTCACCTTCCCACTTGCAGATGGTGTGGAAAGAACCATGCTGTTTGCTTCATCAAGGTCACAAATATAACACCAGAGAAGGACTTGTGTGGGCATTACAGTGGGAGGAAAAGAAATAGGCACAGCCATAATATGAAGTGCCCTAACAGTGTCTTATTCCCCTTGCTTTATATGTATGTCATGGTGAGACGTTTAAATAGGTGAAATTGGGCAAGTGCTATGCAGGGTGGTGGGGCATGAAGGCAACCTTCAACTCCACACACCTTCTATCTTACTTAATATGCACATAATCTTCCCGGTTCGGAGGTTTATGGGCATCCAGATTCCATTGTTTCTTTAGGTAATGAAGTTCAGTTATATATTTCTCATAAATACTGAACAGTGATAAGATCACTCCGTGTTAGCTCAGCTGTTCACTAAAAGTCAAGCTCAGTACTGTGGTATGACCATAGATTCTCTTTTATAGTATTTTGGCTTGGTGTTAAAAAACAGGATTATAAAATGGCCATTGGCCCAAGGTCAGGAAGGCTTGTTTCGGCAACCCAGACACTGACACTGTTGTCAGCAGCAGGGGAATAGTTCTGTTTTTCTTTAAGACTGTTAATATGCTGCAAATATTTGTTGCCTAGCCCAATTCAGAATACTAGTTTTGACATATAAAGTTCTAAATGACTTAGTATGTCACTATCTAAAGGGCTGCCTCTCCCAGCATCATCAGGCCCATGCCTTGAGATCCACTGCTGAGGCCCTTTTGGTTATATCCTCACCAGCCCCAGAGCTAATAATAGGGACTTCATGGTGTTGGCACCACTGATATAGAATGCCTTCTTCCTCTAGGCTGGACTGATGCTAACATCAATTAGTTTTTAGAACTAAATGAAAACAATTCTTTTTGCTTGGCCTTTTAATTAATAGTGGGCATGTATATCAGTGGGATAATGAATGAATGATGAATGCTGAACTTGACCCTGGATGACATTTATATATTCCATGATGATGATAGATTGCATGTTGTGACCACCCTGCTATTGTTTTACAATGAAGGACGGCATACAAAAAGTTGTAACTACAAAATCAATACATAATTAAAATCAGCAAGACAGAGATGACTGTATATGAGTGTGAATGCACACATGTATTAGGCTAATGCCTGCTGTGTACTATTTGCAAGGTTGCTTCAAGAAAAGTCCTTAAGAGAAACGTAGACCCAAAAATTTTGGAATATTTGCACTTTAGGCTTGCATGTGGGCAAAAAATACAACAAGCATTGCTTGGTCCCCTGCTCTCTGTTGCAGTGGTCCCATGTGGCGCATTAACCAACTTACATTTTATAATAGGATGAGAATGATGTAGAACACCCACTGTGCAGTGCGAAGGTCAGCAATAAATGTTGGCGCCATCATCTAGGAAGGGCTGTGTTGTAGAGACTTTAGAACCCCCAGACCTTCAGGGATGCACAACTGTGGGAACTATTTCACCAATGAGTTCAAGCCATCAAAGCTGGAAATCTGCCAGCCTATAAAAAAAAAGTCCCATAATCGCGTGAGCATCTTCTGATACGTTCAGAAAGAATTTTCCCCATTAGCCACTGATGAAATTTTACATGTCAATGATTCATAAAGGGCTAAAGTAATTAGAAATGCTCCTTGCTGTGTGTTGTCTATAATCTTTCCTTTACAGATGACATGGCTATTGAAGATTGGTAATCTGAAAAAGCATATTTGTTCCCAGAAGAGTCAGGATTTTCTCTACCAATAAACATACTGGCCAGTTTAGTTTAAACTTTACATTTAGAGTGATGAAAATTATGTTCACATTCTTAATGGAATTTAATTCTATTACATCGAATCTAAGAGCAGAAATATTAATTTATGTAATGCTAAAGACACTGTTAAGGAGGGCACTTAACTTCTGAATAAGCAATGTTTACTTGCTTGAATGTTTGAAACATGAAATGAAAATATCAGCATATTAATAAGAGCCCATAAGGGGTCAGTCCTTTAATAGTTTTTTAAATAATGTGCAGCCTTTAAGATCATGCAACTTTTTAAGCAGTTCATGTGGAAGTAAATGGCCCTAAGCTTCCTTCTGTGCCTCCTTTCCCCAGATCTTCAGTTCGTTTATCCGCTTCTTACCCACCTCCCATAAATGTATATTGTATGGTCTTGCGAAGGGGCATTTTCCCAATCACCTGACTAGGTGGGCAGACTTTTTTAAGGCCTGATTTCCTTTTTATTTCCAGGCCTTTAGCATTCCATAAATGACAGGAATACATTTGGGAAATATTTGTGGGCTAATTAATTATGTTGATTTATTTGTATAGGAGTAGTTATCATTGAACTAAAATGCCACTTGGCTCCCTGGCTGGATCTAGTAGAACTCAGCTACTGATGGAGGGCCAGCAGTTCATGGTAGAAAGAATGTTTGTACAGGAGTCTTTGTGGACTTAGTCAGGCAATTCCATTCAGAAGCTGGTTCAGCATACTTGTGAAAACAATGGTGCCCTGTATTGGAAGTCCCTAGTCCAACTGCCCCTTCTAAGAATGCAGGAGGTGGCTTTCAGCAAGCTGCTGTTTCTCCTGTTTGGTCCCCGATCTCTACTTATGAGCAAATTACAGATGAAGATTGCTTTACAGAGATGCAACAAGAACTGTTTAGATGATACATCCTGCAGTTATATAAACATCATATAGTAATAGAGAATAATTGTACATTGTTCATTAGTGGGACCTGCAAGAAAAATGTTGCTTTGCAGATTGATCCTGTTCCAGCCAGTGACACCCATCTCCACTCCATTCCAGTTCCAATTTTTTGGCCAGGGTTTTTTTTTTTTTTTTTTTTGGGGGGGGGATACTTTTACAAACTTCAAGCCTTCACCAGATCAATCACTTCCTCTTTTTTTTTTTTTTTTTGCATGAGTGATGCAATTTTGGTTGCATGAGCAACAGCACTTACAACTGAATATCAGAAGCAGAGGGACGTATGAGTTTTATTTCTCAGTTTTGCCGTGTTCTGAAAAGAGGAATGTGGCTAATGATATTTGATTGAACAAGCTGTTGTCATTGGAAAAACATCAGATACATCAGCTAACCAAAAGGCGCCCCTGAAACAGTAAAAACTATGCAAAGTGTTGTAAGAAAGGGGAACACTTTCAGATAGTGCAGTGAAGAGCATTATTCCTTCCTCTACACACACACAAACACACACACACACACACACACACACACACACACACACAGAGAGAGAGAGAGAGAGAGAGAGAGAGAGAGAGAGAGAGAGAGAGAGATGTCAAGAAACAGGACAGTCTAGATTCTCACCTGCCAAAACTTTCCAATATAAAAATAGATATTTGTCAAGAACATGGCAATTATTTATTTTGCATAATCTGGGCCACCCTTATAACAAACTCTGTTAACAAACACCTTTTCCTTTTAGATTTTAGACTGCATTTTACTCTGGTCACCACCTGCAAAATTCGGTTGGCCATATGTATTGGAAGGTACAAATGGAAACAGTCCATCCTTCTAGTAAATTCATCACAGCTTATAAAAGACACCACCACTTTGAGTTGGGCCCAAAATAAAGAGTATAGTTGGTGATGCACCAACATGCCATGGTTACAGCATCCATTTGCCATTGCCAGATTGCCAACTGTATCTTGCCACAAGCATTCCAAAGTAACTGTAGTTTTCAAATGGTCTCCAAAAGGAAGTTCCATGTGGAACGTGTTCCAGGAAGGAGCAAGTACCAGACCATGGAAACTTGAGGTTAGGCTATTTCTGTCCAGCTGCACACCTTCATAAGGTGTTTTTCTCAGCTGTGTATTGATATAACGTAATTTTTGGAATGCATTCATTGTGTTTGTGTCTGGATGAAGATAACAAAGATACTACACAGCTCAGAAAGCCAAAGTATTTTTGTCTTTTCAGAACTCTGACGAGTTCAGAATGTCAAGCAGAACATTCTCTCTAATCTCCCCTTTGAATGTTCACTGTAGTATAATTCTTCATTTTCCCACCATTCTTGCCACTCCATCTCTTTTTAACACTACCCAGTGGTGGTTTACCTCAGAGTGGATTTGATTTAAATCAGATAAATTTAAATCATGAGTTAAATCACTAGTCAGTAAGACTAGTTTTAAATCATGGTTTCCTACATAATGTGCATGCATGCATGCATGCCTTACCAACAGGTAGAAGAACTTCATTAAAATATTCCCAAACTGGGTCTGTTTGATGGTCTACTACCACTATATGTTTTCTCCTCCAGGGAAAGAATATGATGATAAACCTCAGGCTATACACAAAGAAATCCAAAGTCTTGTGGAGTATTCTGCTCAAAAGCTTTCATTTTTCATTTTTACTGCTTGCCCCTTACTCCTCACACTTCTCTTATTGTGCAGATCTATTCCATTCCTGACAATCTGCTTCCATTCATTGAAGTTTTTTAAACTTAGCACTGAAGAGGTAAGGGAGTGATTCTGTGCACATAGATTTGTAAAGGAGCAGGGGGACTGAGATCTTTTTCTCAACTCTGTATGTTTATTTTTAACATTTTTCCTATGAAGAAGAGGCATGTGATCTCTACAGACACAAATTCAGTTTTGAGAATGGTAAAACCAAACATCTGTGATAATATCTTCTAGATAGAAAAAGTGCCCAATATTAAAGAAACCTCTGGAATAGCATGACATTGTGAACAGATTAATGTAATTCGTTTACTTAAAAATGTAAACATTGTGTGAATATATAGCCTCATGCTGCATAATTTAAAATGGATCCTTTTTTCAGACAAATCATCTCTGGGCTATAATGTGTCTTAAATAGGAAACTATCTTTAGATAGATTTTTCCTCAAAAAAGTATTTTATTTAAAAAATCCAATGTAAAATTTGTTTTATTTATATATACACACATACATATACATACATATACATATATATTATAGAGAGAGAGAGCGCGCATGCACACACACAAAGCAACGGTTTGTGGTGATGTTTCTCACTTTAATGTTTTCAGAATGTGCCAGTGGCTCAGGCTCAAACTTTCACCCTCATAGTGGGGCCAATTTATACCTTACTATTTCCTAGAACAGTTCCTACTAGCTTATCTGCTATTTTCAGGTATATTCCATCCAGGCATTTCTCAAGACTAAAACTGCCAGCCCAGCAGTATATTCTTGGATTCAGTCTCTGCCCAACCACTGGCCACCAGCTGGGTTCAGACAGTATAACATCCCATTGTGGGTTTCCTCAGGTAGCTTCTTTTTGGTCAAAAAACTACCTCAGCAACCGATGGGTTGTTGTACCTACAGTGGATTGTCATGTCATCCAAACCTGGCAACAGAAAATCCTTGGTTACTTAGTCCAGTGACAGCCACTGCACAGGTACCACAGTGGCACTTGAGCAGTTGGCTCTGGCTCCTCTGTTCAGTCCCTATCACCATAATAAGCTGTTTTGGCCTCACCAAGGTCTTCTTTCCTTTCAGCATTTTTTCCAGATCATGAAAGCCAGCAGTCCCTCAACATTGGAAGGTCTCCTTCTAGTTGCCAAGCTGATTTTTTAAATTCCCTCTTAATTGTCTCAGATCTCTGGGAAACAACACTGCTTTTTTACTTGTATAATTGTGGATATTCATATGTGCAAGAATAGGGAGCCTTGGGTAGGCATTGTGCAGGGGTGTGCATACTGGCAAAGGCCAGCTCTGGGCTTTGTTCTGCAATCTGTCAAATGTAGCTCAAAACGTGAGTGATCTTAGTTCACAAAAAGTGGGGAGCATGTTGTTCACTCCCTTTATGACAAGATCCTCGGGTTTTGTGGGGGACTCATTTCTTAGGGTACCCTCATTTTGCCCTTGTAGCCAAGAAACCACTACTTAGGAATATGCAAAGAATGAACCATTCCATTTTACTTTCTAAAATGAGATTTTGAAAGAGTTTTAGCAGGAAAGTATACCATTATATGGGATCTATCTGTCTGTCTGTCTGTCTATGTATAACTTCTGACCAAAAAGTTTTATTTGATGACTGATCTCTCTTGGCAGCAGCTTGTGGTTTTGCCACAAGTTTCTCAAGTCTTTGCTCCTAGTCTACTGGGCCTAGTGGGGTGGAGTGTTTTTTCTCTGTCTCTCCACCCCCAGTTTCTTGCTTTACAGTACCATTTTTGCAGCTCTGTCTAATTAATTGCTTGCCAGTACGTTTGTATGCCTGTAGCTGGGTGCAGTATGGACTATTAGCTAAATGCAATATTATCCATTTACCTTTTAAAAAACAGTGTTTACAGTTCCATCCTTTATGCATGTAAACTCACAGCAGTATCTTTTCAGAATAGTCACTCTGAAATTCCCTATCCAAAGAACCCATCCCTGGACATGTAATGCTTCTCCTGCTGCGTGCACAGCGAGACTAGATGATTCCACTGTCTCACTGGTCTTCAGACTTTAACCATTAGGAATAAAACAAGACTACTGCTGCTACTGCTTTTCCTTCCTTCCTTTCTGCTTTCCTTTTTTTTAAACTAAAGTGCATTTTACAAGCTTTGTTTTATCTGTAATGTTCCCTTGAGCACCGTATACCATGGAAAGGCAGCTAATAGGTTATGACAGTAATAAGTTATCCTTATGAGTCTAGTGACTATACTTGATACTGGTAAGACATCAGATTGGCCAAGAAGTTAAGAAACCAAGGAAGTTGTAAAACACTTTTATATGTACAAACTGTAGTAGCGGATGAAACTTAAGAAATCCTGGATGAACTGTCTGTTCTGCATAGACTGAAAAAGGGGAAGTTGTTTTTGTTTGGCTTGGGAAGATACTTGGCTGGGAATTTGCAAAGAGATTGACTCTGTATGTCATGTTGTCATAACAACTTGATAGTGTAGAAATGCCACCTTTTTCTTGTAGTTCTGTAAGTGCAGGATGGAAATTTCCTGTGACACGGTCATTTTTCCAGTGTAAATAGATTTCCACCTTTTGTTGGCCAACACCAGGGCAGTGAAGGATCTTAGTGTGTAGGATTCTAGAACGTCTACCTTGAAAATAGAGACCATACTTATGCGATGGGCTGCTCAAACCACATGGGTACTAATGCACTAGCATTGAGCACATTGGACAGGCCATGTGGATCTGCAGTGCCAGAATGGGACAGGCAGACCTGCCAGGTTAGTCCTTCTATGATGGTTTGGTGAGGTGGACATGGCAGCCATTCTGCTCCTGTATCATAGAACTGACCCTCCAAGGGCTTCTTTGCTGTAATCCTACTTATCCTTCTCAGTCTAACTAGTCACTAAAATATGTCTCCAGTGGCTTTTTCCCCAGTGGAAACCGATCTTGCCCTGGCTGCCCTAATTAGGTGGTGTAAGGGATAGTCCTGTGCCAATATCTTCTTCCATCAGTCTTGACCTCTAAACCCGCATGTGTATGTGCACGCATGCATTTCAGTTGGTGGAATTATGGCAGTAAGCTTGATGTGAGGTGCATCTAATTCAAGACGCAGATGTAAGGCTACCTTAAATGAAGGTAGCCAATTTGTATTTCTGTCTAAATTTTTAAAGAACATAGATGCTACTGGGATTTGCAGGTAGCTACTAAATTTTGTGAATTCATGCTTAATTCTTGTCAAATCTCAAGAAAATTATTTATGATGTTGGTTTGTTCTTGTTGTTTTCATTTCAGAATATTTTAAAATGCATTGAAATGTTAAATTTCTCCCCCCCCCACCCCTTCTTACAAAATCTTTGGGTAGAAATTTGTTTTGAGATTATAGAAAAGATGAACATTTTGGGATACCCTTGCATATTTACTTTTGCTTTGCCCTGGCCCACACTCCTAACAATGGCTTGTGATGTTTTACATAACAGTTTGATCCTTGGAATATCCAGACTTTGCTTTGGCTACTATATCCAGTTTCCTTTGGCAATTTGCATTTATTTATTACCTTTATAGCTCACCATTTTTCCTCTTGCAAGGAAATCCAAAACAACCTACATGGTTTTCCTCTCTATTTTATATTACCACTACAACCCTGCAGTATAGGTAGGGATGGAAATCTGTGCCTGGCCCAAAGTCACCCAGTGATCTTCATGGCCAAGTGAGGACTTGAACACAGATCTTCCAAGGCCACGGCCCAAACTCTCACCATTCTGCACATTTAAAAAGTAATGAATAAAAAAACCCCCTTCTGAATCCTGAAAGCAACATTTGTAAAGTCACCTGTAAGCATTTCATATTTAATTGGCAGGTTATGCTTTCCCTTGAAGAAAGGAGGGTGGAAGTAGAACAAGAAAAAGCATCCTGTTTGTCTGAACCTTTGGTCTCTGCACTGAAAGCACATGCAGGGTTTAACAAGCAGCTGAGCTGAGTATTTCCCACACTAGAAGAGCAAAAAAGTGGTACATCTAACAGTATGCTGTTTCATAGTAATTAGGGTGCAGTTTCCAAAAAAGGCAGACTTCTTTACCCTGTTTAGACAAAATGAAACTCACTGTTGCCTCATGTATGAGTACATTAAGAAAGCACTGGAACATAAGGGAGATTTTTGTTTGCTCCAGCCTCTGCACTGTGGGAAGATTAAATTCAGGTTTGCTGCAGCTAAATTATCTTTTAAAAATGTTTTATGAGTACCATTGTAAGTTGCTTTGGATGCTTTGGATAGTAAAGGAGAATTTTTTAAAAAAGCAAGCTGCTAGATACTCTCTGATTTTCTGCCAGCTTGTACATTCCTTTAACATTTAGAGTCTGAACCTGTTTAAGTGATCTTGCTCTAACATTGCAGGCATATTGACATGGCAAACTGGTTTAGTAGTTAGCCCTTGTTCCCAATGAATCCTGAGATTGCAGTTTTGGAGGATATGGCTTGTGATCTGTAACAGCCCTTACCGTAGTTCAATCCCAAGATTCTTTGGAAAAAGTCCCGACACTTCAGGTGGTGTAACCATGGCATGTAATGGACACTCCCGCTATTTGCATGTGCAAACCAAAAGGACAAAGATACGTGGATGAGAATAGGGGATCCGAGTCTCTTGCTTTAGTATCTACATACACAGATACTAAATTTCTGTGTTTGTTTGCCTTGTTCAATGTTTTAACCTTACATGAGCCATGTTTTAGGAACTGTTAAGTTAGTACAAATGCACTTAAAGGATATTTGCCATTATTTTTCTCCTGCAGTGTTAAGCGTGACACAGTTGAAAAGTGGCCCTGGGAAGTGTGTGTTGATGGGGTGGTGGTGAAGAAATGACTTGATGGTGCCACTGGTATTAACCAGTCAGTGTTAGGTGCAGCTAGTTTCTTGTGCAAACATGCAGAAATGCCTTTTGCTGAGCTGGGGAAATGATCTGACCAAAACACAATGGAATGTGCTTCTGCAACTGCTCTGCTGCTTGACTGTGTTACATTTGTGCATAAATTAATGAATTCCATTTTTAAAGGTCAGTTGAAAGTTCTGTTTCAGTCCGGTAGGTTCCTTGGTGCAAAACCAGGAAGAAACAAAAGTAAATCCTATGCCTCTGCCTTAAGGATTTCCAGGATTTCTCAATCTTTCTTGAGAATAAGCTTTAGAAGGCTTTAGAAATCTCACTTTTTCTGATTCACCTGTAGGTAGGTAGATTTGGATTATTGAACAGTGTTGGTAATGTTATTTAAAAGAAAGAACGAACCCACATAGTGATAAATCCTGTTTTCTTGCAGCACAGTCACTAACCATTTCTGCTCAACTTCAAGAATATGCAGTAGGGACAGGAGTCACACTCTCCAGGTATCTTCAGAACTCCTGAAAATGAAATTCAAAAGCCTTTATAAAATTCATGCATTTTAAGTCTTTAATCAGTGCCAAAGTAGAATGGTTAAAACTTAATTAAGGATGAAGACAGTATGTTCTTCCACAGCACTGTAAGCCCAGCTTCTCAGTTTCAACAGGAGTACATAACAGCAACTTGCACACTGACTGGTTCAGTCTCCTCTTTCGCCACTGTCTCCACATCTGGCTAGGAAACATTTTAAGCAATCCTGCAGCTGGATTACCTCAGACCACCAGAGGTGGCTGCATTGCTTTGTCATTTTTTAAGGATTCTGTTTCTGGTGAATGGGGGAGGGCAGTGGCTGATGCTCTCACTTTGCTCAGAGGTCCAAAGAAAGAGATCAAATTTCCTTTAGTGTTTATGTTTCCCATGATGGAAGAAGTGGTAAAGGTAGGGAGTAGGTTGCAACACAGGGGCTAAAGCATGTTATTTGAGCACTGAATGTATAGGTATAACAAACTGGGTTTGTGAACTTGACCAAATATCCTTAACTGTGTTTCAATTTGATCATATGGAAATAAAACTGTAGCCTTTTTTGGCCTGCTGAAATAGCATTTCTACTTTTGTCTCTAAGCTGCTTACCACTGGGTGACACTGTTCAACTATATTTCCTTATGACTCACAAAAGGAATACTAAAAAGGATCATGGTACATCATTATCATCATTTTTAGTAAACATGCTGTCATGTCAAGGACTGATAATTTTCCCATCCATGTTCTAATTTTAAAATAATCCAGAACAATCCCATGGATAAATTTTCTTTGATTTTTTCAGTGTTAAAATTCTGAAGCAATCTCATAGCTAGAAGAGAATTTGTATGGGATTTTCTACAGATTTAATGTTCAGCTGCATAATAATGCATTTCTAATTACTTCTTGGACCAATTTTTATGCAAATTAACTTGTCCTGTTTATTTCCCAGGGGCCAGTTATTTCGGAATATATGATTCTTACTGTTTTATGCACTCATTTAAATCCTTCTGCTATGTATTTTTCAAGTCTCTTACATGGTAAAGATAGTTGCTGTAGGCTGTGTTGCATAGTCATTTTTATTTTGGGGGTCATTCAGGCTCTTGCGGCCAGAGTAGTGTCATGGTGGATGCACCAAGAAGCGATCACAGAGCTAAATATAGATCAGCTTTCCCCAATCTGGTGACCTTCAGAGGCATTTGGAGCACAACTCCCAGAGTTCCCACCCAGCAGGGCCCTTGACTGGGGATTCTGGGTTCTGCAGTCCAAACATGTCTGGAAGCCACACAGTTGGGGAAGGCTGATACAGATGGAATCTGGACCAACATGCCATTCAACAAATGCTCTCATTTAGATATTTGGGCATCTTTTTTAGCAAGTCGTTCTCATGGAAAGATCATAGGATGGCAGTAAAATTGGAGGCACAAAAAACCATTGCAGCGTTAATAAAATTTTATTATAAGAACGGTGGGCAGCTGATTGAACCTACCCTGAAAGTTTATTATAGTAAAGTGATCACACAAATGCATCATGGGGCTGAAATTTGGGGAAGTGACCATAAATATTTTGGAAATACTTCAGGACAATTTCTTTTGCAAACTTTATTGTCTTTCTCCCACATCCCCTGCAGCCTTCTTGAGCACAGAATTAAGATGGCCACTAATCAAGACAAGAATAGACTGTGCTCAGTTGTGGTACTTTAAATGAATTGCTCTTCACTCTAATGAATGTTTTCCAACTTAGTGTCATGTGGAAATGAAAACTATATCTGGAAGTCAAGGCTTCATAATTGGCATGTAGCTATTATATTTCTGAACTGAATACCATCTTTGCTATGGATAAGAGACAATTCAGTGACTGGTTATTTTGGATAGACTCTAGAAAAGACTTGCAATTAATTACAAACTCTAAATTCTCTCAGTGGTTTCCACTTTTGAAAAGAGAACATTGTGGAGCTCATCCAGGTAAGGGTGTAGTTGATGGACCAGCCAAAGCTGGTGGAAGGTGCTCCTCACAAAAGCAGTAATCTGGAACCCCAGAGATAACTCTGGGTGGAGGAGCACTCCACACTACACATCCTGTTACATGTTGTCTCTTCCTTCAATGAATTTGCAAGAACAAAGTGATCTGTTGTATGCACAGATACTATCTTTTCCACTGTAGTTCTTTAACTAAAGTGGCAGATGACTAAAAGCTTGTAAGAATGGACTGATTGGTGCAAACAATTTTAGTGATTTATATTTTTTTTTCTTATCCATGCCAGTGCCTAAATCTTTCAACCCCTGCTGCTTACTTTCCATTGTTTGTGAAGATCTTGCTCATCTAGACATTATGAGCCACAGCCAATGTTTTTTCATCTGTGACTGGACTGTAGAACAGCTTTCACTGTGTGTGTGCCTTCCCCATGTGGTATATTCAGTGCTTTTTTTGTCATAGAACGCACCGGAACGGAGTCCCGGCACCTTTTTTCAACAGCTTTTCCAACTTTTAAAAATTTGATGTTTGGTCCATGTGGATTTGAATCGCCCTGTCAAGTGTAGCAGGCTGGCAGCAAAACCATTAAAACGGTGCATGCAGGCTGCTTGCGCGTTGAATCCGATGCATGCGTACTTCATCCACGCTGGCTGTGATGGCGCTACTCGGCTTGTGATTGGTCGTGTGGTCGCGCACTGAGTGCTTACTGCATGCGGCGACCGTTATGTTTCGTTACACAACTGACGTGTGTGGGTGTGTGTACAGTGATTGACTACGTGCGAAAGGTAAACAATTTCATGAGTTCCGGCAGCTTTTTTCTTACAAAAAACGCACTGGGTATATTGCTTGTGTTTTTAAACAAATTCAAAGCAAGGCTAAAATCATCAGCGACCATAGCAAATACCGCCTTCCCTTCCCCCATGCTGTGGTCCTGTGGCAGGAGGCACCTTCTCTCTGGTAGCGATAGCCACAGTGCTTTGAGCAGCTCTGTGCTGCCAGTCCATGTAGACTGCCAAAGATGAGTGACTTGGTATGTATTTAGAAAAGCCTCTGCAGTCCTGCAGAAGAACCCTCTTGCATGCACTGACAGTTGCTTTCTCTAGCTAGCTGCACTCGAATGAGAATGTGAACTTGTTCCACTACTTGTTCTCTGTAATGGTGCGAACTAGGAAAAGCGGGTATTTTGGTCTTCCCAGCCACTTCATCATTTCCGTTATGTTTCAGCATGACCAAACTACCGTGGTGTGCCATGAAAGATGAGAACCAAGTTGCCTTGGAATGCTATGGTTACATAGAACAGATAAAAGTGCATTGTAAGGGCTTTTGTGAAAAAGTTAGTTTAGAAACCTCCGTCTCTAAACCTCACAGTAAGCGTGATTTTTAGCTTAGCTTTGAAGAGCAAGCTTCTGCTGAAAGTGAAAATACTTTTATGCAGCTTATGTTCTGTAATTCCAAACTAAGGAGTTGTAGGCTTTCATATACAATAGGACCCCTGTTTCAGTTACCATGGTTTCACTTAACAGCTGTTGACCACAGCCTTCCACATTCACAAGGGTTAAGGGCTCAGGGACCCCATGAAAGTGGAAAAAACATGAATATCTCTAGAGAAAAAACATGAGTATCTTTAGAGTCTTTTCACCTACTGAGAGACAAACATGTGAGTGAGGCTGGCTTAGTCTCAAGACAAAGAGCGTGGTGTCCCCAGACAGAGTCCCTGGTGATATTTGCAGTTTTTCTCTACAGATATTAGTGGTTTTTCCACTTCCACAGGGATCCTGCACTCCTAAACCCTGCAAATGTGGTGAACCAACTGGATAGCATATCAGAGGTTCCCAAACTTTTTTGGTCACTATGTTGGCTCTCAAGACATTTTTTTTCCTGCAGAATCCTAACTCTTTCCTGTTTTTTTCTAGGCATTATGAACCCATAACATTCTTCCTTCTTTCACCTGCTCCTTTTGCCTAAGTGCTTTGCATAATATAGTAGGTCTGGAAGTAAAGAGAAAATATTTTAAATATAATGAATGAATAAAGCGATTGTATGGTAATATCCCAAACGAATTCTTCGATTATTCCCAACCCTACACAATAGAGTCAAATGAACTTGTTTGCTACTTGGATGCCAACTGACAATCAAACAGTTGGCCTTGTGTGGTTTCCTTTTAAAATCTGTTTTACATTTGATTTTTGAAATTTTTCAAGGTACGCCTGCGGGGCTTTTGTGGAACCCTAGGGTTTGGCAAACCCAATTTGGTAACCGCTGCACTATATAGTGTTCGCTGCTCTCTGCGGTTTCAGGCATCCACTGAGGGGCTTGGAATCTGTCTCCTGCAGAAACAGGCTCCTACTCTATTTAACTGGGTGACATTACATTGGTGTGTTACTACTTTAGTGACTGCGGCCTGCAATGAAAATTATCATCATTTGAAGACACAGAAGTAACAAACTTGTCCGATGTTATTTCTGTCTTCTGCAGAGGATTACTCCCTTCCCAACATTTGTTGTCTTCTATCTTTCCCACTAGTATGAGTAGACCCAAGACTGTGTACTTAAACTTCCATAATTAATGTCTCCATGAACTCCTAGAATTATCAGCAAGTTTCTTAGATCAAGCACGGAGTGCCCAGCTGGCCACATTTGCCACCTATCCAATCAAGAAAACATTCAGAGTGATAATCTTCAGGTTTTATTTTTCATGCATGACTGGCCTAATTGCACATTGCTTCCCAGGCTCATAAAGTTCACCTCAGCTTCCCCCATGAATTCTGTAAGGATTGGTGTAGATTTGTGAGAAAAGCCCCCGCTATATAAAAGAAAAGAGAAACAATAATTAACAGTAAGCATTTGGTCTGAAAAAAACCAGCTCTTTGTTAGAGGCTGGTTCAGCTGGTACATTATGGCCTTAATGAACAACCCCTGTGTTTTGAACTATGGGATTGGCACAGCTGATGGGACACTAGTTATAGCAAACTCTGTGTTTAAAGGGCATTTAAACTGTGCACAGATGTATATGAGCGAATAATAGTTGGTTATCTTGTCCATATGCCGTCTTCTTACTTTCTTTAGTTCTACCCTTTACAGTTAGAAGATGTTATTGTAATGAAGTTTGGAAATGGCAAGGAATAATTCCAGGTGTCAGGGAAGGTGTTTGTTTCCAGATGTTATGAGCTGCATGCATCTTGATGTGCAGAAATCAGGCTGACATGGCTTGATCTATCCCCCTTCAACACTTATAATATCCGAAGAAGTACTTCAACATGTTGGAGAGACGTTCATCTGGAATGTATTCATCTTCTTGTGTGGTATATACTACTCACCACTTCAGACATTTTATTGGAAGGATACAAAGAGAATGTTTGAATGGTTTATGCATTCTCTCTTTGGTGCTTCATGTATTTTCTCTCTTTCAGGGGGATGAAGAGGAGCTGTTTTCTCAAATTTCATCTAGAGAAACATTATTTATACAGTTAATTGTTTTGGTAGAAGGCTCCTAGATAATCATGTAGTTGGAAAGGGCTTCAACATTCCTGTATTTGGAAAACACTTCTGTGGGAACTTTGAAACTCAGAACTGGTGGTGAATTTGACTTTTTTTCTTTCTCCAATTGCTTTACTTTTTCTATTCTCTTTCATATGTAAGCCTGAGGACAGACATGTGTTTTGATTACTCTTTTAGGGCTGAAAAGTGGGGTAAAATGCTGTAATGAAATAACTATTAAACCAAATAAAATAATATTCAAAGAAGAACAGGGTTTAAAACTTTGACCACAAATTTAGAGCTATTAAAAGCCACTTGGGATTTAAAGGTTTTTGCCATCTATATACAATTTATTGGGAAGGAATTTCAGAACTTGGGTGCTGCCACAGCAAAAGCCATGTTCTGCATTCCAACAAACTGAACCTCTTTGGGTAGTGGGATGTACAACAGGACCTATGGGCAAGTTCTGGAGCCTATGGGTAGGTTTTATGTGGGAGGAATCATTTAGCTGAAACTATTTAGCAATTTACAGATGATCTGAATTAAGATCATCTCTTATTGAATTGAGTTTGAAAATAAATCAGAAGTGCAACTGATATAAGACTGGTCTGAAATGTGCATTTATTTAGATTTGTATCCCACTTTCTTCTTACAATGAACTCAAAGCAGCTTACATCTTTCTCCTCTTCTTGCTCTCAGTCTCATTCCCACAACAACAACCTTGAGAGGTAGATTGGACTGAGGGTTTGTGACTGACCCAAAGTTACCTAGTGGGCTCCATGGCTGAGTGGGACTAGAACCCAGTCCTGCACTCTTAACCACTGTACTACATTGGCTCTCAAATATGAAGCACACTTCCTAGAAAGCATTATGGCTGCTGTATTTGGCACCAAGCTGTAGTATCTGAACAAGCTTCACAGGCAGCCCTGTGTAGAGTGCATTGCAGTAATCTAATCATGAGGCAATTAAAGCACATATGACTACTGTTATATCTGCCTTCTCTGGGAAGTGAAACCAACCAGGGAATCTGCTGCTATGGTATCTCTGGCAGGGAGCGATCCATTTTCTGTTTTAAGCTAAGGATAGGCTATAATTTCCAAGGCAAATCCAATAGTGGAGCACTGTTCGTACTGCTAGGAAGTTCTTTGCAATATTTAATAAAAATCTTCTTGCTTTTTCTTTGAAGCCATGCTTTGAGTCGCACGTTCCAGAGCATCAGAAAATAAACTTGCTCCATCTATGTATTTCTATTCTGTTTATTTGATTAAACATTTTTTCAAGTAAATGAAAAGGGCTGCTCTGCCTCTTCATTGTCTTTTCTCCAGCCAACCTCTCCATCCTTAAAGTCCTTGGCCATACTTTATAGGAGCTGATCTCCAGGTTCCTCTCCATTTTTGTTAACCTTCTCTTGACATGTTCCTGTTAATGATAAGCTTATAGCCATGTGCCCATAAATGGCAATACATAGCATTTTGTGCACTACAGTGTTCAAAGCACGGCTTCATGCTGTAATCCTAACATTACACTTTGCATTTGGGTACATGATGCTAAGAGGGAGCAGTTTTCCTAATTTGCAGAGGCTAAATTTAAATGGGGGCTTTCTTCTATTTGCAGTTTACTTTCTTAGCTATCCCTTGTATGCCTGTGTAGGCAAGAACAATTGATACAGTCAGAAATTCCTTTGGTTATTTGACACAGCAGCTCCTATCGATAAGCTGCTTTAACCATAACTGTCTCTTTGAAAGAGTGTTGGACAATGTGTAGAACTCAGAAATTTTGGCCTAGAGCTCCCATTAGCCCTGTGCATGACTAATGCTAAGAGCTGATGGAAATTGTAGTCCAAAACATCTGTGAGCTACAGATTTTTAGCAGTTATACTAAAGATTTATGTGGAGTTCTGTGCCAAGCCCTATGAGTTTCTGCAAGCCTTCTTACCTGGAAAGAGACGTCTTTCTAGCTTAATAATTAAACTGGATAGTTCTCTGTTTACATTCCACAAATAACCATATGTAAAACCATGCTGACGTCTCATTCTAAATGTAGGCACTCTCCGCTTCAAGTTAATTGTCTTTGTGAGTGATGAGTTGCATCATTTTAATAGTGAAATGCGTGGAACAGTAAACTTCTCTATTGATTAAGGTAAGAGAGTTTTATATTTCATTAAGCAAACTGGCTTATCTCTGAAAGACACCAGCATGTAAAATATTTGCTTTCTGAAACATGTCTCTACATTTCTTGTAGTAGGCAAATCTTATCAGCTTTGTGATTTTCATAATTTTTAAAGGAGGGTAGGAATTTGGAAGGTATAGAATAAGGTAAGGGACTCACAATTTGGTATTTGAAGCAAAATGTTTGCACCAATTCAGGTTTGCATATATGAGGATTGACAGTTAAATCCCAGATAGCTCAGAGATATGACTTAGGTTCTATAAGATAGCCTTTCCCAACTTGATGGTCTTCAGATTCTTCTGACCACAGTTCCCCAAACTCTTGACCATTTGTTCCGCTGATTAGAACTGTTGGGAGTTGCAGTCCAAAGCATCTGCAGCCACCAAGTTGGTGAAGGCTGCTTTAAAGTCTTACAGAGACCACACAGCAAAATTTAAGCATAAGCTACATGTGGAAAATTGTGAGGAGCTTCAGGCAATATCTAACAGTGCCAGTGGGACCTAATTCTAGTGCAAGCAGAAGCTAGTGATTCCTAAAGCAAATAGAAATTAGCTAAAAATCTTGTTCCCAGAACAAGGCAGATCAGTGGTGTTCCCTGCTGCAATCTTTGCTAATTTGTCCATTCTGGAAGTGCTTCAGCTCATTTTTATTACTTTAAGAAGTGCTAGTTTCATGTCACAGCAGTGGTGGGTTCCACTGGCACATGGGCAGTGCTTGATGCAGCCCCATGTGTGTATGTTCCATCTTTTTAAATCCCTTTAAAAAATGGAAGGGACCAGTGTTTCTATCAGAAGGAACTGGCGTTAACCAGTGTGAAGCGATACATTAGGGAAGTATTAGGTGCTTTTATTCTTTCTTGCTGCTGAATGTTGTTTATGTGCCCCACAAGCTCTGGGTGCAGAATTGTCTTTCATCCACTTTGTTTATACACAGAACCACATTTTATATAGCACCTTTCTGCTAAAGAATTCAAGGCTGTTTACATTTTATAATAGTGGGTTGCAATCTGTGAGAGATGATACAAAAAGAATGCTGCAACTTCTTTGGGGTTGTTACAGCTTGAGGCAAGGTAAGAGGGCTTATGAACATATGAAGGTGACAAACTATTGGTTTGGTCTGTCTATTTCAGTAATGCCCCTTCTCACTTGTGACACCCTTTCAAAACCACAGGCAGGCAGCTTTCCCACACTAGTTGCCAATAATCTCTTTCACCAGCACTCCCAGGAACTGAGCCAGGGACTCTCTCTGCAAGACATCTACCTTACTCGAGGCCTCATATTAACGACAAGCATCTCTTTCGGCTTGCACAAGTCCTTCCTGCAAGGTCTGAATTTGCTCTGGGTCTGGTTAAAATCAGAACATGTGGTATGGGTTCTAAATAGTAGGATGTCCTTTATTTTACATTGCTATTTTAAAAAGTACATATTAGTATCCAGCCCTCACTGTGAACAGCGTTGGGGGGCTGAACTGTTGTGTGGGCAAGGAAAATCCTCAGAAACTGGATGGAGCTTTGCCGTCTTCTCAGAGAATGCAGACTACAGATTGCTTCAGAAGAATTTTACAGACCATGTTAGCTTACTTTTGAAAATAAGCCTATGATGATGGGGTGAAAGATAGAGTTAAATTATAAAAATGCATCATTTGAGTTTATACAGGTACATAATTACAGTTTAAGGAAATAGCCTAACTTTTATGAACTGCTGTACTGATACCATGTGGATTGAGATGATGGGTCAGCCTGCAATAAAAGCTGATGGAGACAACAGGCCTGGGCCCTCTTGGAAGGAGACAACACAGTATTGCTCCCTTCATGGCTACAAGTGATATGTCTGAAGGAGCCTTCAGGAGCTGCCAGCCCTGTATGGTCAGCCAGTGTTGCATAATTTGGTGATGAAGCCGCACCAACTGGAAGCAAATTCCCTTCCTTATTGCTAAGTTAGGCTCTGACCAAGACTTGACTCTGGTGGAGGAACAGCTACTAGTGCTGACCCTTTGGACAATGCTAAAAACCTTATGATCCTTTAAGTATCACTGCAGTGATGATGAATATGTTCCATCAGCACAATTGTATTTTTCTTTTATCAATGTGTCATCTACATGGGCTGCTGAAGCTGCTTCATGGATCCATCTTTATTTGGTATGCAGAGACCAATCCTAGTTGGGTGCTGTTCTTATTCTTTTATTGTTGTGGCTTTTCATTTAAAAAAATGTTTTAACTATTTTTCTTAAATGTTGTTTCCTACTGTTAGCTGTATTGTTAGCTGCCTTGAAGGTATTGTTGCTTGGATGAAAGGCAAAGTATCAAAAATACAGTTTAATGTTTAGACCTTTTAACTTAGTCCTTTTTTGAAGGAAAGTTAGTCTTCATGGTGGCAATTTGGAAGAGAGCATGCCTGGAATACTTTCATAGTGTCTTTAAAGAGCTGATTGTCCAAATTTGCAGGCTGTGTAGGTATTACATCAGGTGTGGAAAGCAAAGCTTGCTTTTCTTTAGAAATCTTTTAGCAACTCTGTCATTCAGTTCCAGACTCAAGCATGAAGTCAACCTGGTCAGGTTGATGTGTTAGGCGTCAGTAGTCACTTATCTTCAGCTGTTGCCCCCTGGTAGAAATAGTGCTAGTGCTCCTTTTTCCCCATGCTTGTAGGAGTTGGGATCTCTCTCTTACATGCTCCTAATTTAGTATTACACATGTTCTGTCCTGCTATCTCCCCTCTCTTCTCTCTTAATTGAACCACATAGCACAGCACTTTCTACCCTGTGTATTAAGGGTAGCCAGACTTGCTCCACAGAAGAGCCACATACAGTAAATGTCAGATGGTTGAGAGTTGCAGGCAGGTGCCCATGGGTGGCGGCAGCAAGTGGCAAGCGGGTGCCATGGACGGTGAGCAGCAAGCCACGAAATAAACTCGGAGAGCCACATGCAGCTCGTGAGCCTCAATTTGGTCACCCCTCATATAAATGCTATAAATGCCTGGGGCTCTCAGAAAGCAGGGTTTG
The DNA here is from genome assembly GCF_004798865.1 of Varanus komodoensis. Taxonomy (NCBI): domain Eukaryota; kingdom Metazoa; phylum Chordata; class Lepidosauria; order Squamata; family Varanidae; genus Varanus; species Varanus komodoensis. The sequence goes on along the minus strand of NW_025335409.1, from coordinate 15,758,331 downwards.
GAAGGAAGCCCATGGCAGACTTAAAATGGCTATCATTTATGATGCCTACAGAGTCTGTACAATTGCCTGTTTACACCATTGCCACAATCCACCATTGTTGTGCATAGCAACAACAGGAAGAATATTCAGGTAAGTGGGTCAGCATAGTTCCTTGTGGAAGGTGGATCTGCTGCAGGGTAGTTCTTTTCCTATGGTTAACAAACCACTGGCAATCCAAAAACAAAGCATGAGTTGTGGGTGGTGTGCTAATCATGACAACAGCCCACCCTCACCAGATTCACATGCCTCAGTAAGGCATGGTCTCTGTCCACTGTGGCTTGAATGTTCACAGCAGCCAACAGCATGTGGCACAAACCATCATATCTTAAATAAGCCATGGTAGGCTGTGGCAATCATGTAAGCCAGACTTCCTCTTGATATGGGTTAGTTCTCGAAATTTCGGGGGGAATGGGACTGGACACGAGAGCTCTAGGACATTTTTTAAAAACAAAATCGTCTACTCTTTGTTCTTCTTCTAATAAATTAATATTTAAACTATTTAGTAGATCAAATGCAAGCCCCATCAATATTAGTATGAGGAGATATTTGCTGCTGAACAAACTTGACTGAGCAAGAATTTTGTGTGTGTGTATGTACATTACAGATAACTTAAGTGGAGAGTCTGAATTCAGAGAGCCTTCTCTTATTCTAAGAAACATCATGGCTGAACCCGATTACATAGATGAAGACAATCCTGAACTAATTAGACCTCAGAAACTAGTTAATCCTGTAAAAACATCTCGGAATCATCAAGACCTTCACCGAGAACTCCGCATGAATCAAAAGAGGTAAGAAATAAGGAGCTGAAGTCTTTTCAGTTACTTTAATTCTGACTGTGAATGAACTTGGAGAACTGCACACTCTCACTTGCACGCTCATGTGCGCAGGCGCACGCACACATTACACCAGCCTTATCTGGAAGGAAAAAGGTATGCCCCTACCCCTGTTCTCTGATTTCACCATTGCCAGCCCCAGTTCAGGACATGCAGAGTAGTTTTGCATCAAGGAATTTTCTGCGATCTTCAGTTAAGAGACCTCATCTGACTGGCTTGGACTGCTAATGTTCCTGTGTCATGTCCATGATTCTGACCAAATGTTGCCATAAAGCAAGCCCATGGCAATAGTTCTCTGAAATCTGTTAGGAAAGCCCATTTCAGTATATTTTCTCATGTGAGCATGTCTCACTACCACCTCTTCCCTCTGGTAAGAGCTAGTAGTGCGACATGCCACTGCTTCTGCATATTACTTTTGATTATGACATGCTTTATCTTGTAGAACAGAGAGGGGTTAAGAAAGCTAGTACACTCTGTATGTTTTGGACAACAATTCCTATAAGCTCAAGTTCCCATAGAACAATCAAGAAGGCTTCCTTTGAAAACAGCCTGTCCTCATTTACATTTTTAGGGTAGGAAGGCAGAAATTGCTCCTCTTCCATGAGTGGAGACTTTGCTATATTTATAAACAAAAAATCTACCCTAGAGGGAGGATCCTATAACAGAATTTCCAAGAGAAAGAAAGAATTTCGAAAGGTTACAGATGGAGATTGAAATGGGCTATTAGAGAAGCATTCAGGAATACAGATGAAGGGAGACAATCCAGGGAATTCTACAGTTTGCACAGCCCTGCATTTTGTGTTTCTTTATAATTTAGTTTCATGGACAGTACTGACCTTTTCCAAAGTTAACCTCCTTTTAATATAGTTTATCTGTGTAGCATCCATACATGTCAGACTGTTGACTGTTCACAGAATTGCTAGTCCTGTAAACAACATCTCAATTATGTGTTCTATTGTAAAAAAAAAAAAAAATCGATAGCGTGACATTTTGAAATTCTGTTCAGTCCACAGAAAGTGCACATTATTCTGGGGAGAGCAAAACCATTTTGACTCTGAACTATTATTTGTTCTTCGTGTCTCACACACATGGGTTAACACCTGCACAGAACAGTCATTTGGAATGTTTTAGACCTAAACCAAGCTTTAAATGGGAGTCTTGCCCATCTTCACTGCACATGCTTCAGGTGTGGCTCTCACTTGCCTCTCAGTTCATTTTCATCCTCTGCAGAACCAGCAGCATTTGGAATCCTCTCTCGCCTCACAGCTGTAATCCCTATAAAAAAAGCAAACAATATTTATCTCCCACTGGGACATCAGAGTTTCTTTCTTTTTTCCTTTTTCCACAATGTCTTCCTTTTGCCCAATCATTTCTCCCAAATAATCACTTTGGATAGAGGGTAAATAAATAAAGGATGTGCTTTCTTTCTGCCCCATCCTCCTTGCAGACAAGCCGGTTAAGACTAAGTTCCGTGCACTAGCCCCACCATCAGGGGGTATTATCTCTTGAAGCAGAGAAGCCAAAATGCATCTCTTCTCCCCTCAAAAACTACCATGGGTGAAGATCTTGCCATTAGAGGGTATCTCTTGAAGCAATGATCCTCATGCACAATAGTTTTGAGGAGAAGAAGGGAGGCATTTTGGTTGTCCCAGTTGTTCATAGATATCCTTGCATACCTTCTAGGCAATACATTTTGTTTATTTGATAGCTACAAAATACACTCCACTTCAAAATGGATCCTTGGAAACAAAACAAGCAAACACCTGCTTGTTTTGCACCTGCCACAGCCAGTTTTGGAAAAACATCTGCAGGACATCTGAATTCAATCTGCTTTTAGCAGGGCTCATTCTATCTTGGAGGCACTTCTATGTCCAGTTAGAAGGCATCATTGGGAATACAGCAGGATACTGGAGAAAGCTCTCTGGGCATGGTTGGCATCATGGGAAATGTAATCCACATCCTCCCTCTTCCTAGATGGGCTCCTCCCCACCATTCAGCATTTTCTGGCTAGTAGCACAAGTGTTACCAACAAAGAGGTTCTTTAGGTTTTGAGAAGCCCTTTCTCTCCATTTTAGTGTCTACTGTACTTATTGTGGAACAAAAATTGACATGCCTACACTTGATTCAAATATACCCTCTCACTAGCAGCCATTCCCAAATGGTATGTTTGCAATCAAATTGATAGAAAAGTGGATTGTAACTAGCTCTGATGATGGACGTTTAAAGAACATGTGCTAAATATTCAAAGGTGGCACATTTAAGTTAGGACACCTATACGGTACTTCATAATAAAAACAGTCTGAGCTAAATCATGATACTTGAACAAGTGATTATTAGCTATTACACTTCATATCCATTGTCATATATTTCTTTTTGTCTGTACCACTAGACTCAACAAATTGGGCAGTTCTCCTAGTTTCCCTGGAGTCTGAATCTCTCCCAAATGCCTTATTTCAACACACACATTACTTTTCAAATGAGTATGAAAAGTACACTTGTGTTCAGCACCAGCGTAATTCAGAGAAACTTGGTGGGAAGGTGTGCCCTACTTTTGTTAATGGGATTAAACATGAAAGTCCAACTAGTACCTTGGAGATTTTTAGTAAAGACTTAGACAATTTTTGCTCCTAGTGTGTAATTTTTAAAGCAGGCCTGGAAGGAATTGAACTATAACTACACAATAACATGAAGCCCTTTCAAGTAATCTGAATCCCCTTTCGTTTCCCTCTCATTCATTCATATATACACATATACACACGTTAGCTAGTAAATCTCTCTTGAATGCTTCCATTTTTGTTAGGGTGATTAACATTAGAGTACACCATTCTAGCTTTTTCCTGGGTTTCATTGAAATGGGAGCTTGCAATCACCATATAGCGAAGCAAGCTGCAGATTTCTGGAGTTAAGCTTCTTTTTCCTTTAATTCTTGTATTCATTTTTTAAAAGGAAAAATAGACTGCTAATTCTTAACTTTTCAGGGAAAAATGCAAAATATGAAACAAGCCTGAAAGTTAACTTTCAAGTTGTGAAACAAAAGATTGATATGGCCAGTCCTAAGACTGCAAGGAACATACAGCCTGGCATTTTTCCCCCCACAATAAAGTAGAGGTAATGTTGAGGGACATGAAAAGTTGCTAGGTTATTTTAACAGAATTGAGTAGATATTAGTAGCTGAAGTTTGAGTAGCGAGTAGTTCTAAAGACCAACTCTACCCCGATTATTATAAAGACATAAGGATTTTTTTGCACATGGGAAAGCTGGCTGTTAAGAATCCACAAAATCTCCCACCCACAACTACTTCAACAAGTAGGGCAGATTAGAATACCAGGCCCATCCTTTACTTTTTTGGCCCTTCTGTAAAGAAAAGCCCTGGGAGAACTAAAAGAATAGACTTACTCGTTGCTTCACTGTTTGCAGAGCTTATAAGCAGGGAAGATTTTGTAAATCGGGACTGGGCGTTATGTTCACATGACTCCAGTTCTCCGTCAGCTTCACTGGCTCCCCATTGAAGTCTGGGCCCAATTCAAGGTGTTGGTTATGACCTATAAAGCACTTAACGGCTTGGGTCCTGGTTACCTAAAGGAGTGCTTACGTCCATATGTGCCCGCCCCTTGAGATCAGCAGGAGAGGCCCTTCTCCGGGAACCCTCCGTGAAGGATATTAGGAGGGTATGTACTCGGAGGAGGGCTTTCTCTGCGGTGGTGCCCAGTCTATGGAATGCGCTCCCCAGAGAGGTCCGCCTGGCGCCGTTGTTATTTGTTTTTTGACACCAGGCGAAGACCTTTTTATTTAAATGTTATTGTTAATATTATTTATTTTATTTTTATAGCCAGGACGTCTCCAATTATATTGTTTTATATTGTTATTATTTATTGTTGTAAGCCACCCCGAGGCTTCGGCGAATGGGGCAGCATAGAAGCTTTCTAGATAGATAGATAGATAGATAGATAGATAGATAGATAGATAGATAGATAGGAGACTGGGCGTTATTCTCATATAACCCCAGTCTTCTATTAACTCCATTGGCTTCCCATCAAAGTCCGGGCTCAATTCAAGGTGCTGGTTATTACCTATAAAGCCCTAAAAGGCTTGGGACCAGGCTACTAAAAGGAACGCCTTTTTCCCTATTTGCCCTCCCACCCCCTGAGATTGGCAACAGAAGCCCTCCTCCGGGAATGCTCTGTGAAAGACATTAGGAGACAGTGTACCTGGAGGAGGGCCTTCTCTGAAGTGGCGCCCTGACTATGGAATGCGTTCCCCAGAGAAGTCCGCCTGGCGCCATCATTATATGTTTTTCGGTTCCAGTTTAATACTTTTTTATTTAATCAATATTTTAAAATGTTTTAATATTGAATTTTATTGTTGCATTTTATTAATTTGCAGCCAGTGTGGATGATCAATTTATCTATGCTGTAAGCCATCCACAGATGCAAGTAATTGAATGGCATACCAATTTTATAAATAAATATAATTTAAATATAAATAAATAGTACCTGTTCAAGCCAGTGTGGAAATAAGAGCTCTCCTCTGATAAGGAGCTAGTTCCTGCACCTTTGGCTTGGGTTCTTTCCTTCTAAGGAAAGTATACAAAGGACAGGCTGAGCCAGTGTGTGGTTCAGACATAGCACAAAGCCACCATGGGTGAATTTCCCCTATGGGATCTTTCTTATGCTGGTGGTTATTTAGATTTAGATGTGTGCCATAGTTTGTCATTATATGCAAAGTTGGTAAAGGTGTGTTGTTAACCCATGGTTTCTGGATAGGTTGTCAGTCACCCTGACAACCCACCCTTGCTGGGTTCATCCATAATTAGAAGTCACAATGGTGAGCACTTGAATTGCCGCCCTCAGTTTTGGGCACCACAAGGCATGGCGGGTTGTGGTGATTGCATGAACAAGGCCAGTGTCAGAAGCCTTTCCATCCTTTCCTGCCTGTCAAAATTGTGAGAAGGGAGACCTTTGGAGCTCTAGACCAATCTCCTGCTACACTCTACCCGGGTCTAAAGGTGAGATGGACACAACACTGTTTCCCCCAGTCTTACTCTGTCCCATCAGTTTGTAACCACCTCAAGTTGATTTTTATAATGAAAAAATGTATCTGAAGTGTATATGTGAGCTGCCCAGAAAGCCTTCAAGGCTATGGAGCAGCATACAAATATAATAAATACACAAACAAACAAATAGTTAACATCTTCTGTAGTCTGTGTGGGCCTTAGATGCAGACCAAGTATCAGAAATCTGTCCTAGAGGTGCCCTGGTAAGAGAATCTACATGCAGTGAGCCTCACAGATTTTTTAAAAATGTGATTATACTACATACTTAACCATTCAATAAAGTATTAGTGCCTAGTTGTCCCAGTGCATTTGTGTTCACTAGCCAGAACAGTGAAAGGCAGAAACAGGTTTAATTCTTTTGTGTAATTGGGTAGAAAACTACCTTCATGTCTTCTTCAATATTATTAGAAATGTATAGGACAGAGACTTAAAGTTCCTGCATGTGTGCATTTCCAACTTCTGTTCTAGAGTATTTTCCAAGTTGGTTATGCTCCTTTTTAAAGCAGTCTCTGTACTGATGTAATAGTATTGCTTTACTATTACTGCTACTACATTACATTTATACCCTCCCTTACTACTGTTACTGTATTACATTTATGCCCTTCCTTATTACTGCTGCCACTACTACTACCACCTTACACTTATACCCTTTTTTGCTTTTGCAAGGAACCCAAGGAGGTCTACAAGATTTCTTCCCCTGCAAGTCCCTTCTCCCTTATCATGGATAATGACCGAAAGAATGGCTGCTTGCGGGTTCACTTGCCATTTTCTATGAGAACTATTGCTTGTATTCTATCGCTGGATCTTGCAACTTAGCGCCATCTAGTGACAGACACCGGTGTCCAAGCACCGAAGTAACCATTGACACACAACTTTCTTGGTTGCCAACAATGTATGCACAGTCCTTATAGGGCTGAGAAAGGGCACCCGTTGACCACCTTGCCATCACTCATAAAACCATGTTTCTCAAAAGATGATGACAGAACACTGGTCTCTCAGAACATCACAGAAGGGTGGAAGAAACTCAAAGCCCCCAGCTTCTGCCATAATAGAAAGAGTGTAACTGAGTGCATGAGTTTATAAACTAACCCCAAAAGTAATCATCCTGAGACTTGCATATAACACATCCATTGCCAGCCCATAACTGCTCCAGGACTGTTGAGCCCTGAAGTGAAAAGACAGGTGGCCTTCAAGGCTTCTTTCCATGTAGCTCATCTTTACTGTTTCATATCATTTTATGAATATTTATTGCCTTACTGTTTTAGGTAAACTATAAATATTTTGTTGGGAAAAGTGTAGTCTTCAACAGATAAAATTATTCGTGGCATCCCTGGAGCAAAAGGTATATAGTTAATGCTGGGCGTAGTACAGTCTAGTATTTTTGGACTCCAGATTTAATCATCTGAGGGTGCCAACTTGAACTTGGAGGATTACAAATAGCCAAATAAAGAAGCAGAGAATGCCTCCGGGTTTTTCCTGCCTTGCAAAAGGCACAGCCAGCTGATTTTGGCTATCTATCTTTTCCTTCTGCTTGTGAGGAGGAGGGACTAAGGCACCATGGAAACAGCTCTTCCCTCATTATTCCACACAACAAAAGTTGATTCCAGAAAAGGAGTAACACAATGACAGTACACAATTTAATTAAATAATTAAAATATAGACATGATATATTTCTGTAAAACTTTGTACTCTGCAGCCCAGAGATGCTCTTCTACCACCCCTCAGATTGCTCTGCTTTAGCTGCTTCTCCTCAATAAACCCATACTCAAGGCAGTAGAATTTTAAAGATCACTGGGATGCACCATTCTGCCTTTAGAGAAAATAAATGCCGTCTGTGTGGTCCAGCACATTATGACAGAGCTCAAAAAATACATAGGCGTGGTTAGCAGGTTGTCTGAAAACACCAAAATCACCAGTTTGCTTTCAAAATTCTGTGGTAAATCACTCTGTAACAATACAGTGGTTTAAATCAGCTGGTTTGTAAGCTGAAGTTGTAATGTGTTGTAAACGCTCCAGAGAGCTTTGGTCATTGGGCAGAATACAACCGAACTGAACAGAATAGAGTTGCCTATTTTTGTGCTCTGTGGCAGCTGTGGAGTGCCCAAATGGCCAGATTTAACTTGATACAAGCCATGTTTGTCCATTAGGGCACACTGTAGCTGTTGTGGATGCCTGCTTTTTTTGTGGGGGGGAGGTTAAAAATTTGGAGAACAGGGTGGTCTGGAGCAGAGGCAGTAATGAAAGAGGGTGCTGTTTGTGACTCAAAGGCCATGTATTGTCCCACTACTGTTTTAATTTAGGAACACAGAATACAATTCCAAGGAAATACAGAGCAGTTGGGATGCAATCTGAAAACTCTGCTCTACAGTTCTTGCTGTCTTCATGTTAGTGAGTGCTCTAGGCTTATTTTTTTGAGGAGTTGTCTCTCTTTACTCTCTTTACCCTCAAAGCAATTTCCCTCCTCACATTAAGTATTTATTGATATTTTTACAAATGCATGCTGTCATTAAACTTAGAAGCCTATGACAATTGGGTGTCTTGATTGATTACACACATATTCCCACCTTCAGTTACAGAGTAGCACTGGCATGAGTTTTTTTGTGTTACAAGTTAAAACTATGGAACGGACCAAACAAGATGGAGATTTAAATACATTTGTAAGGCACAAGATTCTCTTGATGAAATGGTGCTCTTACTCCTGTTAAATATTTTATCTCACAGAAGCATGACATACAGAAATTGAATAATGCATAATATATATTTATGGGTGTGCTAGTAAAATATTTTAAATAACAAACTGGTTTGGATATTATTTAATGGAATATTAGAAAAAGCTGAATGCACTGCAGACATATATTTAATAGTTGCCTGTTTTGAAAGCTAAAACTGCATCACCTATCTGGCTTGTTGTCCTGCTCTTATAGAATCACGATTTCCACAATTTAAAGAGAAGTCATATATTCTTCAAATATTTGTTTTTCGGCACCAGGCTAAGACCTTTTTATTTAAAACTTATTTTAATTGCTAAATTATTGTATTTATTAGGATTTTAAAATTAGCGGAGAATGCACCGGGGATTTTAAATGTTTTTTAAATTGTTATATATATTGTTGTTGTTTATGTATTTTTTTTTGTATTTTTTGTGAGCCACCCCGAGGCTTTGTTGCGATGGGGGCAGCATAGAAATGTTTTAAATAAATAAATAATAAAATGTGTCATTAGAAAAACACAGGCAGTAAAGTGAAAGCCCTAAGGACTAATACGTACCATATTTTTCCTATTATAAGACCCCATGCATAGGATGCCCCCCACTTTTATTACCGATCTCCAAGTGAGCAGGCTGCTGCTGCTGCACCGGCCTCCCCCCAATCGCGTCCGTGGTTCTCTTCTCGGCCCCCCATGTATAAGACACCCCTCCGTTTTTAGGTAAATATTCTAAAGAAAAAGTGTCGTTTTATACATGGAAAAATATGGTAATCCAGATATTTACTTACTTTAAATGGAACTAACAGCAACATTTTTTCTTGTGAAACTTGAATTGTACTAGTTGGTATCCTGGAACAGTAGACCTGGATGAGGCAGCAAGCCAGTTTATGAACATTTCCTGTCCCGCTTCCCTCCCAAGAAGCCTGACTCGTTCTCCCTATAGGTCGGGGGTAAAATAATGATTACAGCCAGCATTGCAAGTGGCAGGATGGAGTGAGGCTGCTGCAGAACTGGCATCCCTGGGTCACTTTTTCGCCTTCCTGTTTTGTACCACATCCAGTTGGTCCATACCTTGCCTCTACTGCGGGGGAAACACAAGGTGATACGTCATGAAGCAAGATACATCATTTGACATGCGATGCCAGTTCTGCACTATGAAAACCCTGCCTTGGCTTAACTTTACCTCTTAACTCCATGGAGCCTCACTTGGGCTGGGTTTTTTCATTGACTGCCAAACTGCTGGCAAACTGCAAGCATTTTATTCATTGATCGCAGTCTCTCATCTCTAAATCTCAATCTCTCTCTCATATATACACACACAAACATAAAACATTAAAGCCATATTTGGGCATTGGAGAGAATGCACAAGAGTTCTAGGTGTATGGTATGCATGCTGAGTTTATTCCCTATTTCTTCATGCACCAGCCTTGTTCCACTCAGTTCAGACCTCGCTGTGTTGAGCAGCAAGGTCTGAGTGCAATTTCTCATCACGTAACATCCTGTAGTTGAGTAACATAGTGGAAATATACTTATTTATATCCCACTTTCTCCAGTTGTGGAACTCAGGGTGGCTACGTGTGGTTCCCAGGTGGTCTCCTCTCCAAGCTCAGGCCAGCCGCAGGCTGACTTAGCTTCAACATAGTGTATGCTTGAATGTAACCTTTTTTTCTTTCTTTTGCAAGGGGTCTGGCTCCTCAGAATAAGCCAGAGTTGCAGAAAGTTATGGAAAGACGAAAAAGAGACCAAGTCATTAAACAGAAGGAGGAGGAAGCACAACAGAAGAAATCAGACTTTGAAATAGAGCTACTCAAACGACAGCAGAAATTGGAACAGGTAACAGGAAGGAAATGGCATCAGTAGCCTTAATATGCTTCTGGAGATGATAGACACGTCAAGCATCACAGGGCAGCTAAGAATGCTTTAAAAACTCATGTTCCTTTAGTGATCTTGATTAGTTATTATGTGTGTTCTTTTCTGTTGCCTTTATTTTAACTTTATTTTGAAATAAAGTAACATTTTGTGATGAAAAAGCCAAGTACAGAAAAGTGTAACATCTGATTGCCAGTTACATAGTTGTCCTTTGAAAACAACTGGTAATACTAGGTTTAAAAATTATAGGGGCAAATTCATGAAAGATACTGTTGTTCATAACTATCTGGCAAGATAGTCAGAAAATGTTTGTTTCACTCTAAGGTGAGCCTGACAAGTTGGAATAATAATAATAATAAGGGGATAATATAACTTCATTAACTCTCCTGGATGGTGTATTCCACCATTACATCTGAACTCTGTATACTTCCACCAAACAATCTAGTTCTTCTCACAACCCATAATTCTATTTTTCCCTTGACTTTTAATGATCTCTTTTTTCTTTTCTTTTAAAGCTTGAACTTGAGAAGCAAAAGATCCAGGAAGAGCAAGAAAACGCACCGGAATTCGTCAAAGTCAAAGGCAACTTGAGGAGGACAGCCCAAGAATCGGCAGAAGCTCAAACCTCCTAGAGGAGGAACACCTAAGACTTGACGCCATCCCTCAGTGGCTGCTAGGGAGAGATTTCTACAGGATTTCTCACCTGTTTGCCATGGATCCGGGTGAAAAATTGGTTAATACGAGGTCATTTTCTGGAACCTGTGTGGATTAATGACTGTATGACAGATAAAACATGCAACTAATAATATGGAGATCAGAGGATAAACAAGCAACCTGTAGTCACTTGAAAGATCTGTCCAAATACTTGACTAGGGAGACAATTTGAAAATTGTTGCTTTGCTTGCTTATTCCTGATCCACATTTAGTGGGCATCTCAGGCTAGTGTGTGTGGGATTTTTCTCTTGTTCCTACTTTGTGGAGCTCTGCTATGCAGAAAAACAAAGTGTTCTGAAACCACTTCTCAATACATTCTGTGTGGAAGCATTGCCTCAAAAATGAACAGTCCATTCCCTCCAACTTTGATGTAAATATAAATTCCTTTAGACTTGAAGTTGGATTTGGCTTGTCCATGGCTAGTGTATAGGCCGCACCACCATCACCATGGGGCAACCTCAGAAAAGGGGAGGAGGAAAAACATAATGTCATTGGGCAGCTAAAAGGTGTTCTCATTAATCTCTGCATTTCTAGTGATGTATGCATTGGTAATGTCTCTTTCAGCACCATCATCCAACTTTGGTAGACAGACATGTTGTTTCTTCATACTGTTCATCTTGTGAATGTTCACTTGCTATGTCAAAATGATGTTTGATCTTTACATTTTGTGGGGGTGGGTGGGGGGGTTGTATATTTTCACTGGGATTTCCAGAATCACACAACCAGTTCTAGGGGTGGGTGGCATTTAAACCGCAGTGCCTCATAACCTACCCTTGAGAGGATTTTGAAAAACATGCTGTGGGGCAGCATGGGGACTGCTGTTCAAAGAAGAAAAATTGAACAGTCACTCTGGGTGTGCTCAAATACAAGCATGCCCAAATTAGCCATTTGGAGCATACTCTTCAGTGTTTGCTGTTTTCTTGCTTTGTGCCAGTTCTTTTTTTCTTTTCACTTCATAAATCAAGCACAAGCGGAACAGATAAAGTAATGTCTGTAGTCAAAGCATGACCACAGAGTGGGATATTTAGAAGTTTGAAATAATAATAGGTTCACAAGTCTATCCATACAATCTTGTAAAGTCTACATGAAGGAAGCTTCACTGAAGTTAGTGGGACTTCCTTCCTGGTAAGAGGGTCTAGGATTATTTCTCTCCACTTGCTCCTAGGCATCTTTTAGGGAAGAGACTCTGCTGGCCTCTTCAAGAAACTTGATTCTGTGGCTGGCTTCCCTTTTACAGTCATCTTTGAAGCCCAGATACACAATTGTGTATTGTCAGGAAAAAATAGTTTCTTGACATGCAAGACTACTGTGTGAAGATTTTTAACGAATAATAGCATGCTCTAATTTGTCCCAGCTTTCTATATATCAATTCCTCTAGCTGGGTTGGGTCACCTTTAGGCAGTATGATTCTTGCAAGCTATGGGATAATTCATGAAGACAAAATCTGTGGTCTTTAGTTGGCTTTCTGCAGCTTTCTATATCACCTGAGACTATTACTGTTAAGTAAAAGCTACAGAGGTCTAAACACACACGGGAGTCAACATTAACCTGAAAAATGGACGTGTGAGTCCTGTACTAACTTAGATCCATGTAGTACAGCCTGGTTGATTATTTGTATGTCACCTCCTATCAACCACAGCCAGCATGGCCAGGTTGAAATCCAAAACGTCTGCAGGATATCAGCTTGTAGAAAGTTTGGTGTAGTCTTGCACATTTATTTCTGGGTATGGAGATAACAGTGGCAGCCGCAGCAATAAACCTACAAAGCCAATTTTTAGTAGAAGTCAGAATATGTGTATGGAAGTTTATCAAGACGGGTACAAATCACATAACTGCAGTTCTGTAACTGTTAACATCAACATCAGATGCAGATCCAGTCCATAGTCTTGCTATCTAAAGCTAAGCAAACCAAATCTTTTGCAATGACATCTGAATTGAAAAGGCTTTACTTGTGTAAGTGATGTGTTTTGTCATTGCTGCAGGCAGTGGAAATTGAAAAAACAATTTCAGCATTGGTCTTGGGACCTAACATTTACCATGAACAATCTTCCCTTTGGCATGATGCTTTTCAAGTTGTCAGGACCCAAGCAACTCATCTGAGAATAAAATCGCATTATAAATCCAAGTCAATGATAAATATGTTTTGCTGGGATTTAATTTACTTCTAATTTAAATCTTGACATGACCGATTTTATCATAGCTTTGGATTTATCACATTATATGCCACTTCAAAAAAGAAAATATGAAAGCCATTGACAAAAGTGATGGTGTTGTGTTGCTTGACCATAATAAAGACAAGACTTGGTATCTTCAATTGAGAGACAAAGTGAAACAGCTTGGGCTTCTGTTGCATAGTAGGATCACAAGTACCCTAGCTTCTTTAATTTCAGTTCTTTTAGCTTGGGGACAGACATTGGGGGTGGTTTCTAACAGCAGACACTCACTCTTCATATGCTTGCACTGCAGTGAGAGTTGCTGCTTCCATTTCATCATCTCAGTCTAACATTCTGCATAATTTATAAGGATTAGGGGTAGGGAGGTGGGAACTTCCAGAATAACTTGCCTTAATGCTTGTATCAGTTACTGTGGGTTTCTCATGCTCCCCCACAAAATTGACCCCCTGCTCTCTTAGGATGCAATTCCGTGCAAGTTTCTCAGAAAAAAGGCCTACAACACCCAGTATGCTGGAGTCCATGTAGTTGTAGGCTTTTTTCCTATCAAAATTTGCATAGGATTACAACTTTAGGCAATTAGACACATGCCTGAATTCCAATTTCACAGCCAGTCTAGGATGCAGTGAGTATCTAAAGGTGCTCACAACACTTTGGTATTACAGTTCTGAAACAGGAAAAATATATTCTGGTCTCAAGCCTTCTGAATGCAATAGGGGAGAGCTCTTAGATATGATGTGAGTTCTGGGCCAGACCGCTAGCAGAATGCACTGTAGAATTTCTCCACTTCCCAAGTTGCCATGGTTGTGATCAACTGGGTTATGAAATAAGAACAGATGCTTCTTACAACACCTGGTGGGGCAGGGGAAGGCAACTTTGTAGGTGCAGTGCATAGTAGTCTTGGGGGGTAGGGTGGGGTGGGCAGTAATATGACTATACTTACCAGTAGAATGTAAGCCTACTTTTAGCCTGTCTAAGAAGTCTGTCAGACTTCCCTGTGTTGGAATCCAGCATTTTGTTTTGTGTTGATATGACAAATGACTCTTTTTAAAAATCAGGATTTTATAGATGCTCTAGAATTGTTGAACATTTTTTATTCACGATGGTAAATTGACAAATCTCATGGCTATGATTCTGTTCACAATTCTACCATTTTTCAAACTTTCAATCTGCTGAATATTTTTCATTGAGCTACCTTAAATTAAAAATGGTTTCTCTTTTTAGAAATTGTCTCTGATTTGATCAAAGCTTTTAAATTTCACTTTGTTTTTAGCTGGTTAAGGTAGCAAATTGGGATTGCCTCACAGTTCATCAAGTGATGTTAGTCTTCTGTTATGTCTCTACCTGTTCATGAGTGTACATATATAAATATTAAAAAGGGAGCCTTAATGGGGTTTGTTTTCGTAATTTAATATTTTTTGTATTTGCTCTTGCCTATTTGTTTTTAACAAAGTGTTATAAAAATGAGGATGGAATTCTTAGAACCAAAGTTAATACTTTAATAAAAATCTGCTACACGCTTGGAATATGTAATTGTGTGAGCATGTGACCTCGATCTCTGCTGCATTTAATGCTTCTTTGGTCATTTAAAATTGAATTCTGTCTCTTTTTTTGCAGCAAATACTTTCAAGGTCACACTGACTGGTTCCTTTCAAATTACATCCATGGTTATGCACATAGAAGGTGTCATTGAATTAGAAAAATTAGTCTGGCAAAAGGAGTTTAAGTTCCCAACATCCTTAGCATGTATGGTCTTGGAACAAAGATTTTTTCTCCAGACAGAAGAGTTTTAAATGATAGGAGAAAAAATATTACTGAGCTATTTACAGCTTTTAAACATTTGCTACTAGTGAAACAATTCCTGGAAACTACCATTCTGAACTCTTTAAAGCTTACTAACAAGACCACATCACAATTATAAATATGCTTTTAAAATTTCATTAAACCAAATCAAGTTCACATAATAAATTAATAGGTTTTATTCCTCAGGATTGGAGCACAAGTATTGATTTTGCTAAACGTACATACATTTCAAAAGATAAATCTGGCCCAGGTATAACAAAGCCCATTGTGGCTAGAATCCAACTAAAGTTAAGAATGTTGGACTGTGCTGATTTTTAGTGGGAGTGGATAAAGGCATACAAGTTGAAATTGATGGAAAGCCTACATGCTTAATTTAGAGTTGACCTTACTTGATTTTAGTAATCATAATGAAAATTCATTTCAGTGAAACTTTCAGTATATTTTGGCAGCATGATTTCCACTCCACAGCATCTCAATTTGTAGCAGTTGCGGTTATGGGGAAGTGCTACAACAGATCCTCGTGCCTCCTGACCTGTCTTCTGTGAGCCCACTCAGAGGGCTGTAGGCATATTTATTTATTTAAAGTTTTTATGTGCCATCCTATACTAAAGTCTCTGGATAGCTTACAAAAAACAAAAACAGCCATATACAACACACAACACACTGCATCTGACCATTAATGAAAAATTCAGATAAAATCAATAGTTCAAATATTAGGAGAACAAAAAGGTCTTCGCCTGACGCCAAAAAAAAAAAAAAAAAAAGCAACGGCACCAGGCAAACCTCCCTGGGGAGCATTTTCCAAAGTTGGGGTGCCACCACCAAAAAGGGCCTTCTCCAGGTAGCTACCCTCCTAATTTCCTTCAAAGAGGGCCCTGGGAGAAGGACCTCTGTCTCTGATCTCAAGCGACAGGCAGGCACATAGGGAAGAAGGTGCTCCTTCAGGTATCCAGGACCCAAGCCATTTAGGGCCTTATAGGTAATTGGCAACTGCAAAGCTCTGTTCCTAGCTGATCCAATTCTGGGAGGGGGGCTTTCCCTATTCATAGAACCCTTTCATACAAAGGTTTGCACACCCCCCCCCCAAGTTCTGCACTTGGAAGAAACTATTTGCAAATACACTGTTGAAGCAGGTGCAAATTCAGCATAGATCTGCAATGCTTTTTCTGGCATCCCCCCCTTTTTTTTCTTTGAGAGAAGTAGACTGCACTTTAGTTGTGTAAAAAGTAGACTTAGAAAATAAAAAGTGGTGCAGCTTTTGGCATTTCTTAATCTGTAAGCAAGGAGAACCTGCCCCTGATAAATTTTGGTGCTTTTTATAGCTGAAAACCCCTTCCAGCAGGGAGAAATCCCTAATCAATAATGCATGTCCACAAGTGGGGCGGGGCTTAGCTATTGCGTGATTAAGTGGGTATTGCCAAAGAATATGATGCTGCTTTTTTCATACTTCTGCTCATCCAGCCCAAAATGATTGAAGGCCATGTTACCTGAAACAGAGACAGGGAGGAATACCAATGGGGAACACTGAGGATGATGGGAGCAGTGATCCAACTCTTCCTTTTGGGAAAACTCTTCTACAGATGGGTGATGGCAATTTTTTATTTGTTTCTTCTATAAAGGAGAAAGTTGTGGAAAATCTATGGGGTCTCTACTAATCCTATATTTAATAGGAATGTATATTTGCAAATGCATCAGACAGTACAGAAGATTAATGGTTAGTATGCTGTGGGAAAACCACGGGCCACTTCTTTTCCTTCCTGCAGTATGTGAAGTGGCTTGGAGAAATAAAATTATTTTATTAAGAGCTGGAGTCTTAAAGGATAATGATTAGCATATTTGCTCATTTATTGGTATGATGCACATCTAGAAATAATTGTTAAATTGAATATCCCACCCATGCGGAAGACTGAGACCAGGTGACCTGTTGTTCTTCAGGTGCTAACTCTGGGCAATGTGCTGCTGCTTCTTCAGAGTGGAATTGAACAGCACAGTCCTTCAAATGAAGGGCATCTTCAAGCAGAGGAGAGTCCTCTGGCAGCCCTTCAAGCAGAACACAGTCTTCTATAAAAGAGGTCACCCTGCCTTGTGCCTTTCCTTTGTCCTCATGCTCTTGGAGGGAAAGGTGTGTGGGAGAATGCTAATTAGCTATTTTTATTTGCTGCAGCTGCATAAAAAAGAAGCCTGGAACGTTGCTTTTGCACAGAGCATGTCAAGGTTTACTTGGTGAGTAAAAAATGGACTTTCCTCATGTTCAGAGTCTACATGGAACTCCACATTTTCTTAGGCTGTTCTCTAGTATAAACAATTTACAGCCTGAAATTTAGTTGAACCTGTCTCAAATTGAAGAGAGGGGAGGAGAAAAATGGAGTGAGTGTTCACCTAGGAAGCTCCGAAGTGCCTTCGCAAATAAGTATGATTTTGAGTCAGCAAAGAATTGGTTTTGGTAAAAAGAATGGTCTTTTTATGATGCTGAATCAACAATGAATGGCTCCTATGCAACTGTAGCTGTAGCTTCTGCACATTCCTCCGTGCTCCTTTTAGCAAGGCTAAAAACAGCAAAATTATTATTCTCTCCACAGTTCTCCCATTCCCTCTTCAATTCTACAAGACTAGAACTTGGGGGTTTTACAGTGTATTCTTTTTGAGGTCTGACATCAGAAGGCCCCCCCCCCACACACATAGTTTTTACCATTTTTATTCATGTATTGGTGGGCAAACTGCTAAAGTTAGTTGTAGGTTTGATATATCTTTAAGGGGCCTGCCTTGAAAAGTCCAGTTTCCTTTCTTACATTTGGCTGGTGTGGTATAGTCCTACTTAGTGTACCCTTTGGTTTGTTTGTTTGTTTATTTAAAACATTTCTATGCCGCCCCCATCGCAACAAAGCCTCGGGGCGGCTCTCTGTAGATTGGAATATATGGAAGTCTGTATGTTTGCTTTGCTTTGTTACCAGAAGGTTGTTTTCATGTGGTCATAGACAGCAACCAGCATATCAACTTTCTTGTCTCTGAACCCCGACCTAAAAGCGGAACCAGTCCACTCATGGAAGCTTCCGTGAGTTTTGCAGTCTTTCCCACTTCCCCCAACCTGGTGCTCTCCAGTTGCTTTGTGCTACGAATCCCAACATTCCTGACCATTGACTATGCAGTAGTCCCGCGAAATTCGAAGGAGTTACGTTCCTGAGGCACCCGTGAATTGTGAAAAACCGCGAATTTGGTGCCGGCGATGGGTGCGGGCCGACAAGGCGGTGCGGGCGGGAGGCGCGGGCTGGGCTGGGCTGGGCTGGGGGGCAGGCGCGCGTGCCTGGCGGGGCAGGGGCAGGGGCAGGCGCTGGCGCGAGCAGACATCGTTTCCGCCGAGCGAGCCCAAACCCGGAGGAACCGTTCTCCTTGCGAGTAAGCCGCCGCATGGTAAAGCGCCGGCTTACTCGCAAGGAGATCGGCCTGGACTCGCTCAGAGAAAAATCCCGTGAAAGACTGAAGCCTTAGTCATGCATCAAACTCAAACTCTCTTTGGGTCAGAAAGGCAGATAAAATGTATTATTTGTCTTTTCGAAAGCCTTGCTTCTTATCAATAGTTTGGTCCACTAAATAGATAACAGTATTAGCTACTGCAATGTGTTCTTGTTGAGATGTTCCTCTCTTTTAGCTCCTGTTTTGTTTATGTAGCATTAAAGTGTCCAAACCAGACTAGAAATGAGAATGAGAAAGACTTGGTGGCTAAAACTTCAAAGTAGAGCCATTTCTTTCTAAATATATGAAATGCTAGGGTTCTTATAAAAATTAATTTCATGCCTAGAAGCAAGGCGTGACCTTCAAATAGATACTCAGGGAGGATGAAACTGCAACTGTACATCAGAAAGAGAGACGAGGGAGCATCAGGTCTTAATGCTGCTCTTGTCAAAGGGACATAATCTCAGGATGAGATTGCAAGTGATATTTAGGATGCAGCTCAAGAAGTCACATTTCTTCCTCCCATAGTAAATTATTTTGATAGCAGTTTTGTTCTGGATGGTTTCTCTTAGCCGTTGTTTACACACCGACCTTTCCAGTGGAGAAAATCTAGTGCTTTGTTTTTTGTTCTTAAAAGCTTGACCAGCTTAGCTTTTCTTGCATTTTTCTGCTGTGTCTGGGCAATGCCTGATCCTCAAACGGTTTGGCATCTGCCAGAGTCAACTTGCATAGTCTCTGTATTTGTTACAGAAAATGCTAAACAGAAATGGGCAATGTTTGACATCTAGTACCCGCAAGCTTTTGGTTTAGGTCAGGTACTGTAATTAGGGTAACTTTATTCAAGTTTCAGGAGTATATGGCTTGGACAAACATGGGACCTGTGATAAATTATTCTGTTTAGTGAAGCAAAGGGCTTAGTGCGTATTTTTACAACTGCAACATACACAGAGTGGATGTGGTTTCTAGTTGGTCCAAGCTGCAGCAAGCAAAGTTGGATGCATGAATGCTGAATTCTGTTGCAAATGGCAAAGGCGCAAGGATTGCTTTGCTGGGTGAGACTGACTTGACTGTGTTCAGTTTTCCTGATTCCAGATGTTTCCAGCTACCCAACCCTGGCTTGCAAGTAGAGAGGGTGAAGTGATTCTGTCTTTGCAGGTTCCAGCACAAGCTAAGCTGAACTGCACCTCTGGGCTAATAGTGCATTGGAAAGTTGCATTTGGGTTTTGTAAAGCTGTCAAAATATATATTCCAAGACTAAATGTGTTTAGAGATGCTTATTTGGAGATAACTACATTGAAAATGATATTTCAAGTAGGTATTTTCATACAGTTCTTATTGAAATTGCCACTCAATATGAAAGTAGGAAAGAATAGTCTTACGGATAAACACTTGTAAAAGTGACATAGATCAAATATTGATGGATTCTTCTGTCCTTCATCACAAGCAGGGATTATTTATTTATTATGTTTGTATCTCACCTTTGTTCCTTTCAAGGAACTCAAGCTGGTTTACAAAATCCTCCCCATTATACTACACTGATTTTCTAAATAGTATTCTGTAAGTTGCTTGCATGAAATGGAAAACTGAATTTGTTCTTCTCATATGTATAATTTATTCAGAGACTGATATTTATGCTTCTAGTCTATACCAGGTATAAGAAAGTGTGTGTGTGTGGGGGGGGGGGTAATGGAGACGAATGCAATGGATGTGCCAAGTAGCCCAGCAGGAGAAGAGTTTTCCTGCCATTCTCTAGCCATTCCAATATTTTTATCCTTCCCTGCACCAGATCTCCACCAAGAGGCTTACACAGGCTGAGGTTAATGGGCTTTACTAGTCAGGGCAATAATTGCAACCCTGGCAGAAGGCCCTTTCTTTCTTTCTGGCTTTCAGGAGAAAACCAGGGAGTACTTTAGCAAAGAGTACTCTCAAATAATAGTTTGTTCTCCATATAAATGGCACTCACACTTCCCAAGCAAAGGAAGGTGGCTCTTGTAACTGATGTTTTAGTTTTATTAAACACATTAGAAGATGTGTCTCAGGAAAATCTAGAGGGAAATGGTGTGTGGAGTATGCAGAAATACTTCCTTTGGGCCATAAAGTCTAGCATTTGAGTCAGTAGGATTCAGTGTGTGCTGTTTGAGGAAGATCAAACACTCTCTTTGTTTTTAATAAGCTCAAAGTCACTGCAGACCATCTAGCAGTGGCTAGAGAAATGATTATTCTCCAAGTGATGTATAATAAGGGACACTTCTATATCTCCTAAATCAGAAACATCATTTGGCTTAAATTACCTGACAATACCTCTCAGATCCAACCTGCTGTGATAATCTGAACATGTGTGTGGGAGTAGGAGAGAGGAAGGGTCATAATTGACAGAAATGGAAAGAACTCGTTACTGAGATAAAAGAAGAATTTGAGGACAGAACTTCCTTAGGTTTACATCATCAGAGCTGCCAAGTTGCATTATTTTTGAGTGGATGTGAATCCCCTTCCTTTCTCTCTCCCAGAAAATACCCTTCCATTCCAAGGTTCTGGAGATATCTAAGGCCTGTCTAGTTCACATTTGTTATGAAAAATGGTTGATGCTGAATTTTGCAAGTTAGGGAATATTTTAAAGCAAACCAAATTAATTAGGGGAGAGGAAATGGAATGGGGGAAAGTATATAAAGGAAAAGGAAATGGCGGTGGATCTCATGCCTGAGGAGATGTGAATTCAGGATAAGAACTATGGTTTCCCTTTACCTGTAAAGAGCAGCTGCGGTTGCTTTCCTACCCCCTTCCTGCATTTGTCATTTCTAAACGTTTTGCACAGCAGGGGCCTGGAAAGCTGTCAGATCTGTTATCAGTGCTGGAGTTATCTAGCCTTTTTGAGCTTTAGCTACTCTCTAGATGAGCTGGAACTTGGCTGCTTTAGAAGCTGTTTTTGAGATGAATGAACAGACTTCTTTAGAGAGAGTTTTTAGCTCAATTTAATTCCTGCACTGCTTCCCCAGAGTGATCCATCCCCAAAGTGCCCAAAATGCATAATCAACATTTCATTACAAAATGTGTCAAAAGCAGTCTGATTCAACATTTGTGTAATATTAAATAAATACACTGTCAAATATAGAAACTGGGGCACTGAACTGCCTGAGGTGAAGGATAAAATGACACCCCTCCTGTTCCACATGCACAAGTCAACTACGGGGATAGCTGGATTTTGCTTCAATACTGCCACTGGGGCTGTGTTTTGCACCTGAGGTCAGGGAGTCAGAAGATCCGAGACAGGCCATGAAACACTCACAACGCTGCCTTCCAGCACCTCATGCTGCCTCCCAGCATACACACTCACTGCCCAGTGGTTGAGAAGCAAGATCAAGCTGGTTTGATTGGTCTTGTAACATTTAAAGGGAGCTACAGCAAAAATAAAGTTGGAGTCTTCTCACTGTGCTAGATGGGTTGCAGCTAACACACTAATCTCTTTTCCGAGGAAACACTGGCAGTGACAGCAAAGGGTGGGGGGGGTGATGGGGTGTTGGCAACCTATCTTCCTCCACCCTTTCTTATGCTCTGGCTCATAAGGCCACCACATCTTTTGAATGCATGTCAGTGCATGGAATACTGTGTTCAGTTCTGGGCACCAAGATTTAAGAAATACGCAGGTAAATTAGAAAAGGTCCAGCGGAGGGCAACTAAAATGATCCACGGTATGGAAACACTGCCCTATGAGGAGAGACTGAGAGAACTGGGCATGTTCAGCCTTGAGAAGAGAAGACATGGGGGGTATCCCTCTATAAGTACCTAAAAGCTGTCACAAAGAGGAAGGTCAGGATCTCTTCTTGCTGATGCCAGAGTGTAGGACACAGAACAATCCATTCAAGTTGCAACAACGCAGATTCGGGCTGGACATCAGGAAAAACTTCCTCACTGTCAGAGCAATACAACAGTGGAACCAGCTGCCTAGAGAGGTAATGGGTTCTCCCACACTAGAGACATTCAAGAAGAAACTGGACAGCCATCTGAGGGGGATGGTGTAACTTGGTGTCTTGCAACATTGGGTTGAACCCAATGGTCTTCATGGCCCCTTCCAACTCTTTTATTCTATGATTCTATGAGTGTGTCCCAGGCACTAAAACTATGGCTCTGCGCCATGGCAGCTTTGCCATGGGGTACCGCAGGGTTCCATTTTGTCCCCTTTACTGTTCAATATCTACATGAAACCGCTGGGAGAGGTCATCAGGAGGTGTGGGCTGCGGACCCATCAGTATGCTGATGATACCCAGCTCTACCTCTCGTTTTCCACCAATCCAGGTGAGGCAGTGGCTGTACTGAACCGGTGCCTGGCCGAGGTAATGGGCTGGATGAGGGCCAATAAACTGAAGCTCAATCCAGACAAGACGGAGGTCCTGTTGGTTGGCGGTTCGGGCTTCGGAGAAGGTGACCTGAACCTTGTCCTGAATGGGGTTGCACTCCTTCCTAGGGACAAGGTCCGCAGCTTGGGAGTGCTCCTCGACCCGGAGCTTTCACTTGAAGCTCAGGTGACAACAGCGGCGAGGAGCGCTTTCCTCCAGCTTCGGCTGATTCATCAGCTGCGCCCCTACCTGGAGTACGACTGCCTTGCAACAGTGACTCATGCGCTGGTGACTTCCCGTCTTGACTTCTGTAACGCGCTCTACGTGGGGCTACCCTTGAAGACGGTCCGGATACTTCAATTGGTTCAGAATAGAGCTGCCAGGCTGCTGACGGGGACTGGACGTTATGTTCACATGACGCCAGTTCTCCGTCAGCTTCACTGGCTCCCCATTGAAGTCCGGGCCCAATTCAAGGTGTTGGTAATGACCTATAAAGCCCTAAACGGCTTGGGTCCTGGTTACCTGAAGGAGTGCTTACATCCATATTTGCCCAGTCGCCCCCTGAGATCGGCGGGAGAGGCCCTTCTCCGGGAGCCCTCCGTGAGAGAAATTAGGAGGGTGGCTACTCGGAGAAGGGCTTTCTCAGCGGTGGCGCCTAAGTTATGGAATGCGCTCCCCAGAGAGGTCCGCCTGGCGCCGTCGTTATTTGTTTTTCGGCGCCAGGCTAAGACCTTTTTATTTAAGCAACATTTTAAATGCTAAATACAATTGAATTTTATCTGGCCAGGGCGGCTTATTTTATAATGTGTGTTTTAATTAAGATTATTTTATATGGATTTTAACTTGTTTTATCTATGTTGTAAGCCGCCCCGAGGCTTCGGCGAATGGGGCGGCATAAAAATGTTTTAATAAATAAATAAATAAATAAGCAGGGTTCTGCAAACACCCTGAACCTCAAGCTGGTTTCTGATTGACAGCCAGCATGTGCAGCAGCTCCTCAAGGGTAAATGAACCCTCCATGGGTTACTGCAACATGCAAACTGGCACACCACAAGTCTGTTGCTGCAGGCAACCAATCTTGGCTGCTGACTGACCGAATGGGAGGCACAGAAAGGAACATGGGGCGCAAATCTACTTGTCTGTTTTCCAGAAGCTAGTCTATGATACTGCTGCTGCTATATTGCATTTATACCTCACCTTTCGATTTAGATACAGTTTGTGCTCCTCTGTGGACTGGGCTTATGGTCATGAATGGGAATATTTTGTAGATGTTCCGCCTTGGACAACAAATAATTTTGGACCAGAATTTTGCTGTTTTCATCATGACGCTTCAGCAGAAAGTGGGAACACTCTAACACCATGCTGGCAATACTTAGACCTTTTGAATAAAGTCCACATGAAATACCATTTTGGGAGATCTGTAACATGACCAGTAATGCTTTGTTAAAAACAGTCACAGAGCAGCAGTTTCTGAATCAGAATCTGGTCCTTCAGCTATTAAGAAGTCAGGAAATTGCCTTACATGAGACACAAAATTTGTCTTTCTAGTCCAGTAATATTGTCCTTGACTCAGAGCAGCTCTTCAGACTTTCTAGCAGGAGGATTTTCCGAGCCCTACTCGGATTGAATCCAGAACCTTTGTCAAACAACGTATGCGGTATGCCTGCAAGCTCCATTCCTTCCACTGAGTCAGGCATGCTTGGAGTATAAGCTCTTTTTTCAGTTAAGCACCTTTTTCAAAAGGCTGCAAGGACAGGCAGCTCCCACCGATCACGAATAACATGGGGGAGCATGTGCACTGGTTGCAGTTAGAAACAGAGAAACAGAGCAAATCAGAAGGGGTCTCCCGGGCCGTCTAGTCTGACCTCCGGCACCAGCCAGCTCTGCTCACGACATGCCCACCATGTGGACATCCAGCCTATCCTTGAACCGATGGGGCCTCAACGACCTCTCGTGGAAGCCCATTCCACACCGTCGGGGTCCTGACTGTCAGGAAGTGCTTCCTGGCATCCAAATGGAACCTTGGCTCCCTGAGCTTTGCTCCATTGGAGCGTGTCCTGCCTTCCTCTGCAGGGGAGAACAGGTCTGTACCCATCTCCATGTGACATCCCCTCACATACCTGTATGTCACCAACATAGATACAACATACAGTTGCCCTGGTGTGAATGGAATAGCCCTTCAGGAGCTGGTTCAGAATGCTCCATGCAGTCTGATGCTGAGCCGCCAACATGCCAACTGTGCTCAGAGACATCCTCTCAGGAATTAGAATACAGAGGAATTCTAGTTCTACACTGGGTGAAAGTGGCATGACTCATGCACTAATTAGAAGGGCTGCAAGGACAGTGAGAGATTTTAATCCTCTACATATATCTCCATATGTAGGTCAAGCATAATTGTCAAACCATGAGATGTAACAGCTTGAGAGCATGTTTCAATTAATGATGGAAACACAGTTACTCTAATTGATAATCTGTCATAGACAAACATAGTCCAGCTGGGGAAGGCTTTGGAGTAAAAAAAAAAAAAAAAAACCTGTGTTAACAGGAATGCAAAGGTGGGTGCCTGCACTTTTCAGTGTGCTTCTGAGCTTTAAGATGCTCCTCAATGCTAGAATACAGTTCTGAAGTACACCCAGTTCCTACATACCATTTCTCCCCTGCCTTGTGCAGCGTAAACTAATTTATCGGAATAGCATGGAGGACATGGGACTGGATATTTGCATGTTTGCATAAACAGAAGTACAAGCTATAGAGATGTACGTTGAAATGAAACTGTCAGACTGTGGTCCTTCTGGGTAAAGTGTGATAGATGGGAGTACAGATGATGGGGTGGCAGGGAGGGGATCTGTACAGTGTCATAATTAAAACATATTTGCAGGGCTGTTCAACCACAGAAGGAAAATGTCCCAAATGTGCTCTTGGAAAATTGCATGCAAATCAATTTATTTGCATAGTGATTTGATTTGCATGCTTTATTCAGCAGCTGAGGAGTTGTTGTTTTTTTGGAGGTTTGATATTTTTGTTCCAGGAGATGTGTGAGGAAGAAGGAGAAGGTGCATCCATTTAGGAAGCAGCGGGATCTGTTCCTTATTCAAGCATGGCTGTTGAAACTGCTGGGAAGGGGAGCAGGGAAATTATTCCCCTACCAGCCTATTTCAGCAGATGTACTAGGGCCAATTTATTTGCAGAAATTAGTTTGTGTAGGTGCGATCTGAACAAGCTTTCAGGAAGCCCTTAAGTATTTCTGATGGTGACAGGTGAAATTGTACAGGATGACTGAAACAAAGTGCGGAAATCAATTCTTTAGAAAGTTCATTCACAACTTACACAGCAGGGCCATTGTTGTGGGAAGTACGGGCTTTCTCTACAGGAAGAGGAAACTCTAACATGTTCAGCTTAAAGTGAGCCTCTAGCCTTCCTGCTCCCCTGCACATTCTTCTGTTGCATTTATACCCCTTTTTAGGAGGAATTCAAGGTAGCTTACAAGTTTCTCCTCCTCTCCATTTTATCCTCACAGGCCCAAAGTCATCCAGTGAGCTTCATGGCCAACTGAGGGCAGAAGCCCAGATCTCCCGAGTCCCAGTCCAACCCTCTAACCCCCGCACTACGCTGCCTCCTTGTGCATAGGAATTACCATGTACCAATGACAGCCAAAAACAAAAGAGTGCCAGAAGTTGTTTGAAGCAGAAGAAGCATTTGCAAGTTTTTTTGCAAGATATGTACCAAAAAGACAAGTGGCCTCGAGGAAGAAAATATCATTGGGCTTACTGAAGGGTTTTGTTTTGCTTTTGCTTTTGCTTTTGCTTTTGCTTTTGCTTTGTTTTGTTTTGTTTGCATCCTCATCCATACTGACCGTGTTCTTGCCAAGGAGTGCAAAGAACTGGAATAGTTGAGAAGAACTGGAAACTTACTGTTTATTTAATATGATTGATATATTAAGGAAGCAATCCTATAGTCCCTGGGAAAACATCCCAAGGACTTGCAACTGGGGGGGGGGATGTCCCCTTCTTGATACTATAGACATTTCTGTGGAAGTTCTAATCCCCCTGTCTCCCTTGCAGATGCAAGGAAAGAACCATAGTGTGTGCTTCCTCAGGTTGCAAAGCTACCCTTGATGATCTCAGAGGTCAAAAGGGGCACCTTGGAAAAAGAGATAGGAGAGACTGAGATTGACTCTTCCCTGTGGCCTCTGCAGCCCAGCTTCCTGTAACAGATACTTTCTAGTCAGATTTGCAAAGGGAGACTGAGGGGCAAACATCATTTCTGCTGCTCTTTCCATTCTGCCAGCAGTGGGCTGCGAGTTTCTCAGAAACCTCTGAGACTGGAAGCTTCTGTCTACCAGACAACAACCCCATGAAATGGAGTCTCCTAATGGTAGAGAACAGGCCCGGCTCTCACCCATCACAGTCTGCTCAGATAGGTTCATCCCATTCTGAGGAGGATGCGGAAGGGCAGAGGTGGACAGAGGACCGGGCAGGGTCAAGGTGAAGCGTTTCAAGTGCAGCATGTTGTTTCGGGCCATCTAGCATTCACAAACATTTACACTCCCAGTAGGCACAGAGGTTCTTAATCTTGCAGGCATTCAAATACTCCTTCCTGCACGATCGCTTGCATTTTTCAGTATGCAGGTTCCAACAGAATTGCTCAGCATATATGAATGTGAACCTGCTGTGGCAATGTAAGTCTATGCTTCTTCCATAAAGCATTTAAAGGTGCACCCATGTCCCATTGAAAGTACTCATGAAGCAATTGACATTGAAGTTCTCTAGCAAAGCCAAGAATAAAAAGAGAAGTGCGGAGAAGATACTGCTAAAGATAGATAATCAGCTCTCAAGGCCTTCATGCTAAGCAGTAGCCCATCTTGCTTCACATGCCCTTTTTCTACATGACTTTGCAGAAAGTAACTTCAAAGTACAAATACTAAATTTTGAACATTGCAGTAAATGTGAAATTTAATTTAGGATGAGTGCACTTTCTCATTATTTCTTCTGCTTTGATGTGAGGCATTACTGGAATTAGGTTAATTCATAGACTCAGGGTTTATCCATACCCTTTTCTATCTGCCCAAATCCTCCAACTTTAAATAGTATTTTCTGTGTATCTGTGTGTCTTGCGGCACATGAACAAAGCCAACAATAAACATATACAGTCAAAACCCCAAGTTCCCCTCCAGTGCAAATTATTTTAGCTACATGGTAGTCAGAGGCAAATGAAGGCAGTTCTTCTGTAACTTTTAACTGGTTATGTAGGAAAGATCACATCTTCTTCCCTGAAGGACAGGCTGCAACTGTCTCATTCTATAGCCAGTGTAGGACAGCAGTTAGGGTGTCAGTCTAGGACCAGGGAAATCCAGGTTCAAATGCCCACCTTGAAATGCATGGGTGGTCTACTTCATAGGGTTCTAGTGAGGATAAATGGGAAGGAACATCGTGAACTCCACTTTGAATTCCTTGGAGAAAGGCAGGACAAAAACATCATATACACAATAAAATATCCACTTTTAGGTTGCTATTCAGGTGGAAGTGAGAGAACAATGGCTCTCCAGATGCTGATCTCCAACTCTAGTCATTTCCAGCTGCCAGTGGTGAGAAATGTTGGGAGTTATAGTTCAAAACATCTGGAAGGAGATATTCCTCTTGTATTAAAGTGACAAGAATCTCCTTCTTTGCATTGGTTGACCCTCTCTGAAAGAAACTAAGTTCATGGGACTCAGTATTTGAGGACTTCTCAGTTGCTATGTAGAGTTTGAGAGAGACTTGAACTGAAACTGGATGCTGTATGTCTGAGACTGGGCCTGAGAGCCAAATATCAGGTCCTGCTCAAAGTGCCTAATCAGGATAGGCACCCTACTGTGAGAGATAGGAGGTTTAACCATTTCATCCCTGCCTGCAGTTTGTCTAAAGCGAATACAATGATTGCTTCCATGGAGGTTTTTTTCCTATGCAAATTCCAGGTGCACTCACCCAAACTGAACTGGGATAAGAGAGCATAAAGAATTAATGTCTTTCTAACCTCCACACAAGAGTTCCAATCCTGATACTTCCAATCCCTGCACATACTTCAGGATAGACAAATAGTACAAAGATAACTGCATCCTGTGCATTAAAGACATTGCTTGCATGTCTGTTAGGGGAAATGTGCTTGAAAATGTGCACATATTTTCATTAAGTTTTCTTTTTAATTTTATATGAATGTTGATGTGGAAAAGGTTTAAAATGAATTTAAGACTGAGACAATGAGACACTGACAGGACTCACAAGTGAGAGATTCATCTTTTCCTGATGGTGATGGGATAATCTTTTACATTTATATCTTGCCCCTTTTTCCTGGAAGGAACCCAAGGCAGCTTGCATAATACTTCTCCTCTTCCTCCCAGTCTGATCTGCACACCAACCATGTGAGGTAGGTTCAGATGAGAGTCAAAATGGCCCAGTCAGTCCCTGAGCTTCATGGTTGTGCAGGTCTTGAAACAAGGTCCCCAAGTCGCAATTCAGCAGTCCTGGCACTATGCTATACTAGCTTTAAGGCTGATGCATCTCTGCATTGAGGGGGTTGTCATTTCACTACTTGGTGTCAGAGACTCCTCCAAATGCCCTGCCCTCAGATGAGGCTGCTGTTGCTTCTCTACACTTGCTCCTGACAGTCAAGAAACATATTGCAGAGACTCACAGAGAAACACACATAAGCCAGAGCACTTCTCACTCTGTCATATTCTGCAGGCAACTTATTTCAGGCACAAGACTTAACTGGGTGGAATTACTTTTTAGTGTTTACTGTGAGTCAATTTCCCTTGTTTTGTTTTGTTGTTCTGTTCTGATAAGGATTCAGAATTGCTGCCATCTAATGGTACAAGTTTTGTTTCCTCTGCATGACTTGCAGTAATTTAATAAAGCTTATTTCCTTAAAGCGACTATATTTGACTAAAGATCATCATGTTAAGCATCTAAGTAGGTGTTTCTCTCATCCCCAAACTTGCAAAAGTCATTGATTCTAATATTTGCCTTGCCTACTGATAAATGCTCCACAACCAAGCTGGAGACTGGCAGGCCATGACAGACATTGCAGGGCTCTCTTACTGCAAAAAAACACAAGCAAAGAACCTCTCTCCCTGCATTCATTTCCTTCCTCTCAGGATCATTAGCTTCTAGGATTACTGACTATATCTAGTGCTCAGGTTCATAATAAAGTACAAACTAGCACCTAAAGCAGAAGGTCACTGCAAGGGGCTGCTGTATCTTTTTATGGGACGGGAAGATGGTGCCTAAATCTAACTTCTGTTTCTTAAAATATGTACTAATTATGGGATTGTTCACCTGTCACAACAATTCAATGTTTGATCATTGTGACCAACTAAACAACCCAGAGGCAGTAGATCTCTGGGTTGGTTGTGACAGGAGTGAAAAAAGCACCCTTTGAGAGTCTGCTGGGGAGGGAGAATTGAAAGAGCGTTGGCAGTTTATTCAGACATGCAGGAAATAGATGTGGCATGTAGGCAATCCCCAAAGGGACTACAAAGATGGACTCTGAACAGGGAGCTTTTATAGCCTATCGGTTACATACACAGCTTGAAGGAAGGGGTGGGATCATGTAGGCAGTTTGCTAGAGGCATGTTAGGGTAAAACAATAGAGTTGAACACAATACAAAGAGAAGAACCTTCAGGACAGGTAAACAATTAGTATCTCTAAGAGAGTACCTCCAAAGGACAGGCTATTAGCATTTCTGCAAGTCTTGGGAAGCCATTTTAAGTCTAAAGCTGTTCTTAGAGTGTCAGCCTTTTAGCAGCCACATTATGGCAACATTTTGCTCATTTTCTCCTGACAGTACCAAATCCAAGAGTAGATCCACATCTACTTTTTGCCCACTCTGCAGATGTTCTGTGATTGGCTTTGGAATGGAGGAGAGCTTTAGGGCTAAAAGGTGGAATATTGAACTTGTACAAGAGACGATTCATGGGCCCAGAATGTCTTCATTTGTCTATTTGATAGTCTGTGGCAAATTTGCCAGGCACTTTTTCTGCTTGGGAAATTACAGGTAATGTCCCAAGAATGCTAAGTGATGGATGGAGGAGATAATTCATCTTACCACCCCTCCCTCCAGTGGGAGGGAAACAATAAGCCATTGTTCCATGAAAGGAACAATGAAGATAGCTGTAGTTTTGGGGACACAGTGACTGGGTTCACACATCACAACAAGCAAGCAATGATACATAACCATCAATGGTGATCAATGGTTGGGACTTACACAACTTACTGTTCTAGGGTTTCTTCCTGCATCTTCTTGCATCATCCAACACCCCAGAACATGAGATGCACTTGGCAAGAGTGGTGGTTGCTGCTCTTGCCATGCTGCTAGTCAGAAAGCATGACCATCAGCAGGGATGAGATGAAAAGGGAGCTTCTACACCTAGTCCCAGGTTCTCCCTTTCCTGTTCCTGCTCAAGAGGAAGCCTCTAGGCAGGAGTGGGGGAATTAGCTGATCAGCACTGCTCCTCTCCTCTGTGCAGCCCAGCTGACTGATCCATCTTTGTGTCTGAGGGTGTATCAGGACCATCCACTCAATAGGTCTCCTGCTCAGCTCCCTCCATCCTAGCTCCCTCCATCCTCTCTACTGAGCTTCAGGGAGTGAGCCCTGTTTGCACAGCAGAAATGGCTTGAAAGCCGCAGGGAAGAGAACTTGGCTGGGAATCATGGCTGTCAAAGAGGGCATTCCTCCCCATGATGTCTCCTGAGAGGATACAGGGGTAGTTCTCCCTAGACATCTTATATAAGGCCATGGATTTGACTGTCCATTGAAGTCTTTAAGCAGTTCTCTCTCCTCTGCTCAGCACCTCCTGCTCTGTCCTCCTGTCCATGCGTTAAGATCTGCTGCTGCTCTTGCTAATTCTATTTCTGTTCTGACCAATAGCCAAAGCTCTCTGGGCACAAGAAGATATAACACAGAATAAAGTACTGATCAGGATAAGAAGATATAACATTTCAATACAAAATGTCAAAATCCAAAAGTAAACAACTCAAGTAACCAGGTTAAAAAAACTAGACCTGTTAAGCAGCTGACATAACTACCCCCATGTGCTATTTAGAAGGCAGCTTTAAAAGCTCTGAAAGGATAGCAGAGCTAGCACCATGAAGGCCTCAGTGGGGACCTTGTTCCATAATAGGAGGGCCACTACAGAGAAAGCCCTGCTTGTCTCCATCAACTGAGACTCCCTTGGAGATAGCAGTCACAGGAAGGCCTTAGAAGTTGATTGTAGTATCCAGGTGGATTGTGGTTGCAAGAGGCATTCTGCCAGATATTATCATCTAATGAAATCCAAACTCCGGAACCTGTAATGCACTTTCTCAGTGGGGGCTGGTACCCGAGTGGTAGCATGCTCTTTCCCTGGAGGTTTGTTGACTTGTGTTGGCACCAGGCCTTCACCAGCAGATGAAAGCAATTGTTTTTTGTCAGCTGGCCTTGCTCAAAATTGTACAGCACAGAACTACAGTGACGTACATAGCAGTGAAATAAGGAGCTATGGCTGAGTGGTTGAGCATGCAGAAGGCTCCAGGTTCAATGCCCAACATCTTCAGGTAGGATCCCACCTAAAAGCTTGGAGAGATGTTGCCAGTCAGTGATCACAACACTGGGCTGGCTGGACCAGCAGTCTCTGACTCAACATAAACTCTGACTCATTCCTATGGCCAGTTAAGGCAAGGAACAGAATCAATTAATCACATGATCAAAATGCAACATTTTATAGGGTGGCTAAGCAATTCTTGACAGAATTTGGCATCCCTTTAAAAAATTATATCTGACTATTTCAGAAGAGGAAAACACACAGGCTTTAGTCCCACAAGAATAACTGTGGTGAATTGAAGCCTGCAAATAAATGTAATCTAATGAAAGCATCATTTCATATTCTACTCAAATGTGCAATGTATTTTTATTAATTGAGTCAGTGCAAATATTTGATAAGGTCCAGCTCCAGGCATGATATTTAAAAATGTGTTTGACAGGTAGAATAAATGTAAGATATTTTCATCATCCATCCCCCATTAGGACTGTGGAAAACGGACTGCATCTAACATTGCTTGTGGCAAACACAGCAACCAATGCATTAACTAAATAGGACCCATGCTACAGATTAATGGAATCCTAATTCCAGCCTATAATACTAAATTGACTTAACTGAATCTGACATTTTAGAGGAAATTATCATTATTTCGTGCAGAAATTGCTATTTGAGTTGATGTTAAAAGGCAGCCATTTCAAGTTTTCCTCTGCCAAGTACTCTGAAAGGTCACAGTTTCTTGTGAAAGAAACTGCGAGATGCATCACACAGAATTACTCAATTCAGATTAGTTTTCGAGATACCAAGAAGAGATGGTTCCAGTATCTTCCCAGTGTGTTTTCTCATTATCACACACACATAGAGACAGACTGTCTTTAAGGATGGAGCCCTCTCTTACTTTCTCATGCCTGATTTGATTCTAGCACACCCACAAACAACAGATGAGGTCAAAAAAGCATTCCTACACTGTAACATTTGACAGTGTAGCTGGGAAATTACATGGTTGAATCATAGCATCATAGAATAGTAGACTTGGAAGAGGTCTGAAGGCCATCAGTCCAACCTCCTGCTATTGCAGGACACCAGGTTACACCATCCCTCTCAGATGAATCTTGAATACCTCTAGAATGAGAGAACCCACAACTTCCCTAGGTAATTGGCTCCATTGTCATATTGCTCTAACAGTCAGGATTTTTCCCCTGATATCTAGCTGGAATCTTGCTTCCTGTAAGTTAAGTCCATTGTTCCATGTCCTGCTCTCTGGGATGTTCACGAACAGATCTTGTCCTTTCTCTTTGTGACAGCTTTTCAACTACATGTGGAGTGCTGTCATATCTCCCCCCTTGAGGCTAAACATGCCCAGTTCTCTCAATCTGCCCTAAAACTTTGTTTTTGGACCATCCTTGTTGTCTTCCTCTGAATAAGGTAAGCATTATTTCATGTGATTTGGAAGTAATACTTCTATTAATGCAGACTAAAATAGCATTTGCTATTTTTGCAGGTACATCACATTGTTGGCTCATATTTATCTTGTGATCTACAACAATTCCAATTTCTTTTTCCCTGGTGCAGGATGTGGCATTTGTCCTACTGAATTTCATGCTGTTGTTTTCAGCCCAGTGCTCCAATCTATCAAGATCACCTTATTTATTTATTTATTTATTTATTTATTTATTTATTTATTTGGAGTTTTTGTATGCCGTCCCATTTGCATAAGCCTCAGGATGGCTTCCAGCATAATAAATAAACAGTCATATAAATAATACATATAAAATCCGGATTCACCCTGGCAATAGAAATTAAAACCAATAAATATTATTAACAATTATTAAAATATTGTTTAAATAAAAAGATCTTGGCCTGGTGCCGAAAAACAAATAACGATGGCGCCAGGCAGACCTCTCTGGGTAGCGCATACCATAAGTGGGGTGCCACTGTAGAAAAAACCCTTCTATGGGTACTCACTCTCCTAATGTCTTTCACAGAGGGTTCCCGGAGGAGGGCCTCTGCCGCCGATCTCAAGGGGCAGGAGAGCAAATAAGGAAGCAGGCGTTCCTTCAGGTATCCAGGTCCCAAGCCATTAAGGGCTTTGTAGGTGATAACCAGCACCCTGAATTGGGCCCAGACTTCAAGGGGAGCCAGTGAAGCTGGTAGAGGACTGGGGTTATGTGAGAGTAACGCCCAGTCCCTGCAGCAACCTGGCTGCTCTGTTTTGCACCATCTGAAGTATCTGGACTGTCTTCAAGGGCAGCCCCACGTAGAGCGCATTACAGAAGTCCAGTTGGGAAGTAACCAATGCATGTGTCACTGTCGCTAGGCAATCGTCCTCCAGGTAGGGACGCAGTTGATGGATCAACCGAAGCTGAAGGAAAGCGTTCCTCACCATCGCAGTCACTTGAGTTTCCAAAGACAGCTCTGGGTCGAGGAGCACTCCCAAGCTGCGGATTCTGTCCTTTAGAGGGAGTGCTACCCCATTCAGGACAAGGTCCAAGTCACCCACCCCGAGGCCCAAACCACCCACCAACAGGACCTCCGTCTTGTCTGAATTGAGCTTCAGTTTATTGGCCCTCATCCAGCCCATTACCTTGGCCAGGCATCGGTTCAGTACAGCCACTCTTATTTCTGTCTTCTGGGGTAATAGCTATCCCACCCAGTTTTGTGTCATCTGCAAATTTGATAATCATTCCCTGCACTTTCCCATCTGAATCATTAATAAAAATGTAGAAGAGCACTGGGCCCAGGACCATGCCCTGTGGCACCCCACTTGTTACTTCTCCCCAGTTTTAGAAGTTTTGCCACTTCGGAGCACTGTTTGAGTTCAATTTTGTAACCAACCATGGATCCACCAGATTGCTGTTCCATCTAGCCCACTTTTAGCTAGTTTGTTAATCAGGATGTTATAAAGTACTTTGTCAAAAGCTTTGCTAAAGTCCAGATAGATTAGGTCCACGGCTCTGTTTTGAAAAAAGAGAGCTACAAGCAAAGTCAATTCTGCCTATAGTTGTTTTTTTCTGCTTTGTGTTTGCTTCTCCATTCTCCCCCACTGACACATTTTGAGCTGTAAACATTTTTAATTTTGTTGTTGCTTATATTACTTTACAAAATTACCTGTACCATTGTAGTGGTGATCTATATCTAGACTAGGTCCATTAATTTTGTTTCTAGCTCACCTTTCTTCCCAAGAAGGTTTCACATCATCCTTTCCTGCCTAGAATGACTGGCCCAGTGAGCGGCATGGCTGCTTGAGAATCTGAATGAGGCTTTCCCAGTCCTAGTTCAAGCCACTAGGGTTACAAGAAAACTGCCCCAAAGGTGGACAGCCACCAAGGATTGATTGTTCATGAGAAACGTACATGGTCTTCTGGGGAACCTCAGAAGATCAAGCCTGGCCCACAAGTGGGTTGATCCAAGTGGACTGGATTTGGTCCCAAGGGAGCCCTTTTTGGATCCTTGATCCAGTTAGAAAACAGCTCAGACTACCATGAGAATGAAAGAGCAGGGAGCAAGAAAAAGGAAAGGCTCAGCTAGCAGCCTACTAAAATCTTATCCAAAGACTGCCATTTGTTGGCACTGCTTTAGATTGATTAAAAAAAACCTGTTTGCCATAAAGTTGTGTTTATGGTATGATTATTGTTAAATGCCTAAAATCATGGTTAAATCTATAAAACACAGTAGTTCCTTTGCAAAGTATTTTCATCTCCAAGATGATTCATCTTAGCATCAATTCATTTACCACTGCATTTTTAATAAAGCAATTTGCAAATTATCAGGAACTGTATTTATGTCTGATTACTAGTGCACTCTTTCAGAGAACTTAACTGGCTGCCTCAATCTTTCATATTGAGCCCTCTGCAAATTATAGGAAATGGTGTAAACACTGTGCAATCACTTAGATGATGATTTATCATAATTAATTTATACATGCTTCCATATAGATGGCACCCTGCCAACAAAGCACTTTGCTCACTTTTGAATAAAATTATTCTTCTAAACTATATTTAGATGACAAGAACAACTGAGTTGCCTGGAATATATCATCACCCGGAGAGCCTGGCTATGAATAGCTGGATGCTTGGAAACCCAAGCAGTCAATACAGGAAAACCATTATTCACCTCCTTGGTTGGCAATTACTTCCACAGGTGAGTTGCTTGTTAGAAAGTCCTTCCACACACACAGGAATGCGTCTTTCACCACATGTGTTGCCCTGGCTGTGGGCTAAAGGTTTGCGTGATCCCAAGGAATTAGTATGCTTGGTCCAGGTTTATTTATAAACATAGAAACAGAGCGAGTCAGAAGGTGCCTCCCAGGCCATCTAGTCTGACCCCCAGCTCCAGCCGGCTCCGCTCATGACATTAAAAGGAGACTTTATTGTTGCAACAAGCAAATTACAAGCTCACTTTTCAAGAGTTTAGCAGCAAGTTACTTCTAACGTGTAGTGTAGACTAGCTTTCAAGGCAGGTTTCAATTAGCTGAAACAAATGCTCAGTGAAGCCCCTTCAAGGATGTTGGTGTCTGAATACAACACAAAAGGAAATGGCTGGCTTATATAGATTACTCATGGGAAAAGGGCTGGCTGGCTTAGTCCCTAGTGCAGAGACTAAGTGGTGTGAACTACTTATTTACTTATTAGCAAGCTGAAATGTATACCACAGCCAGTTTCCCAACCCTGGACTTTATAGCACATGAAGTTTCCTATCCTTGCTAGCATGTGTCAGGCTATAACAGTGGAGATTTCATAGGTTAGCCAGTCAAGATTCTCATAACTCTTATTCCTGCTTCATGTGCCAAAATGATAGGATACAATAGCATAAGCTAATTAAACTGAGCATACAGCAAGGCATAAGTTCATTAGTAGGTTCAATACACTGCCTTCTCGCAAAACAGAGAACAGTGGCATCTGTCATTTGGCCAGCTTTCTCAGGTCAAAAACAATAACTAAAACGAATTAAGCTGAGAAAGGTAACTAGAGTGCAGCACTTCATTCATGCTAAGCAAGGCAGAGCCCAGGCCTCGATTTTTACGGCACAGGCCCAATACACCACCTTAGAACATTGACTCAGTATTGTTCTCCGTATTATCTATGCCAGCAGCAAGCAGACCCTAGATCAGATTGGGGTACTTCAGGACCAGAAGCCTCCGCAGCATTGCCAATGGAGAGAGGAAGGCTGAGGTCTGTTTTCAGCTCACCACTGGGGTGCTCCGCCTTTCTCCAATCTGATGTGGTTCTGATGTTTTGGACTACAGCTTCCTAGATTCTAACGCCACTCTTCAGTGATGATGGGTGTTGTGGTCCAAAACACCTGGACAGGAAGGCAGGTCTGCACTGACTGAGAACAGGTCTCCAGGGTTTCACCTAGACATCTATCCCACCTTTCTCTGGAGATGCTGGATATCGGGCCTGGGACCAAGTTGGAGCCTCTGAGTGTCCCAGTGCAGCCCACAAGCTTTTCCAGAGTGCCATACACCTTTTTCCCAACCACTATTTGGCATTTTTCTGGTTTAATGAATGCCAATAAGAATGTTAAGGTACTTTTAGTGTTGGGCACTTGCCCCCTTCGTCTTTGCACCACCCAGCACTGGGATCGGGTCTGAGAGCTTTTCCTACATGGAATTTGCACCTCAGGTTGAACAAGCTTCTTCACCCCTGCTGTAAAGTACACATAGTGACCAGATACAAAGGAAAAAGATCCTGCAGGTTTCCTACAGTTGTGTGGAAAATGTGGACCCTTTAGCAGTCGCAGCTTATCATGCAAAGAGGAGGGCTAGTGTGCCAGCTTAAAAATGCAGGACTGGGACCCAGGAGATCTGCGTTCTAGTCGCCACGTGGCCATGGAGCTCACTGGGTGACTTCGGGTCAGTCACAGACTCTCAGCCCAACCTACCTCACAGGACTGTTGTTGTGGAGATAAGACTGAGAGCAGGAGACGAAGAATGATGTAAGCCATGTTGAGTTCTTTGAAAGAACAAGGCAGGATATAAATATACGAAATGATTAAAATTCCCCACACAGCACAAGGCCTCATATTCAAAATTCTCTGTAGAGCCCTATCCTCTTTTGCACTTAGCTAACCTGAGTATTGAGAGTGTGGAAGGCCTGAGGATCTCAGAGACTAGAAAGTGAAGGAAAGTGTCCGTGTGTTATAATACAAGGACCTGCACCATGGTAAGCTTGTTAATTTTTAAAACTACGTTGGGTGACCTGGACTAAAGATGCTTTCTGTCATATTTCATATGCTTCAACCTGTCTTCACATACATTTTATTTATTTAAAGGCTGTATATATACACTACCCTTCATAACAAAATATATATAACCCAGGGTGTTCACCATAAAAATTCATAAGCAATAAAATTCAATAATGAGAACAAAACAACTTTACAAGCCCTGAGGCTGTAATCCTATACCCACTTACATAGAAGTAGACCCTATTGGACTCAGTTGGAATTAGCTTCTTTAAGAGTGTGTTGTTATGCCCCTTACTTCTGTTGGGTAATTGATGTGACTGTTTCATAAGGTACATGTGTAAGAAATGTTGATGAGTGTCCAAGGCCACTGAGATTTTCTAGCAAAATGTTAAAAGTAACTGTAAATGCTTGTTTCTTCCCCTTCCCAAAGCTCAGCATGTGCATCAGTTTAATCACAGTTGGAATATTCAGTACTTCTTGTGTTTGTAACCAATCCTCAGCAGTGAGGTTGTTCTATCCTTTCACCTGAAGGCTACTTCTGTGCTGTAGTTAACTAACAGTCCTTTTTTTTATTGGACCAATGTCTCTTTCAAATCCAAACAAGGCTGCAATCCTATGCAATATTCATTTATAATGGGGGATTCTACTTGTATTACATAAATCTCACCCTTAGAACCGTTCCACGCCTAGCAAAGCTCATTGGGTGTTGTTCCTCTTTTATAGTCACAAGTTACCATTTGTGCAGTACTATGAAATTGTTCTCTCAAGCAGGGTATAGGTTTCCATGTCCTACTTTGTAGATCCAGGACCATGTCTGCTCAAAGATCCCTTTGTGAAAACAAGTATGCTTAGAGGCATCCCATGCACAGTGATGCTCTCCTTTTACAATGTTTATGTTACTCACAACCTACTTAAAAGGATTAGGTATTCAGCAAACAATTATTTTTTCCCTTTCAGTATTAAGCATATTTTATTGATCCCAATTTACTAATTCAATGTTTTATTGATTCCAATAAAATATACTGAATATTCCACACATTCCAACTTTGACTCATCTCTTGCAGCAAACCAGAATTCTTGGTTGTGACATCACAATAAAGAAGCCAAGGATAGAATATCCCTGGGGAGTTGAGCCCCACCTAGTTACAGGCCAAGAGTAGGCAGGCAGGTGGGAACCAGTACAGGTGCTTGTTCTTTCTTCCTTTTCAACAACCTAAAGTTGTTTATTAACTTTAGTTTGTTCTGACATGTGAACTAGGTTATTCTCTTTGTGAAATCCACTAAGGGACAGATGGTTATTTAATAAAACAATTTATATGCTGAATCTTCCACTGAGTAAGGCCTTCAGGACAATAAGACAATAAAGCTCCCTGTTCCTAAAACAATAAACATATCACAATAAAACAAAAAAGAAAAGGAAAAAATGCTGATCCTTCTGGTGACTGCCTATGCACTGGTGCTTATAATTATTTATTTCCCACCTTTAATTATACATATCTTTCTTATTGGCTTACAAGTAGAAATACATGATGTTTAAACACAGTAAAAGAGAACAACTTACCAGGATCTTTCAATGTAAATTAGACCTTTTTAAGGAGGTTGGAAGAGTTCTCCTGCAACGTGCCCTGATATCATATTTTCTGACACCTTTCTTACTTCAGGGAAGTTAGTGGGTACTGACCCTATGGGTGAGGGGAAATAGCCTAGTTATTGAAGGTTCTACAAGAGCTTGCCAGACTCTCAAATACTTTACCATTTGGAAATGGCTACTGCAGGAGAGATTTAAAAAGGATTCAATTTGCATTGATTTTGGAGGAGATTTCATTTGCATTGATCTTCCATTTGCCTTGTTCAGGCCAGAGAGAAAAGGTATTGGGCAAAGACCATGGCAGAGGTATAGGAAACACCTTGTTCTACCTGTATGTTCTCCATTATACATGGCAGGCACAGGTTAGCTTATTATATGTTACATTACATTTCTATACTACCCATAGCCAAAGCTCTCTGGGTGGTTCACAACATTTAATTCACCCATCCAAATTTCAGCCAGACCTGATCTTGCTTAGCTTCCAAGATGAGGCAGGATCAGGCACTTCAGGCTATAGCTTATAGTGTAGGGATCTCCAGAGAAGCATCCATGGGCTCCTATGATGTCATACCTAGAGAGGGCTCCAATGGGGTGCCCATGGACACCCAGATTTTATTTAAGTTTTTAAAATACATGTACTGTATATAGTTTGATATGAAACGTGTACAACCTTCTAGCAATTTTACATAGATTTCAGCAAAAGTGGATCAATTATTTAACTAAGTACCCATTTGAAGGTGATGTCTATATGCCACTCACTCATATATTGAAAGCTTTCCTCAATCCATTGCATTGTAGGAGGTGAACATCCTTTCAGTGTTGCAATAGCAACCACTTCACCTTTCAAATGGGTGCTGAAAATTAATTCACACAGATCATTGGTTTTTAACATATTTTTATTGTCCAGTACAAAAAACTCCAAACCATGCCATTAAAAAAGAAAAAAGGGAACAAAACTGAAATGTTACTATTTTTGAATAACATTTTAAAAGATCCACAGCACTAATTACACATATTTTATATATTTCTATATGTTAGGATATAACAGCATGTAAAACTGTTACTGAAAGTAATTATGCATGACCTTCAACATAGGCATCTCAAGTATCCATATATTTATCCATTTGTAGACTGCTCCTTGAGACCACCTGTTCAAAAATTGAAAGTCTCATTAACACCTCCACCCATTCTGTTATTTCAGGCGGCCATTTAGTCTTCCAATGTTGTAATATTAATCCTTTAGCTGTCAAAAGGCCACAGAAAATCCATTTATGTTGACCTTGCATTACGTTCTAAGAGATGGGTAGGAAATTTAAAGGAACATGTGTATCCATGAATATTAAAGAACTTTTCACCACTTGATTAATTACGCCTTCCAAAAAGAAGTTGCCATTGGGCATTGCCAAAACATATGAAGAAGAGAATCATTGCATCTCTAACAACTGGGTTAGGGTTAACCATATTAAGCAATTTACTGAAACATTCATGAAACACGGCTGGAGAGTCATTATTAGGCCCATATACATTAATCAAAGCCATTACTTTCTCATTGTGTTGTCCAACCATAATAATAAAAAACAACCATCAGGATCAATAATGGTCTGTTGAACTGAAAACAAAAATCATTTAAGAATTAAGATTGCCTTTCCTTTAAATGTATCTTGCCTTTCCTTTAAAAGTATCTGTTGCCTAGATCTCTTCCACCCACTTTCTTGCCAGCTGTAAATCTATGTATCATATGCATTTCCCTTTAAAAATATACCTAGGTTCTATATTCCTTTAGTTTAGAAAGGTCTTTCCTCTCTTTAATCAGATTCTGTAACTCCTTGACATTCCAAACAGTCACTTTATGTATATATTGTTTGCCTTGCTTGTCCTTGTGACAAAACATACCCATCACAGAGTAATTCAAAATATAAAGTATGGATACAGTATGTGTCATAATTCCATCACTGTACCCCATGCTCATATAATGCAACCCACCCAAAACTAAAAGCCCACAGTGAGAAAAAAAAAGTTAATAAGTGAAACATATCCAAAAGAGGAAAAAGTCAAAATAAGTAAAACTAAACCAAGCAAAAATAAATGTTTTGACTCCCAGCATGTCCCATCACATTCTGCCCCTACTCAATCATCAATTATATTACTAATTATTACAACCAGAAATACCTTTAATTGACCATAACACTGTCTAATAAAAGAATAGGAAGGGCGGGGGGAACAAGAAGAGATATAGAAGAAGCAGAAGGAAGGGAAGGAGGGAGAGAATAAAAACAGAGCAGAGGGGGAAGGAAGTGCCAGGAACTTTATCATTTCAAAGAATGTTAGCTGTGGCCGAATGCCCAGAGCTTTCTAATCAACCTGAAAAGTGAAGAGTGAGGCTAAACAGAGGCTGTAGCAGAAGCTGTAAGATCTAAAGCCAACTTCTGAGTAGAACAGGTAGCTCAAATTCCCATAAGGAAAGATTTTGCAGCTTCTGGGAATTGAAATTTATTCTATGATTCTTGGAATGCTACTCTAAAGATGGAGAAGTAAATGGTACAAAATGAAACTCTCTGACCATGCAACAAGCTTTTCTGAGTTTCCTTCTCTATCCAGTAAGCCAAGGTGTCAAATGAGCCCTCCA
The DNA here is from genome assembly GCF_004798865.1 of Varanus komodoensis. Taxonomy (NCBI): domain Eukaryota; kingdom Metazoa; phylum Chordata; class Lepidosauria; order Squamata; family Varanidae; genus Varanus; species Varanus komodoensis. Next base: position 15,715,411 of record NW_025335409.1, on the reverse strand, counting down.
AGAGGAGGCTTCCAAATGTGAAATATTAACAGAGACTGTGTCATGGGAAGTAGACACTCCAGACTGATGCACAATAATTCTATCTTCCAAGCTGTAACTCTAGCTTTCATCATCATTGAAAAATGGCCATCATTGGAGCCTACTACCAATCTCTACAATAGTTTAAGACTTGAAGCTGCTCCATCTCCTTGGAGTGCTTTGATATCTCAGCAAAACATTCTTCAGCAAAGTAGCCATTTGTCTCCTTCTCCCCACTCTGTCTCATCTTAGAGATCTTGGCAGGAGATGGCTGAGGTGGGGATAGTGGAAGTCCAATGCCTTTCTTAGATTTAGGAATTTGCCATGGTTGAACACTCCCTAAAAACACTCCTGAATATACACCTTTTTTGCCATTAAAATATAAACAATAGGTACCAGTGCATACAGTCTAATGAAAAATAAAATGGAAAACAAAAATGTAGATTAGTAGGAGTCAAAACAATCTTAATATTTTTAAAGCTGAAAATCAAGAGATGGTAAGGAATGGTAGACATCTTAGCCAGAAGAAGATCATTTGTTAATATTAAATAATTTAAAAGAATGTGCACATTGGTGCATATTAAAGGCTGTTTGCATACAGAATATATTTGTATAATAACCCCCTGCCAGAAAAAGGCAACTAATGGTCAGTGCCAGGACATATATTTTAAAAGTATTATTACTTGTCTTTTCTGCCAACAATGAGCTGAATTAAACAATCCTTTATTGAAGAGGTGTAGTGGTGTCCAGTAGGTACAAAACAAACATTTTGCTGAATAATGCACAACCTGAGAGCCAAGCAGTGATATGCTGATTAGGCATTATGTGTTCTCCACAGACTCTCAAATTCCCAAAAGTGCCCATAAACTTTGGAGACCCCTGTTACACTACTTTCCAATCAGGAAGTCAAATCTGTTAATGGCCTTCTTCAGATGCACTCTTTTACTGAGCAGTTTTTCCAGAGATGCCCACCAAGCCTCATCACAGTATTCCTTTCACTGTAGGATGAAAACTTACGCATTTTCTAAGGCCTATGAAACTCACTTTATTATACATGAGTTGCATTTTCTGTTTTTATTACATATTCTGATTGTTTTGGAAGATTTATGATTCCATGAACAGCATTTCTTGGGTACCATTCATTCATTCATTCATTCATTCATTCATTTATTTATTTATTTAGCAGACTTATATGCCGCACCATTCGCCTAAGCCTCGGGGTGGCTTAAAAATAATAAATAAATATCATTAATATAATAAAATACAGTTGGAGACATCCTGACCAAAGTTGTTAAAATCAATAAATAAAATCAACAATTAAAATGACGTTTAAATAAAAAGGTCTTGGCCTGGTGCCAAAAAGCAAATAATAAAAAATACCATGCAATCTTAATCCTAGACAGAGTGGACCCATTGAAATGAGTGGGACTATGGTTAGTTCCAAGTAAAGATTAACTTTAGAAAATACCCATTGCAAAGTTGTAATTTTTGTTTTGTCATTCTGAGCATATCTTTGGGAGATGTAAAAAATACTGTATTAATATAAAGCAGTTTCCCATTTAAAAATTCAATAACTTGTGTAATAATCCAGCACACAAAATAATTACAAATACCTAATTACAGGTTGCTCAGTCAGTCCACCTACAATGCAACGAAGCAGAAAAATAAATCCTTTGAATAGATTGATTTTTTTCTGGTTGTTTTTTGGTATTAATGTTGCTTGAAATACATTTTTGAAAGCAACCATGGAAATCCTTCTCCATCCAGGAAGGCAGGAAGGAAGGAAGAAGAAAAATAATTTAAATAATATTCACATGGTATGTTTCACACAACTGGATTGTTCACCAGTTGATGCTTCAGGATCACAGGTTCAAAAGGTGTAGCTGTGCTATCCTAAGGTCGTAGAATCCATCATTCAGTTCTCTCGTGTCTCTGGACTGCATGTGAGGGTTTGAATGTAGTATCTGGTCCAGTGTTATCAAATCAATATTTATTTACTTCATTTTATTCCACCAAGGGACTCAGGGTGGTGTACATGTTTCCTCTTCCTCTCCGTCCTGTTGGGATCGATTAGACTAAGAGCTGTGGTCTGACTGAAGCATTCTATCTACCAGACCATATAGGTGGTACTAGTGAGTGGAAATCATTCTTCTACCCATTCTGGCTATCAAAAAATGGATATTTTGTTACCAAAATAAGCTTCCCACGTGCATTTGTTCATGAGTTATTGCTTTTCAGGCATCTTGGAAAAGAAGCGTCTACAGAATTCGTATGCCAGAATGGACTTCTCTGCCCAAGTTAAATGTGCTTTCATAGGACTGAAACACACACAGACTCAAGATTCCCTGCAAATTTCTCTCTCACTTTTAGAGGGACTTATGGCAAGTTCTGGATTATCTACCAGTTACATTAAGGTCCTAATATCATCATTAATTAAAACTGACATAGTTAACCTGATATATTTTGTTATCTGTATTAAAGCCCTATAAAAGAATTTCAAAATGGTTAGTAATCATGTAGCAATTAATTAACAGTAAGATGCTCCATGCAATTAATATATTTAGGGCCTGATTCTATTTTTTTTTTCTTACATACTACCACACTTACTTAGTTGCATGTTAAAAACTAATCTCATACTTAGCAGGATTAAAAAGTCTGTATTGGGCTTTTTATGTGAGCTATTAATCGTGCACTCATCATTTCCTACTCATGGTTGTAAGTGCTCTTTAAATAATGTTGCGACCCTCCTGTGCAGTTCTGTGCCTAACCAGTCATTTTGGTGAGGTTGTTTTCCCCCAGATCAGGGCAAATGCATCTAATTGTGAAAGCGAAAGGCAGCATAACTTCCTCTGGTGTGTGTGTGTGCGTGTGCGCGCACTCTGCTCCACTACAGTGCCACCCAAAGGCTATGTAGCAGAAAAGCAAGGATGGAAATACTTTCCTTATGTAGTGCTCAGATCTCAGTTTTGCAACAAAACCAAAACTAGATACAACAAATTAACTGCATGGTGTAAAAAATGCTAATGTGTTTAAAATACCTTTTGCAGGATTATGGCGGCTATTACATATATAACAAAGAAGTGAGAGAGAAGGAGAATCAAGGTGTTTGCATGCTCACAGTCTTGAAATGGGTTGGATGAAGCACTATGTATTCATATAAAGCTCTAATGCTTTATGTGTCACCTGGATTTGTTCAAAGGCTGCTGGGAAAAAGAAAGGCAATTGTTTGCTCTTCTTCCTTAAAAAATATAAAAACCTGCTGTTCACTTAGATATGTCTCTATCTTGGGAGAACATACTGACTCCTTTGGCAATGGAAATAGAGAGAAAACAAGCAGTCTTTCTAGTAACAAAGCTGGAAATGATTTTAGATGCTATACTAGGTAACAAGTTGATAGAAGCCAAATTAGGTAGCTTTACCTAGAAGCTTGTGGACAAGAATCCTCAGGGAATAAAATCTGAGTATTTTAAATTTAATTTTAATTTTAAAATGTAATTGCGAGCACTCTTTAAAAACCACAGATTCAGACTAGATACCAGGAGAAGCTTCCTAACTGTTAGAGCAATACAACAGTGGAACCAGTTGCTTAGAAAGGTCATGGGTTCTCCCACTCTAGAAACATTCAAGGTGAAACTACACAGCCATCTGAGTGGGAAGGTGTAATGAGCATCCTGTACCAGCAGAGGGTTGGACCCAATGGCCTGCTTGGCCCTTTCCCATCCTACTGTTCTATGAATCCATGAAACTGTAATGGCTAATTGGATGCAAGTGAGACTCCTGTCAGGTTGTGACTTCTTCCACCTCCTTGCTACAGCCTCCTCTTCAGGAGCCTTCAAAAGGGAGCGGCTGCCATTCTGGGTGTGTGAGATAGACCATGTTTAGGACACTTAGCAGGTCTCTCCCCAGGGAAAAGCTCTTCCCATCTTGCCTGGCCGGCTGGTCTGCTGCCAAGTGACAGTCAGGAATTGCCACAAGGATGAGGGTGCCCTTTGGCGACTCAGGACAAGAAAACTTGATCAAGATCTATCCCTCTGTCATCTTCTAGGTGCTAGTTGGATTTTGCTGAGATATCTCATTGTCAAAACTCTCAACATAGTGTATTGTCTAAGGTGAGTGTAGTAATGGTAATATTGTTACTGGGATGATGCTTTCTGCTGAAGGCTTCAGCATGCAGAATGTGTGGCCCCTCCTGGTCAATTGACTTTGAGTTAGTGCTGAGTTGTAATTAAGGTGTTGGTTTTATAAACTACTTTAAAAAGTAAAGGTTTCCCCATGACATTAAAGTCCAGTCATGTCTGGCTCAAGGGGGCGGTGCTCATCTCCGTTTCCTAGCCGAGGGAGCCAGCGTTTGTCTGCAGTTTCTGTGGCCATGTGGCCGGCATGACTAAACACTGAGGTGCACAGAACGCTGTTACCTGCCCACGAAGTGGTACCTTTTTATCTACTTGCATTTGCACGCTTTCGAACTGCAAGGTTGGCAGGAGCTGGGACGGAGCAACAGGAACTCCCCCCGTTGTGCAGATTCGAACCAGCAACCTTTCGATCAACCAGCCCAGCGGTTTAAACCACTGCGCCACCTGCATTACGTGCAATAAATTGTGAGAAATATGGGGCATGGGTCAAAACAAACCTGGGATTGCTCATAGGCATGGTATGTGTGGACTAAGGCCTACAGAAGCAGCAACAATTAGTGTGGTTGTGCACACACAGAGGCTGCATGGAAACACACAGGATGCTTACCGGTGAGGCCATCAGATACTGAGGAAAGAACACACTTGAGTAGTGTCCTCCAGCCCAGCACTTGATTTGGCTTCCTAGAAGAGAATGGGAACCATCTGCCACACCAAATGGTTCACTGGGGGACACCAGTAGGAGAGGGTTAACCCCCTTCTCTGTCCTTGGTCACATCCCCCCACCATCCTGCTCTTATTTGCATGGCTGCAGCCAGGAGTTCTCTTTCTCGCCAGAGGAGCCATGGCTTAGTGGCAGCGCATGCGCAGGATGCCAGATCTGATCAGTTCCCTGGAGGCAGCTCTTGGCCAATGGTCTGGCTTGGCATAAGATACTTCTGAGAGACTCTCCTGATGTTTCTACAAGCATTTCATGAGGATCCTTGGGTTGTCCCATGGGGTCCCCATGCAGGGGCAGATGTTCCTCATGAAAGTATGAGAGGTGATCAACATGATGTGAGGAGCCTTTAGAGCCTTTAGCTGAAATGAAAATCTGTGACTTTCAAACCCACAAGCTTCATTTAGATGACAGTATCCCCCCCACCCCATTTGCCTCAGTTTTTCAAATGAAGTGGTGAAGATCTGGGCTATTTAATTTGTGTACCTTTCCTGGTCGCCTGTCCCACAAATTAGCCTTGTGATGCCCACCTGGCCATCACAAGGTATTGCAACGTGCATCTCTTTTTGGAAGCAGAGAGGAGCAGAGGAGGAAGCTAGTGCAGCAGGCATGCAGCACAGTGGCGTGATCAGAACGCTCACAGGGCAGGCTGTGTAATTATATGTTTCTTGTAAGTGTGTTAGCTCCATGGGGAACTGAGTTCATTTGGAGACAAGGAGAAATAGTTTCTCTTCCCTTTCAGTAAGGTGGAAAGGGTCAACTCAACGCATACACCAGTTGTCATTCAAATATAATAAAGGTAATTTTTGCTCTTCTTGCTTTTGCTCAGTCATTGCTCATGTCTAGCTTATGCAGACGCTTGCTTTCTAAACAGGGAAGCACGTTGCTTTGAGGCGAGAGAGAAGACGTTTGTTTTGCAAGCGGTATGTTGTGATGTATGTTTTTGTCATTGTTTCTGCAATCTTTGAGGGGAGGAGGGGAAGCTAAAGTAGAATATTAAAATGTAGGATGGAGAAGCTTGATCCACAATGGAGATTATTCTCCTGACAGTTAAAAGCAATTAGTTCTATTTCCTACCCTGAAATAGGAGGCTTTGCAGCATTCCCATCTTTTACCCTGGCTTGTAAGGTGTGTGTTAGGTATGAACGCAGTGTTCCTATTGCTTTGTGCACCTCATTTTTAAGTATCCTGCAGATTCTGATCTGATCTTTCATCTCTCCTCAGCAAGCTCTCTACTTCATTGCCTCTCTCTCTCTCTCTAGTGTAAAATTTGGCCTAGCTTCTTTCTGCCTTGCAGAATATTTTTTTGGAAAAAAATGACAACAAATCTTAACCTCCTCATTCTCTCCTCAGAATGAGGAGCCTGATTCTGGATTTCTGTGTTAGTAAATTGCAGGAAGTGGCGGTGGATGCTTTGCCCTTGACAGAGGGCCAAGAGCTGATTGAATCCAAGGGAGGATTTATATGCAAGAGGACAAGGCGATGGCTGCGCAGCGAGCTCCCGAAGCTGCTCTGGGCTTGTTGATGGTAAGTGGCTTAATGAAATGTCGAGCTTGAGACGGGCCAGCGTGGCCACGGGTGCAGATCATCATGGATGCAAGATGGATGGTGCCGGTGTGATCGTGGTGGAGCAGTGTGTGTTTTATGAAATGGACAGGGAAAAGGACATTTGGGGTGGGGGGGTGTTGACCATCAGATACAAAGCTAATGCTAATAATTTGGAGCATTATGGATGTCTTATTGCTATCAAGCTCTTTTTAAAAGCAGCTATTTGTGTTTTCTGTTTTATGCTGTTTGGGATGCCTTTGGTAGAAATGCAGCCAACAACGGATGAGGATAATAGAGGTGGTGGTGGTGGTAGTAGTAGTCATAGTAGTAGTAACAATAGCCCTTGGTTTACAGCATCTTGGTGTGCAGGTGTCCGTATCCCTTAACCAGCACCTGGATCTCTGCATTATTTAGTAAATAAATCCCGAGGGCCTGTGTCCTTGTCTGCCTACTTATGTGTCCCCATTAACAATTAATGGTGCCTTTAAGGAAAGTTGTGTTCACAGCCACAGAGTGGCTTTTAGGCTGCTGCTAGCATATGATTTCCCTGGAATACCTAATGACCATGCAGGACCTGTTACTGGCTGCATAACAAGGGATAATGTGTGTATTTCAGGCATTTCCCCCAAAGGGTGGACCTACTGACCCACTTTTCAAAGTTCTGCCAATGTGTGCTATTTCAGGAGGATTCTTCTGGTTCTAACTCAAGTAAACCCTTGAATACTCTCTGCAGTTGAGCTCCTTATTTTAATATGTTTATTGTGGGGGAGATTGTTTCTTTTTTGCCATCAAGAATAATTTCAGTATCAGGTTTGTCTAATCTTGAATGAATCCTTTTTTCTTTCCTTGGTGGGGATGGAGAGGCTTAAAAATAGAAGCGCAACACGTATTGATCCCAGCCTTCTGATGGGCTAGAAATGACCTCCTGGAACACAGCATTTACAGACATTACGAGCTGCCAGAGAGTAATGGCCTCATGCCATCTTGAGTGGTTAGCAAAGGTCAAGCAGAGAAGAGCACATTTTATGTCCATTGCTAAATACTTCATTAAATTTACAATGGGATGTATTTATATTTATCGATGGCTGCTGTAACAAGCAACCTGTGGAATGTTGTTCACTTGCCTTTTACCCCGGTTCTTTAAAAGTCTGCCTCCTAGTTTTTTCCTGTATCATACCAAAGGATCCTTGCCTTTAAGTGCATGGTCTTCAGATCGCTTTGCCGTCATAAGGCTTGCAACTGCAAGTCTGTTTTGCAATGTATCAGTGATGCTTACAGGCACAGATGCATCATCAGTGTGAAGAATGGATATGAAAATTGCAGCAAATGCTTTTCCTCTTGCTCATAGGCTAATAGGAAAGTAATCTGAATTTTGTGCAACTGCCACAGTCTTGCCTTTGTTTGCCTTTATTGTACATAAATAAGCTTTGTGTGCTATAACAGCACTGCACAACTAAAATGGTACCCACGCAATATGGCCTAGCTTCCTTGTGTAACTAGGCACAAATCCATGCAGATGTTCAATGGCTGGTTCACTGCAGCAGAGTTCTGCTGGAACCTGGTGGTTATTTTAGCTCAAACAGTAGCAATTGTGGGTTGATATGAAGAGTTTGTCTCCTGGGGATCCGGACATTGATCCCCAGTGCTGGTTCAATCAATATAAATGAAATACCCATATTTAACAGTTCTGTCAGTCATACCATGTTACTTCTCTTTCTTAGGGGATGATTTACAGTACTAAAATGCTCAAGGCCAGTGAAAACTACTGTAGGTTCTCTGGCCCCAGTAATATTTGGAGTTAATTCAGGTTGCATGTTTATCACTTGTGTTCTTATCACAGCGTGTGATGAGACTATTGAAAAGCAATGCAGTTTTTAGATTTTTATGAATGTGGTGAATGGTACTTAACTTGTGATGACTCATCCACACATGCAGGTCTCCAAGTGATGGATATGCATGGGTAACTGAATCGTAAAGTTAGGATGCATATGCATGGGTGACTCATTCCTAGGTCTGCAAAATGGAATACAATTATTAGGAAGCAAGTCAAGAAATCGTTCATTATTCTCTGTAACATGTGTAGGATCAGGCTGTGGATCTGGTTAAATTAGATTAGCTGAGATGCAAATTGAACTGTAAAGTCTCTTGGGGCTGAGAAGAGCACAGCCTTAACATGGTAGCAATAGTCTAAATTTCAGCTACTTGTCTAACTCTTTTCGTTTGCTCCTACCCTCCCTTCCAATGTGCTATAAACACCAAACAAAATTTTCTATTTATCTTTCTAGCTCCCATTTACTTCCAGGATTTCTCTAAATCATTTTCTTTTTACAACTTTTCCATGATTCATCTTGCAATGAGATTTGCTAATAGAATCCCTTTATACTGTCACACTCTTGCTATATGGGCATTATATTCCTGACCCAAGGGAAAGGTCCAGGGAGATGGCTTTTAATAATAAAATGGGCTATTCATGTCTTGGCCAACGTTTCCTAGCAACCAGAAAAAATGCTTATGGGGTGCATGTATGTGACAGAGAGAGATGGGGAGAGAGACCAGAAAAACATTTCCTAAACTCCTGCTCACACATGTTCTGGTAACGCCCACCTTTCCTGATAATTGACCTTGCTAGCAATGGGATGCGACATCTAAAATATTTGGGGAAGGTAGGGCAAGTCTGGTTGTGTCTTGCAAGGACTTCTGGGGGATGCAAAAGCTCATGCCATGTTGGGCTGTTGTCAGTGACAGCCTTATCCTCCAATGCCAGGGGTGACACTTGTTCCTCCACCAGAATGAATGGCAGCCATTCACTTACATGGGAAAAGTCAAGCTGTTTATGCAAATGACTGCTACCTCTATCCCCTATTGCATTGTTTCAGACATTTTCCTCATTGCTCACTTTCATCTGGATAGGACCACCTTCATCTCTGTTTTTGATTGTGTTGGGAATGGCAGAATGCTGGGAGCTTGCTTTCTTTATAGACAGACAAGAAAAGCTGGAGCTGAGTGGAAGAAATGGACCCTCTTCCACTGATGAATTTTCTAGCACTACCTTTTTCAGGTAATGCCATCCACAGGCTGTGGATTTTTCTTGCTTTTCTTTGGCATGTGGCATTTTTGGTTTCAGTGAGAAATGGTTAAAAAAAAAAGCGTGTGTGACACTGCTGCAATTTTCAACAAGAGGTAAAGGGGCATTGTTGAATCTATTTCATACTAAATTGCTCAAAGCCTGAGCAGATGAAAGGCATTTGTTGTGGTCACATTTTATACTGCAGCATCATTGTATTTGTTAGATTAGTGCCTGTCAAATGATTGCATGTGTGCACATACAGTCTCCCTTTTTAAGGGAAAGGGTTTGTGCTTTTGATATTCAGGCCTAGCACACAAGGCCATGTAACATCTCAGAGTTGTTAACTTCATACACTTGCTTCTACGGCTCATGTGTATAGCAAGGTGGGACTACAACTGCACCGCATTGGGGTAGTCTAAGCTCCCCACGTATGAACCAGGCTTGTTGCATGAATCTTCCTTCCTTTCTTAGGAGCCCCCTTATAACAACAAATCCTCTAGGTGCTTGCATACGATGATCCTCAAGGCTGTGATCTGAACCTGCGTCCTATCTTCAGTTATGGCAGGCCCTGCCATTACACTACACTGCATCCGTCCAGACATTTTGGGTCATCTTAGAGCACTCACACACTGCAGGAAGTCTGACTACTTTGCAGAATTCTTTCTTGTGACATATCACATTCAGGTTACCCGATGGGTACAGGATAGTATGTAGAGATGAAATACTAACTGAAGAGGGACCTCAAATTCCCCACTTTCTCAATCAGATTCATTCCTCTGACTCTGAGGAAGTGTTGGAGGTGGGGCACGGACTTGGAAGTCTCAAGGTCACCTAGGAAAGATTCTCAGGGAGAGCATGAGAACCAGCCTGCCTTGGAAAGGGAGAAGACTTTTCAGAGCTGCAGGGAGAGGAGATGCAGGGGAAATTCTTTGACTGTATCAGAGGAGAGCAGGCAAAACAAATGGACCATTGCAAAGGGTCCCACAGTCCCACTGTGTAGCCTACAAGTAGCAGGAGCCAGTCTGAGGAAGCTTTTCTGAAAGGGAGGGAAGGAGGGGAATTTTCTGTTTGGGTTCATGAGCAGTTGCTTCTCCTACGTCTTAAGGAGAATGCTATACTGTTCTGTAAATTAAGTTTTAATATAAATACGATATTTGTAAAATTTCATCTGCATCTGCTGGGGAGAAAAAAAAGAGGGAGGAAAAGACCTGGTCATGACAGTGTGTTCTCTTACTTTGGAGGGCATGAAACATTGTAGTCCTCTTTTAGACTTGTTGAGGTTGAAGTGCTCTGGCTGTGGGCTGAGTCCCAAGGAAAGCAATAGGCCAGCACTAGGCTTATTTACAAAACTCTTTATTGTGCACAAAATGAAATACAAGTCAACTACCTTACAAAGTGTTTTGCAACCGTTACATACAATGCACAGCCTGAACTGGTCTGCAAGGCCAGCTTCAATCAGCTGGAACAGATAGTCAGTGAAGGCTGTATGAGAGGTGGGGTTTTGAGCAAAGAGGGATTGGGCTAAGCGCCTTCTCATACCCTCTTTGCTGCTGATGCCATGAAGTCCTACAACCTAAACAGCTGGAAAGTTTCCCACCCTAGCAAGTCCAGCTGTAGCTAAGCAACCTACTGATAAGCAGGGGTGCGGGGAGGGCTGGCAGTTCCTGCAGGCACATAAGCTGGTCAGGTCTTGGCATGCAGGCCTTGATAGGCTCTCAGACATCCAACACCTGCTTGTTAATTGGTGTCGATGTTCTGAGTGTCCTTTGTCCATCTTCTCAGCAGAGGCAGGCTTTTCAGCTCAGCCAGAAACTGCACACAAAATGAAAGGCATCCATAGCCTAAAGAGGGTCATCTGTTCACTATAGTCTTTTGCTTCAGTCAAGGAATGACCTCTACCAAGGTGTACCCCTACGGGGAACAGTATCTTGTGCCAGATATGAGATGAGGTGAAAATGCCAGCCAGCAGCACTGACATTCACCCATCATCCTAGCCCAGAAATCTTGCAGAACTGCTCAGCCATGCTGCCCTTGCTTTCTGTTATGCTTACCCCTCTCTCATTTGTGACCTTTGCCTCCCTTTTCTGTCCTATATCCCCCATCCCCCATTGAAGGCCAGAGTTTACTAGATCCCTGTCTCAGGCAAGATGGTGTGCTCTGTTTTTGTCACTCCACACATTGCCACGTATGTTCATGGTGTGTGTGTGTGAGAGAGAAAAGAAGTACCATGTGTACACTACAGGGGGTTTGAATGCTCATACACGCCTGCAGAATGCTTGAACCTCTAGAGCAGTGGTGGCGAACCTATGGCACATGCGCTGCAGCGGGCACACACAGCCCCAGCATCGCCCCAGCAGCCGAGCATCAGATAACAGCGCACAGAGGGGCCATGCGCATGCTCAGAAAGGAGTAGCAGCGCTATGCAATAACATCACAAGCCGCAAATCATCAGCCACGACTCATCCAAGCTTTTGCATGGCCAGTCAGTGCACTGCCAAGGATAAACTGTATATATATTTGCTTGGGCTGGATGTGAGTTGTTTTTTCTAAACGAAAACCTCAGTATTCAGGTTTTATTGCAGTGTGGGCACTTTGCAATAAATAAGTGGGTTTTGGGTTGCAGTTTGGGCACTTGGTCTTTAAAAGGTTCACCATCACTGCTCTAGACCAATCATTACCAGGCACAGTTCTATGGTACATGCAAAATGCAATTGAAAGGGAGACAAGAGGTGAGTTGCTACACCTGTGTTTCATATTGCACATGATTGTTCCTTAGGTCCTGAGGCTTAGGAGCCCCATGTTCTGAGATATTAAAAAGTAACACATACTCTTTGAATAATGCAGTTTAAATATTGCAGCTCAAATGTTCTGGTGTTGCATATTTTAAAAAGCAACTACCGCCACCTTCCTCCAGGGCAAACACAGTATCCTTGATTCCCCTGGAGAAAGAGAACATTCCTACTGGCATCTTCCTCTGCAACATTTTTGTGGATGGGAGCATAGTTCAGTGTTTGCTTTGGATACCAGAGATGCTGTGTTCCACCCCCAGCCTTACCAATTAAGTTCAGCTGGCAGCCAGGAAATGGAGAACCTCTCACAGAAGGACAGAGTCTTTGCCTGCCTTCACACTCGCTCACTGGGGATAATGTGGGGCAAGTTGAAGTAGCCCAGTGTGAAGCTCTAGCTGGAACACAAGGAATTGCTTTGGCAAACAGCAGTGATGTAACAAGCTGTGGCCATGCCTTATTACATCATCTGGCCCATGGAAGGCCCGCTCAGCTAGCTTCATTTCGCGGAATGGACCATGCTGAGAAAGATGGACTATTGGTTTGACCTGGTATAAGACAGCTTTCTATATTCCTGTACAAAACATGGCACAGAGTATTATTATAAAAGCTAAGCACTATTATAAGTTATTTTGATAAAACATGCCATCAAAATGACATTTTACTTGAAATAACTCCCAAGGGATTATTCTTTCTTTGTAGAGTGGCAAACCCCAACTTGCCTGAAAAATACAAACGTAAAATCTGTTATTGACTAAGCTGCATTATTCCTATGGCTTCTTGGATTTTGCACTCTGTAATTTGTGTAATATTAATGAGGTACCGCTGTATAACATATGCTTAGACGAGTACCTGTTTGAAATGTGTGTTGTAGTTAATATATTAAAGCAGGAACAAGGACATAGCTCTGGCATAATTGAGCTTGAATCACCTTTGCTAGTTCTGATTTACATGAACAAAATGAAGCCTTAATGGTCGAAGCCCTGTGTATTTTCTCATTCATCATGGGCTGACTGAAAACAATGCTTTGGACCATTACTTTTCTGCCATTAGTTCCAAAGGAAGTGTCTCATCAAGGACATCTTCATTGCAATCTATATGGAATATGTTGCCATGGGTAACCAATGTAGCTATTAAAGCGCTCTGTGCCATCCTTTTCATTTTAATGTGTGGGATTAAAGTGGGTGTTTTAATGGTGCTGAGTTACTTTTTTTTCCCCTCAGAGTGGCGGTGATTATTTCAGTTAATGTAAAGCTTATATTATGTCATCTTTGAAAATGACATGACAAAAGCCAGTGCTCCAGCTCTCACATTGTTCTGTCAATTAGCATTTCTCATGTAGATTATGACAGCAGGATGGGGTTCATACAGGACTTGTGCTGGTGAGATCATTGTTGGCTAGCCAGCAGTGTATGCCTTTCTTGATGTTATAGATTATAAGACAGCTGATTCCCTCCCCGCTTCTATCCCTCTCTCTCTCTCTCTCTCTCTCTCTCTCTCTCTCTCTCTCTCTCTCTCTCTCTCAGTGTATCCCCTCTGATGATATTTTTAGGTGCACAGCTAACATTTCAATGGTCTGCAATGGTTAGGAAGGGGATGCTATTCAAGTACCATCTGCCTTCATGATGGAGCAGATGCATAATTGATATGCATTGCTGAATTGCATGATTTTTATTTTAGTTTGTGCAAAAAAGAATGCAACGTTTTGTGTATAAAGACATATCTCAATCTGCACATGTGTCTTCTTTTCACATAGGCTTCGTTTGAACTGAAGTGTCTATAAATGAAATTTCATTAGTGTGCCAATTTATTAAATGTACTTGAGAATTTAAAAGGCAGGAGACCAACTAAACTGGTTAGCAGGCCTATCTATTTATAGCAGTGTACAATTCTCCCAACTTAAAATCTCTCCAAATGTCACAAGCAGACATTCTGGGATTTTATGGATTAAAATAGTCTTCAAAAGGCATTGGAGCTGTGCACAGTTTTTAAAATGTTAAATTCTGCTTCTTCCTTCATGGCAGCATCATGAGTAAGAAAGGGATCCTCTGCTGGCCCATACAGACCTTGTCTGCAAACCACATGAGTGTCCACACCATTCTGGTTTGGAATCCAGAGGCAATGAATGCTGTGGGCTAGATGTTGATTGAAAAGTAGTTGTGCTGGTTGTTAATTTATGAAATGACACTTTGATTCTAGGCCTTTAAAGTTTTGATTTTTTTCTTAAGACAGGTGCCTGTGCTTTGCAGATCTTAGCACTGCTGTTGTTTGTACTTTATTTTCAGATTTATTTCCAAATTTATATGCCACTCAATAGCCCAACGTGGCTTTCTAACTCTTTAGTGGTTTTCTGTAACTGTTGTTTCTTATAAGGTTTTACACTATGGCCAGGTGCACACAACTTGAGAAGCCAAAATTAAATTTTACTGTTGTGGGTCTGTTTTAATTCCAGAACTGAGTATGGACTCAGTTCTGGAATTCCTGCATGGTATGATTAGTTTTCTAATACCACAGAGAGACTCAATGGTCTGCCCTTGGTTTCCACACTTCACTGTGACTTCTCTGGTTGTCTCATCTTAGGAACAGCATTTTACCATAGTTGGAATTGAAACACCATAGAATTCCTGGCAAGAGCAGCTGTGGAAGTGGCCACTTCTAGCCTTCTATCTCTACTGCCCTCATCTCCAGAGCAATAGATGCGTCATTGCTCACTTTAATCCCATCAGCTGAGCAATGTATCCATCTCTTTGTTTATTTTTGGAAACAGAGAGACATGAAAATACATGGAGGGGAAGGGAGACTCACAGCAAAACTTGCCTATTTTCATCTAATAAAAATCTTTGTAGGTATTGGAAGCAGCACAGACATGCAGGTACACTTGCTGGGGCAGGGGGACCTGCCTCAGGACCACAGCAGACCCTCAGCTGGAGGCTGTGGCAACACATAGGCAAGAATAAGGAAAGCAAAGGGAAAGGAAATGCTGCTGGGATGCATTGTGAGGCTGGAAGATGGAGTGGGGAGTGTGGAAACCACTCTGCTCAGGTTACCACAGGAATTTCTGAGCGGTAAAATGGGCAAAAAACCATGTGCTGTGGAAGCAGGGCTGTTTGCCGTGCTGTGTGATTGGGATCAGGTATTTTATGTTTTACGTTCTACTTTGTGAGCCACCCAGAGAGCTTTGGCTTTTGGATGGCATAGAAATGCAACAAATAAATTTTTAAACAATTTAAAAGATAGCACTTTGAAAGGCTGAACTAGGGAACTGGAGGCGTTAACAGGATTTGAGTGAATGGATTAAAGACTGAAACTTCAATATAATTGACGTTTAAGTTCAACGTAACTGTGCAACATTGTAATCTGTCTATCAAGGGTAGAGTGGGCAAGTATTGTCTCCATGCAGTAGGGGCTTTAACTGAGATCATCAGAGGACATTCTCCTGGTGTTTCCATACCGACCTGTGACCTGACTAGAGTCCACCAGGAGAAGAGTCTTCAGTGTGGTGGCCCCATTTCTGTGGAACTTAAGCACCTGCTGAAGACATTTTTGCAGTAGTTTTAATGTTACCTAATCTTTAATGTATTGTTTTATTTTCTTTTAAGTGATTTAGCTTTTTACTGTTCACCACTCTGGAATCTAACAAGCTAAGGAGTGCTATACAAATAGTGTGAACAAATAAATAAAAATAAATAACACATTTTGCCCTTCATTACTCCACGACTCGGTGCTAGCAGGTTAATATAAGTACACTGCGTTTTTATTTCAAATTTAGACACCTGTACACACCTCAGAGAAGCTTCCCTGTTGCTTCTTGTAAGTGAGGCTAAAGGCATTGGTGAAGGAAAAGGCTGTGGTGACTAGCCCACCTCCTTGAATTGGAGCAAAAGATTACTATTCACTTGAAAGTCTGTGGTACTCTTTCTAGCATCAGGGGTCAGTGAACTGTGGACTGCAATACTTGGCGGTGTTTGGCTTGAAAGCTCAAGTATGTCCTGATCGTTCAATCTGTCTCCCAGCTACAGCTTGAGTGCGAGGCAAGTTCTGCCTTTTTGGCCTCCTTCCCCAGTTACTCCTTTGGATGATGAATGAACCCCACTTGCCTGGGCCCTTTTTGCCTACAGCACTGATTCGTCTTTATTCGAACTGTTCCTAGCGGGTTTTTTAGTCACTGTTCCTTTTCTGTCTCTCACCTCTGATAGTCATAATGCACTGACAGGTCAAGGACAGTTATGTAACTTGCTACACCTTGGTCTTGGTTTTACAACAGAGTCATGATATGTGTGAGGTATGGAGGAGGTATGAAGTTGACATTGGTATACATTCCAGGATTTTACAGATGAAAATACCTGGACCTTTCTATGTACATGAAACCTAAATGCGCGTTGCTTCCTAAACCCACCATCAGAAATACTGAAGGCACTTCTGTAGTCATGGTGTGAACTGCCATATTCATGATTGATTTCTGGACTATCCTGTGCAACACAGAAGTGAATTCAACTAACTTCACATGACCACTCAAGAGTCATTTGAATTTCTGTGATGTACATATTTGGAAGACAAAAGTAGTGCGATCTTGGCTTGCTTTGTAAATTGATGACCTCACAGGAAGATGGATTTCAACCTTCCTGAGGCTTTTGTATGAACTGAACAACTAGCTGGAAATGTTGAGGAGCCCTTTATACCAAGAAAAACATAAGGAGTGAACACTGCATTAAGCAAAGAAACATGACATTCCTAAGTGATAATTTTGTGCTTCAGATTCATGTATGACTTGAAAATTATACTGTGAATGCAGGATACATTTCCTTTTGAAAAGACTAAAGTTGCAATCCTAAACACATTTAACAGATAATAAGTTTCTGTAAAGCCAGTGTTACTAGCATCTAACTAGAAGTGCTGTTAAAATGTAAATATACTGGCTAATTTTGTATTTGATCTGCTTTTTCTTTTTATAGGGCAGCAGCAAGTCAAAATACACACAGAGCAGCTCTCCTGAGGGGAAGTGATGCACTAGCACAGTGGTTCTCAACCCTTCCTTTACCACAGACCCCTTTTAAATAAACGTTTGTGTCCACGGTCCACCAAGACTTAACTCAGGATTTAAAGCACTAGACTGCATCAAATATTGATTTCTATTTTCTAACAAAGGGCCTTCAAATTCGGAGAGAAGGGGAAATACATTAATCTGTTAATGCACACACTCCTATTACAATTTCTTCACCGCAACAATTCCATACTAATCTCAAATAATGGTATCGACAGCCTCTTCACTCAAATGGCCCATTTTATGCTATTTTGACATGCTAATTCCAAATTTGATATACATTTTTACATTAAAATTTGACGAAAAGTTTTTATACTTCTTCTCTCCTCCTCCCTTGTTTATCTGTGTTCAGTCACCATATATTTTTGTTTACGGGTCCAGGGCCACTACTTGGAGGAACAGATGTCAGCTCTGTTGTGGCCCTAAAGAGGGCCGTTGGGTTGAGAAAATGTTTTTAGAGGAAAACCTCATTAAAGGGGTCCCACCAACCATACTAGTACCAAAACTACAACCACACTAATATGACATACGCATGCAAAAGTCACATGAAAATGAAAGCTAGAAAATGATATATAATTTTACAAGTTTTACTTCAATTAACCCAAGCTGTTGGGAAAAAAGGAATATATTATGTTCATAAAATTACACCTCATTCATTCACTCATTCGTTCATTCAGATTTAACTGCAAAAACACATAATATTTCTTCCAGCCTTCGCAGACCCCTGTGATGACATAGCAGCCCCCCAGGGGTCCGCAGAACACAGGCTGAGAACCACTGCACTCGCACTTCAAGTTCATATTCACTCAGTCACATCCGGGGTCTTTCATGTGATTTAAAAATTATTGTGGAGTGCTCGTTTTGACCAAGACATGTTGGGAAATTAAATTACTTTAATTTAGAGGAGGTAATGATTCAAAATGATTTGGGGAGGTAATGATTCAAAATTAACCTCCCCAGACACTGCCTGTAAAATGGCAGGGTTTGTACAACAAGGAGCAAAATAGCTGTTGGTTTTAACAATCATACTTTTAATTCATGTGTCTGTTTGATTTATATATGGAGTTGTGCTTATGTGCATAATTGTTTTTTACCTCAGAAGAGTGTTCAAGTGAGCTGCCCCTTCAGAGCTGCACAAGTCATCTAAAGACATGCCGCAGACGGTGGGGAGATGGGGGGTTTTCAGCACCCCATATTTCTACGAGGGTGTCTGCTTGCTGGCTGCTTGCCTTTCAGTAAGCAGTGACAAACTGGCTTTCTCAGCGGGTTGTGCTGGTTGAAAATTGACTTGTAATTGTGTTTGACTTGTTTGTGGTTTTCCACTGTGGTTTTGCTGATTGTTCTGTTGTATTTTTTTAATGACCCTCCTCTTGCTCCTCATGATGATCTTGATAGCCACCAGACTAAAAAAAATTAAAATAAATTTATTTTAATAAAATAAAGTGTACAAGGGAATGCTGATAATAGTGAACGGGACAGAAGCCTAGTGAGACATATTTTGCGACAACTGATGACCTGTCTCAAAAAGATATTTGTATTGTTACTCGAGATTGAGAACACTGCCTAAAATGAATTGCAGCACAATCCTATGTGTGCCTCCCCCAAATAAGCCTCACTGACTTTATTGGAATTTATTCCAGGTAAGTGTGTACAAGATTATCGCATCAATAATTCTGTGAAGTGCTTAGTTTGCTATTCATTGCTTTATTTCACTATCCAAGAACGTCATTTATCTGACTGCCATACCACATATGCATTAACCTGTCAAAAGGTTTACAGGTAATATAGAACTTGCAAGACATTTTGAAAAAGTCTCAGGACCCAAAGTCTTTTTTTTCCCCCAAGCACTTCCACATTTATTTGCTAGAATCCACATTT
This sequence comes from Varanus komodoensis, assembly GCF_004798865.1. NCBI lineage: Eukaryota > Metazoa > Chordata > Lepidosauria > Squamata > Varanidae > Varanus > Varanus komodoensis. The sequence goes on along the minus strand of NW_025335409.1, from coordinate 15,696,225 downwards.
CTGTATAGAGCAGTGGAAGGGGAGGTACAGCAGAGTTCTCCTTGCTGCTCTGTTAAAATGAAGGTGAATGAAGAAAGAAATGACCAGAACACCTGCGGCAGGTGATTAAACTAGTGAATATCGGAATTGTGTGTAGAACTTAATAGATCTATGACCAAAATAAAAGGGACATATAAGCCTAAAATCTATATTTATTGATTATAGTTTAGACTGGAAAACTGAGAAAAGGAAGGAAAAAAACCACTAAAATAGCTTGTTTTTCATGAATTACTGTGTCCTCATTGAGAACTAATGGTTGTTCATTCAGCAGCCAACCTGAGTTTGCCACGAGCTCTGCATTCAGAAGGAAACCACAACCGCATGACTCAAGGGCTTGGTTCCACCAATACACCTCACTTTAGATTAAGGTATATGCAGACAGAAGCAAAACCATCTGTGTCAAAGATCAGCTATGACTTATTTATTTACTGTTTTGATATTTATCTCCTGCCTTTTTTATCCTTTCAAGGAATTTACAAAATTCTCCTCCTCCTCCCCCTAGTCTTATCCTCACAACAACAACAACCCTGTGAGGTAGGTCGGGTTGAGAGTCTATGACTGGCCCAAAGTCACCCAGTTGGCTCTATGGCTGGGTGGGGGCTAGAACCCAGATTGCCTGAGTCCCAGACCTGTGCTCTTAACCATGACACCACACTGGCTATAGCTGACTTAATGATTACATGTAAATTCAGTTGTAGCTTATCTGTTAAAAAAGGGATTTACACACACCACTCTGGCCACAGGGCTTGCTGATGCAATTGGTGCCATGCCAGGAGGAATAAGTTGCCTGGACACCTGTGGATGCTTCATTCCAAGCCAAAAGCCAAAGAGCAAACTAACATGTTAAGGATTTTATTAATGCCTTTCACTCCCTATTACCTCAGAGGCTGTCAGAAGCCACAAGACAACTCCCCCCGCTTCCTGCTGCTGCTGGTGATGGAACTGCCTCCCAGAAAGTGGGAGAAAGTAGGAACAGTGAAAGACGTTGCATCCCTGCCAATTAACTTCAGCAGAAAGGGCTATGACCATCTCATCTCAAGAATGAGGCAAAGCATCTGGTAGCTGGTATTCTCCTATCTTCACTGAGCCTCCCCTTCTCCAGTCAAGTTGCCCTAAGCAAGAAAGCTAAAGCATATTTGCTGGTTTTATAGCTAGCTCTGAGCAGGTGCAAGTGAGATAAATACTGAGGATTAAATTTCTTTGACGAAGCAGAAGGGAGATGAATGCTTGGGTGAAAACTTATTTGGCAGGCATATTTTTGAAGAGGTGCATTTGTGGCAGGCACTCTGTCTCTCCCTAGGGATAGGAAACCTCAATTTCTATTCTCAATTTCTCATTTTTCCAGTCTTAAGTTCAATTTGACACAAATTTTAAGAATTATAAAAACCTTTGCAAGAACATTCTTAATCATGCTTTTTATACCTTCTGACTAGTTATGAATTTTGGCAAGCATTTTTCCCAATAAAATACATTTTAGAGTGAATTCTCCAAAGTAGACATTTTTATATACAATTATTGATTGGAAAACTCCACTGCAAAATTTGAATCTTGAAGGAGAGCTGAGCTGCAGTTGATAAAGAGGTTCAAACAGGCAAAATTAGGTAAGCTCACCTTAAAGTGTGAATGAAACAAAATTTTCCCCCATTCCTCTACCTCTCTCTTGCCCCAGTTTTATGGGAATTATAGTTCAACACATCTGGACTACAGGGTTGGGATTACCACAGCTGGCTGTGCTTCAGAAGAGAGGGGCTGAGAAAGGAAGCTATGCTCCTCTGTCTACAATATATCTGTCTTCCTTTCTATTATAGACGTTCCTGCCTTGCTAACCATGGCTGAGTCTCACTGCATAAGTTGGGAGATGAAGTGTGCCGTTCACATTCTGTAGAAGAAATATATGATCTAATACCCCTTGTGCATGTACTTACTGAAAAATGTAGACTGCTATTGTGTGCTCTGGTGGCATTATTTTTAAAGTAGTAAAGTATAACATTAATCCCAAGTAATTACATTTTGCATATCAGCACTATTATCTCTTGCTGGCTTCTCCAGTAGCCAGAAGACATATAGCCACTAGAAATGATTGTGGCTGCATTAACAGAGCAGGGCTCCTTTGTTATGAACACATACTGCCTCTGTTAGTTGCTTTCTTGGTATGGAAAGAAAGTAGACTTAGCCCAGATGCATGTCATCAGCCACATCAGCTGTCAGTATAGATCCATGCCAGCTGAAACACTGAATAGATTCTGATCCTGTTTTCTGTGCATTCATAACACAGGATTGACTGGTGTTCCTGAAGTCCGAAAATAATAGACTTGGCATGCAAATTTTCCCAGACTGCAATATTCAGTTGTATTGCAGGCAATTATAGGGTTCCTTAAAATTGTTAGTCAGCTTCAATCAGACTGCATGTTATATCCAATATTTGACCTACTTAGAGTAGATCCACTCAGATGACTGAGATTTAAATTAGACTGACACTGGATACAACCAGAGGCATCCAAATCTAGTAGCATGTTAGTTCCTCCTTGGAAGTTGATTCCTTTAACTACTTACTCTCAAATGAGACTGCCCTCAATTGCCGAAACCTACCTGACTTTGTAAAAAGAGAATATATTATTTTTACAAAAGTGCCATATTTCCTAGCCAGTCGTTTGACCTAGGTATGTGTTTACCTGGAGTGGGTGTGAAAGTTTTTTGGATACTTTGATCATCCTCTGATTTTGTACATGATACCTGCTATCCTCTTGTGAGCAGAGAGCTGGACTATAGTATTGCTATCTGTCCCTTCTTCCTACCTCTTAATTTTCTGGCTAGTTTAAGGGGCCAGAGCTTCTAGAACCATCCCCAAACAGATTGATCTGGCTATATATATAGAATGTAGGTTGTCATCAAACCTTGGGGTTGTTTTGAAATGTGGATTGACATATGTCTGAACCCAGCCATACCAAGAGGCCATGGTTTGTTAGCCATGGACAACCCAAGAAGAGAATCCATGGTTTGTTGTTGGGTAGTGAACTGTGGGTTCATGTTCATAGTTAACAAACCATGGTTTGTTAGTGTGGTTGTATTCAGATAACATGATAACGCACAGTTCAACAACAAATCAGGTTCACCATCAACAGACACTCAGCTCTTGAATACAGGTTATCACATTGCCAGCCATCGTGTTCTTTGCTGCATCGTGGCAAAGGCTGGGGGGATTATAGGAAAATACCAGTAAGTTCACTGGTTCTATTTTTAGGGGCCAAAATGACACTTTTCATTATGTATTCTAATTTCCAATCTCCTTGAGACTTCTGTGAGAGAATCAAGAAGTTCCAAATGCAAACATAATCTCAGTTGGAACTTGGGGCTCCAGGGGCAGATAGCTTGTTGGACTCCTGGCTCTTTGTTCCAATGATATGAATTGTTTCTCTGATGAAGAAGATAGAAAGTATCCTTTTTCTACAGTACAACTTGACAAAGCCAAATCACAGCAGCGGAGATGACTAAAAGGAGAGTATGTGTGTGGTAATTTGACTTGCAAATTGAAAATCTTTCCATTGCTGTTGGCAGAAGTTAATTCAATATGCCCCACCAAGCAACTGCTGTTCAAGAGATGAAGCTTCATGCTACTGAGGGCTTCTTTGGCAGTGAATGAAAGAGGCTGAGCCACTGGGTGCCTTTTTGCCAAGTCCAATAAACCCAAGGATTATTAGTCTCCTGGCTTCCACAATTGAGCAAACTCGAAACCATATGGTACCAACCCTTAAGTGCTTCCTTCCAAAAGCCATTGCCTCATTTTCCCCAATTTCCCTTCATCTCCATTTGCATGCTTGAGAAAGGAGCAAAGCAGCAATAAGCAAGAATCATAAATATGGAAGAGCTACAGAACTTTATGTTTCCCTATTGCCTGTTCCATCTGGCAGTATGAAATCAGAATGAAGCTAGAGTGGCCCTTATACCTTTTCTTCTTCCTCCTCCTCCTCCACCTCCTCCTCTACAACCCTGCCTTAAAATTCTCTTTATGGAATTAGAGACCAGTAAATATACTCATTTTATTTATTTATGTGTATGAAAAAGACTAAAGCGCCTAAGCAGTGTTCCAAACAATGATAAATACAACCCTGCTTGTAAATCATACAAAATTCACAAGAAATTGAAAATGAGATGTTGTGTATGTGCCTGTAGGAACTCTCTTTGACAGTGCATTTATTCTTGAAAAAGAAGCCATTGCTTGGGTTTTTAGGATGTTCTCCCCATAAACCCTAATGCACGATGGCTCTGCACCCAGTGATCTAGGTTGTAGTTTCTCCATTTGATCAGGGCACTTGTATTGTTCCAGGATTGAACATGACATTGAAAACAGATGTTAGGTCTCATTCCTAGCTTGCCCTGGCCCAATTCTTGCTGACCCCTTTGATAACTGTTGAACTACATATAATCTGCAGTTGTTAATAATAAACACTGTGCCATTGCATTCATGCAGAATTCTCTTATATACAATGAACTCCCTGCTCCTGTCTTTTTCTGTCCGTCCGTCCATCCGTCAGTCTGTATATTCTCTGTCTCTGAGCAGTATGATTTCATGTCTCTTAAAACGTAATAAGATCTGTTTTAGAACTTTAAATTTCATTATTTTATGATTATTTACACAAGAGTCCTTTTAGTTGTTGTTCTTGATATTATTATTAAATAATCTCATTTGGACTGGAGATCTTTTCTTCTTCCCAGCGATCAGGCCTGTGGAATTTAAAGGCGCAAAATCCACATTCAAATACCCTGACTCCCAATACAACCACAGAATTCCACAAGCCTTCCAGCAGATATGCCCACAAAATTAATGGAATTAATGTAGAAGCATCACATTTTTAAACAAGCTTGTTTGCAATGCCTTATTTATACTGTGCCAGAGTATTCCTCCTTTCCCCATTTGCACTATGATCCCACACAAAGCACATCTGGAAGGAATGTTCAAATCACTTGCTTATTGCAGGAGAGATAATACTGAAACAAAGCAATCAGGGAACAACCACCAAGACAAAAAAGCTCGAGAACATAAATGAGGTTTTCCTGGTGTTTCCCTCAACCAATGCTACTATATAATAAAGACTGTGGTTTGGAAAACATTTGAGAAACGCCTTCTGACAATGGCCTGTCAAGCTCCCTGAAATTATGTCAGTGATTATTCGTCAGCGGTGAAGCCAGCTTATCAGGCAGTACAAAATGTTATGCAGGGTGACCAACAGCTGCAAAGGAAGGCAGGGCTCCTGGAACATTTGCAGTTAGCATGCACCATTGTCCTTGTCTGTCTAGCCCAGAATGTGTGCGCCAGTCTTTCTGAAACTGGTGCCCTTCAGGTACGTTAGACTACAGCTTCCATCATCCCTGGCCAGCATGGCCACAATGGAAGCTATAGTGTGATACCCCTGATGAACACTGGAATTGGCAAGGGTCCTACAGAATCTTATGTACCACCTGCTCTGGATCCTTTCAACTGGTGATGCCAGAAATTGAACCAAATTCAAACAATTTTTTGAATGCAAACAATGACATTATTCACAGTATCATTGCCTAAATCATTTTGGAAATTAAGAGCCTTTTTGCACAAGGCTTTTATTGTGTGCTCACGATCCTGCACTCATGGTAATTTGCTGGTGCTCTCCATGGTGTTGACACCCTTCAGAGCTTCTCTGCTTCGTACTTTGGGGTTTTTAAATTAAGGTTCTGAATATTTGAGAATAGCAGAATGAAGTTGTGTGATTCCTCTATGCCTCAGCGGCACGTAGAGGTTATATAATGGAGCATAAAGAAAGGCAGAGAAAGGGAAAAACACACGTCGAGGATCAGATCTTTATCTCACAAAGAATCCAGAAGCAGAAGCCTCGTTGAAGTGGTGGGTTAAAAGCTTTATGTAGAAAAATAGTGCAATCCTGGGCATGTCTATTCAGACATAGTTCCCACTGAGATCAGTAGGTCTTGTACCCAGATGAATGAGTCCAAGTCTGCAGACTAAGAGTCAAACTGCACAATATGTTGTGCAATAATCTAAATATGTTGGCTGCTCTTGAACCTCTTTCTTTTACTCTGCAGTAAGCTTGTGCAACCCCATATAGAGCAGTGTTTCTGGGTAGGATAAATATTAACTTTACCTTGGCCACTTGTTTTCCAAACATGTCTTCTTCCCTTCCCATTTCTGGAGCTAAAACTAGAAAAAGCCTCCATAAAAAATCTAGTGTATGCTCAGACACTGATCCAAATATTAATTTTATGCCATTTGAAACTGCCCATTTGTTGCCATGCCCTACATGTAAGCATAAAGGAAATGAAACTGTCTGCAATCGTTCCTAGAATAAATCCCAACTGTTTTTCCTATTTGATTCTGAAATGTTATTTCAGATATGAAGATCCTATGTGAGAACAACTTTGCTTGATTTGTATTCGTTGCTTTGTTTGGTTAATGGCTTATTGTGTTAAGACATTGGATTCCAAAGATGAAACGAATTTATCAGCATGCAAACGACATCTCATCATGATTTATCATGGTTTGGAGGGTTCTGGATCCAGTAGTGTCTTCCAGTGCAACAACATAAATCGTATTAGCTATACCAGACATGGAAATAGAGAAACCTTTCAAAATCCTTATGTTTTTATGGATCAATACACAGAAAGCAGTTCAGTGGTAAAACACATGCTGCGCATCATCATCATCATCATCATTTATGCAGAAGTTTCATGTTTGATCCCTAACATCTCTAGTTGAAAGGATATGGGAATAGGTGATGAGAAAGACTAAGATGCTGGAAACTGTTGCCAATCAGATATTCGTTCTGAAGGGGACCACCTTGTCGCCCTCTAGAATTTTGGCCTACAACTCCTGATGGTTATCCCTCACCATTGGTGGTGCTGTCTAGGGCTGATGGGAGCTATAGGTCAGCCTGTCCAGAAGGCCACAAACTGTCCATTCTGGTGTAGAAGGATGACTAATACAGCCTGGTAGAAGGCAATTTCCTATGTTCTCATATAAAGCAGAATAAAGTATTGATGGTTTGGCTTTCTTCTTTCCTTTGCTTTCCAGTTCTGCTTTAGAGGGGTTGCTCACTCCACCCTCAAGGGATGGTTCAGAAATACAGCAAACTCAGGCTTCAGAAAAACCAGAAAATGTTTTGTTGTGGCACTTGAGTGACGATGGGAAGGATCCCTCAGGATCCTTGTTTCTTCTGGATTATGGTTTGGAGGATCAAAAATGTGATGTCTGTGACTCATATTGCTTATATTTTAAAATCAGGCATAGCTATGAAATGCAGGTGTGTACTGTGTTCTATAAAGCAAGGCTCAAACCTTTTCAACAAGCTTCCCAGTTTTAACATGTAATGGAAATTAGATTATTGTTGCATGCCATACAACAGTTGTGCTTTATTATGGTCTAGGTTACTACACCTGATTTGTTAATAGAAAATTCCTTTTAATGTGCAAAACTATTATACAGCTGACTCCTGCAATTTCATAAATCCATCGTGTGTTCAGCTATAACGCATGAAGTACTGGATGTGAGGGCTGTTCTGAGGATTTCAGTCACGAGATCTGTACCTATAGAGTGATATGCCTGTGGATCTTTTGTTATCTTAATGCAGTGAAGAAATTAGCCCAGCCTTTCTCCAGATGTTTTGGATTTCAGCAGCATGGCCAAGGTCAGGAACGCTGTAATTTTGTAATCCAGAACAACCAAAGAGCATCACCTTCCAAACCAACCACTTCCTGAGACTACTGCTTCTAGATGTTTTGTGGGAAAAAAGAACCAGATGATCTACACATTTTTGTGTGTGGATGTCTTGCTTCTCTTTCTTTCTATATATTTCATTACATAATCTGTAGATGATGCCATGCTATAGTGGAATTGCACAGCCACAACTACACGAGGGTTCCATTCTACCAAACCTGGATATGCCAGACTTTCCTGGATAATCCCAGGAAAAAAAATGTAGGAAGCAAAAGCCGCAGTACAGTGGCAGACTGAAAATCTCACTTCAAAAAGCCCTTAACCTGAATAGTGGTATAACGAAGACCTAGAGATGTAAGGGCAGAATTCTTATGAAATAAATTTCAGCTGAACAGCTGATCTCCTGTGTTAGGTTATATGGTTCTGTTTTTAGCAGTTTGTTCTATTCCAGGATTTTTTTTTTCAGTAATCTTGCAGGTGGTCAAGTGTCCCTTTATATGTTTTTAGCCGGATAACTCCTGTGATGCTAGGACAGCCTTCCCCAACTCAGTACCCTGCATGGGTATTGGAGTACAACTCACAGCATCCTGCATATTGGTTGAGGATTGCTAGTTGCTGCCCAGCACACATGGAGTGCGCCAGGTTGTGAAACATTGTGCTAGAGTAATAGAATGTTTCTCTCAGACTGCATATCTTAAGGGGGAAAAGCAATGGCCGTACCTGTGTGGGAAGGCCATCATTCCACAGCGTGCTGCTGCTTTGTATGCTTGAAGCTGTTGTACCACCTCTCACCCAGAGAGCAGAAAGCTGCATATGTGGAATAAACTGCCTACATTCTTGCAGTTCCCTGCAACTGTAACATTTTTGTTCTTACCTGTTGATTGCTACTTTGACAGAGCTTGTATAAGTTTGTCCCTGGAAAATATTGTGTTTGGTGTGGCATTTCTCTGGGTGAAAGTGAGCTATGCTTGTGACAAAAGCTTTGGCATTGACACAGGCACTCTAAGCCTTTCACAACTGGGCTCAGAAGGGTAACTGTCTGGTCAGCTACAGGTTTTTGTGGCCCTGGGCTTTTGTGCCTCTGCCTGTGTTCAGTTCATCCCCCCTGCTCCTGGCAGGCCTGAGTCAGCCTTGAGGGCTTAATTTCTGTTTGTTGCTGTCCCTCATTAGTACAAAAACTTGCTCCTCATTCATTTGACTTTGGGTCCAGTCTGTTCATGGGAAGGACCAGCAATGCTCATTCACTCCTGGTGTAAAAGTTTTCTCTCATTTGTTTGTTGCTTGAGAGGACTGATCCACAATCCCATTCGTCTCAGGGGAGACATGGAAGTAGATACTAAAAACAGGCTGCAGTCAGAGTGAGGCTCATGCCACAAAAAAAAAAAACTCCCCCACCCCCCACCCCTTGTTCACGGTCAGTTATACTTTCTGTCTCTAAAGGGGTGTATAGTCTAAATAGCCAGTCAGCAAGCTACGCATTCTACCATCTACTTGCTTTATCTGATCGTAATTCGGCTTTGGTGTGCGTCTGATAAGGCATTCCAGAGTGTGGACATGGCCCAGCTTCTACAATCAATGGCTAACTGAATGTGTTTCTCTAGACTGCGATTTTGCTTGTGCAACATACACGCTTGGTGCAACACTCCCTAGCTCTTGGCCCAGTAGGAGTGCAGCAAGCTTCAAGGACCAGGTCTTGCCACCACATCACTGAACCCAGAGGCAGAGTGTGAGTGAATGAGCTCATTGATAGAGCACGTACTTGGGCAGGGAAGACGCCAGGTTCAATCCCAGCTTCTCCAAGTAGGGTAGGGAAGAAACCAGCCTGGAAGAGCCACTGACAAGCAGCGTCAGCCATACTGGCTAGATGATCCAATAGGGAGGGGAGGTTGTTGTGTTTCTGTCCTTTTTCCATTTGGCATTGGCAGATTGCCCTCAAATTGAAGAGAGGGACATGCAGGAGAGGGAACTGAAGGCCAGGAGGAGAAAGACCAAGTGGTGTCACCAAGCAACAAGCCAGGGAGACTCAGCAAAGTGGTAGCGTGAAGGCTGACCGCTGATGTGGGCCTCAGTAGTTGCCCATGCATTTGGAGTTGGTTTGTTGGCAGGGATGTGCCAGAAAGTGTGCAGACTTTACATTCACAGTCCATAATGTGAATAATAAAATAAAAAGTGATTTTAAACGTGATGTGACTAGCTGTGTGCATGAATCAAAATAGTGTAATTGTTAATGATCAGTAATAGTTTTATTTGAAGTATATTTCTCATTTTCACCCATTTTTGAAACTTTATAAATGTATACCTGTACTTGTGTGCATGCAGGTTATTCCACCTCAATTACTAGAATAACCTGAGAATGGGATGCTTGTATAGCTCTTCCTTGAAACTGAGGACTCCAAAGTATATGATGACATGCTTAAAGTTCTTCCAGACTTGAAGGCAGAAATTTCACATGGACGTTATAGGTAATCTGTGTGCTTTTCTGTAAGAACATGGGCACGCCCTGTATATATTATGTGCCATATTGCAGATGAAACATTCCTGCAAGGATAAATGAAGGCTCACGTGTGGGGCTTCCCGTGGCTACATGACATTCGAACTTGGCCAAGGGAGACCTTCAGCATCAGTCAGGAATACCAACAGCAAATGAGATTTGGAAAATGAGTTAAAAGCCCGGACAAACACAAAAAATACACAGCAGCAGGTTATACGGCCAAAAGCATATTTTAAGAATACTTTGTTATAAGAGGCAATTCTTATTAACTGGAAAACAGTGTGTAAAACTCTTGTCCTAGAATGCAGTGCCTCCAAAAAATGATGAAACCTACACATGGAAATTAATAAGAATTGCCTTTGACAGAAAGGCATTCTTGGCAGTACACTGGGAAGTACAAGCATTTGTGTAGTAGTCAGGCTCATGCATCCTTGCTTACCAAATGCAGAGTTAACTTGCAGTTCCAATACCTAGTTGATGTTATCGCATCCTTACAAAAGTCTTTTGAAAGTATATTTTAATACACTGTTTTAAAAAATATATTATGTAATTTCTTCAGTCTCTGCAGGAAGCCTTATGTTTTAGGAATGACGCAACGTGTGAGACATATGCCTGTAACTGGCTATCTTTCTAATTACCTCCCGTGTTAGAGGTTCATGGAGGGGTTTCTTGACAAAAGAACAAAGTGATGGAAATATAAAACACAAGCCTTCTAGCTGATGCTAATTCAGCTAATAAACACAGGCTTCTTTGGTTAGTCTTCACAGCTGTGGAAGCTATGAAGCATTCATTCAAATATGATTTTCATTTGAAGCAGGATAAAAGCTGCCTTGTTTCAAAAAGTTAAGGTCACAGAATATGGGGCTTTGGATATCAGATGATCAAATTCCAGCCTAGCAGAAATCTAGAGAAAACACCACCTGCAGTGAATAGACTTGTATGCTTAGAATCTGAAGGGACCCTTCTGATATAATATGATCTTTATCATGATACGGTTCATGGTCGCACCCATTCAGCTGAGCCATCTGTGGGAATAGGTTTGGGAGAGTTGAACAGGTCAGAGAACAATAGGGCAAGCTAGCCTTGATGATTTCTCCAGTCAGAGGCTGGCTGCTTTTCCTACCGTGAATGAAGCATGTATGCCAGATTCTGTGTGCGATCTATTACTTACATTTCACTGGATAAGAAATTATGCCAGTGAAATGACTTAGAAGGATCAAAGCCACTTGATTTCTATAAAGGGGAGTTGTCCCCACCCTGAGCTGCCTGTTCGGCTCACTTCTTGATTTTTCAGGTTGTGAGATTCAAAATCAGTTGAGTAGGAACTGTAGCTTTTCTAACCATGACACTTGGGCTGTTACGATTTATGAACAACACTCCTGATTTTTTTATCCCTTTTTGCTTTTCTGAGTTGGTTGAGATTTTGTTTTTCTCTGAAGTTGTTAGTGTTGCCTTTTTTCAGCACTGGGCCCTATCCTTAGGGACTCTAGAAGTAAAATGGTTGTATGGAGGGTGTGTAGCTGCATCTTCTACCTCGTGCTTACGGATATAAATTATTGCTATTAATTGTATTTAAATCCTCTTTAAAATAATTGCATTATAATTAAATGAAAATAATTGCATTTTTCCTTCCAAGGAACTCAGGGCAGCTTACATAATTCTCTTCCTTCTCTCAGTCTTATCCTCACAACAACAACCCTTTAAGGTAGGTTGGTCTGACAGTCTGTGACTCAGCTCCATGACTGAGTGGGGACTACAACCTGGATCTCCATGCACAGGACAGTACAGCCATGTAGGGCATCACTTGCCACTTCACTGCGGTTAGGTGAGATTTTATTTATTTATTTATTTATTTATTTATTTATTTATTTATTTATTTACTTCCTCAAAGTCACAGCAATACAACAGTGGAACCAGTTGCCTAGAGAGGTGGTGGGCTCTCCCACACTGGAGACATCCAGAAAGAAACTGGACAGCCATCTGAGTGGGATTATGTAACATGGTGTCCTACAACATCAGGGGGTTGGACTGAATGACCTTCACGGACCCTTCCAAATGTTCTTTTCTATGATTTGTTAGATTTCTGTCTTTCCCTTTTCCTTCCAAGGAACTCCAGGCAGCTTACATCATTCGCCTTCTCTCAGTCTTATCCTCATAGCAACAGCTCTGTCAGTTAGGCCAGACTGAGAGTCAAAGTCACCCAGTGAGCAGCTCCATGGCTGGGTGGGGACTAGAACCCAGACTGCCCGCGTCCCAGACCTGTGCTCTTAGCCACCACACCACACTGGCTCTCTTGAACTGCTAAGTCATGAAAAGAGAATTGTGTTTTTCTTGAAGAAAAAGAACAAAACCCTCTTTCACATCTATTCGGGATGGGCTATTGTAGAGTATATTAACACAGGACAATGCTGACAGTGTATAATGGGTGTGCGCACGTGCATGTGCAGCACTCCGGCGGTGACCTGCAGGTGTGAGAATAGAAGACTTCTGTGTTCATTGCTGGAGATCCCCAGCAGTACCAGACACCAGAAAGAAATGTGGCTCATGCCCACTGGAGAAAACACGTGCATATTCGTGTATGCTAATTTACACATGCTCTGTATATGATTAAAAGACCCTGTCTTAAATAGAGAGCCTGTCTTTATTTGGAAAAAGGGATGCATAAACAAGGAAGAGAGCATTTGCTTTCAGAAGAAAACCTATAAAGAAAGAGTCATGTAGGGAGCAGCAGGAGGTGAAGCACATGTAGGTAAAAAGCCAGCTAATCCAGGGGAAATCGGAGACAACAGAGATTTCAGGGCTCCAATACTTGCTTTCAGTGAGTGCCACTGCACAGCAAGATGGTAGGGCTTTTGGCTTCCAAAAGATGCAGGGCCAGTGAAACATAGGGGGTTGCAGCCCCAGTTGGTAGTTCTCTAACACCACTTCTGGTGATGAACCTGAATGAGAATTTCCAGCATGAGATTCTGGTTCAGAATACAGAACAACATTAAGTGTATTGCTGCTGCTGAGCTGATCTGAGAGGTGCGGGGTTTGCATTCCAGTTGCTTCAGTGTTTGACCATTGCCTGCCTTTCCCAGGCCTTATTTTCCATTTCAGCTACATGCCCACAAAAAGGTTGAAATGTGCTATTAACAAGAGGAAACACTTCATCAGAATAAAAGACAAATAGGATATATATCTGTATAGAATCGGCACAGACTGATTTATAGTTGTAGATGTGAATTTAAAAATAATTACTGTGATTATATTAAACCACATGCCATAGGGGAAAATACTGTGGCTAGTTGATATTTGTGTTTGCCTGCTCAGTCTGATTCTTCTAACTCTTGAGGGGCAACTTCAAAGCTCCTAGACTCACACTTCTTACCTGTTTACTAGACTTGGAGCTAAGAGCCCTTCAAACAGAGGACACCTCATAAGTGAAGACTGTCTTCTGACAGCTTTTCAAATACAGGACCAGCCAACTCATGGGCACCTAGCTCCTGAAACTGGAAGTGCATGGAGATGCCTCTGATGTAGGGACAAGGTGGACATTATGGATGCAGAGGCTTTGTTCAGGTGTCATGCTAAACCATGGCATAGTATGATGAGCTAGCATAGACTCCCCTTGAGGTCGCACACTCCCTTGTTACCTTGAATCTTGTGTGGCAGTAAAGAAGACTTTAGAAATATTCACGTTCATTGTCACAGCTGTTTAAGTCAGCTGAGAATGACAAACTCTGGTTAATCTTAACTACAGTTTGTTTGAAACAGGTCAGCCATGGGTTGTGAAGCTAGCTAAGCTAGTTTCAACAGACTGTGACTGGGCTCAGAAAACACACTGCCACTTGTTGTGGGTTAAATAATACATTCTGAACTGTGGTGCCAATGGTCACCAGCTTCAATATGAAGACCACTTGAAGAACAACTACCATCACTCCCAGTATAAGGAAGACTGGAATTGTAGTTGGAGGGTGCCAGATTCAGGGGACACAATTTAGGGAAGAGGGGTTGTCCCTGGTATATAGTGACTTTTGGGATGTAAGTGTTCAAGAGACATTTGTGGTAGATTTGTCTCTCTTCCAGATAGATGGGATGAAGATGACTCCTAAACAGCCTCAACATGCCTTACATATTATTTCAATCCTAAAACAAATGCTTAGTTTGAAATGATCACTTTAATCAAGCAAAGCAAACCTACAGAGACAAGATGAATAGCTAACCAAACAGGACTGAGATAATTAGCAAGGAACTGGTGCATTTGGAAACACTGATGGAGAGATCAAATCACAGACTGCAAAGCGTGGGAAGCTGAGAAAGTGAGGGCCTGGGGATTGTTTTGACATGATATTAATGGAGCTGATATGTTCTGCCCACTCTAAATAGCTGGTGGAAAGGCAGCTAGCCAACTTTGAAATGTCTGATCATGCCCAGAGAGGAAAGATCAATGAAATGCAGATGAAATAAGAAAATAAATCTTCAATCCTGTACTCACTTTCCTGAGAATAAGACCCACTGAACCCATTTGATAGACATAGCACTGTGAAAGCAAGAACCCTACATCAGCTAGTAAATGAATTTCCTCCTGCTTCTCTGGTGATACCTGTCCCTATACATTTGTGCACCCTCCAAAGGGGAAACACTGCAACTCTATGAAGATGGCAGGGTGAGAAGAGAATAGTTGAGCTGAATAGTTTCTTACTCTGAAGGAAAACAAGATGGCGAAACCAAAGCCCAGGTACCTCAAATGAAGCACCCAGAAAATAACATTTCTTGGAGTAAAAACCAAACCAAACAGAAAGATGGAAACATTATTAAGACAAAACTGTAACAATAAAACTGCTGTAAATAATAATTACAGAAAGAGTGCCCTACCTAAGCACCCAGAAGTATTCTGCAGTGGAGCAAATCAGGTCAGGCTTGTGATGGAATGAGATCACTTTTGAACGTGGTGGATTCAAAAGGAGGCAGATCACAGTCTTTGTTGGAAGGCTGGCCATCCTAGGAAGCACTGAAATACAAACATTTGAGGATACAGGAACTAGTCTTGGTTTGGAGGGGGTTCTTACCTGATAGTTTTTCATGTTAAGAATAATGTAATAGCAAACTGGTTTGAGAAATTGAAGTTGGGTGTACAAAGGAGGAAGGAAGGGAGCAAAGGGGCCCTGTCCGTGGGCAGATAAACCATGGTTAATTGGAGCAAAATGAAGTTCTGAACAAGGCACATATACACCAAGTGAAGCTTATATCAAATAGGAAATGAATAATAGTTGAGTGTATATCCTTAAAAAAGAGTTTAATTAGATGGGAAATGATAAGGCGCCAGGCGAAGACCTTTTTATTTAAGCGTTATTTTAATTGTTAATATTATTTATTTATTTTATTCTTTGGCCAGGTCGACTCAAATTATATTGTTTTTATATTGTGATTATTTATTTATTGTTGTGAGCTGTCCTGAGGCTTTGGCGAATGGGGCGGCATAGAAGCTTCCTAAATAAATAAATAAGGCTTTAGAATGATCAGTCTTTGACTGAAGGGCTGGAATCTACCAGTAGGTAAGCTCAACTTGTAACACCATTTTTTAAAGATAATGAGAAAAGCAGAGCTAGTAATTGGATGACCAGATGCAAAGGGGAAAGAGCTCTATCAACTTTTGAGAGGTGAAAGCAAAAGTGAGTTTTGGCTGCTGCCAAATTCGTTTGGGGTGGGAAGAAAGGGCTTGGGAAGGATGTTCTCCTGGGCAGTGGAAATGCTTAGATTCTGGGTACCACTTTTGAGTAGTTCTGAGGTACGATATGCTACCTTTTCTATTTGAATAGATCTTTTCCATAAGCCAAGTCCTTTTGTGATGCTGCAGAAATAAAGATGTGCTTTGCTAGGGGAAGGGCTTGCTGTGGGGTTGGGAGGATGTGTTCCTGTGAGCATACAGACTGCAGTGATGTCCATTGGGGTGTGTTTCCTGGCCAGGGAGGGAGCCAAGGACTGTCATTGGTTCTGCTGGAAAGGGATGGGAAGCAGTGTGAGCAGAGTAAGAAAGCTGGAATGTGGACTGGTGGGCAGTGAAGGACGGAGGAACTGCAGTCCCTGGCAGAGAAGTTCAGAGTAGGGACTGGCATGGAGGAGGAGGGAAGATTCCCATATCAACAAGACAAGGCAGGAATGAGGAAGAATGGGGAGCCAGGGCAGGTGTGGTCCCCAGAAACAGAGCTAAGAAAAGGGAAGGGGGGTTTCCAACACAGCAGATGAGCTGCACGGATAGTGCATGTGGCATGGGTACTTCCCAAAGCACCTTGGAGCAGGGTCAAGAATGTGGGGAAGAGAGGTCAGGGGAGAGCATGGGATGATGGCAGGGAGAGGGTGCTGGGGCAGCGGGTGGAGGAGCGGGTGCCCGTTGCGCTAACGGAAAGGCCACCCTCCACTGCCCACCTGTCCACGTTCCATCATGATGGTTGGGGCGAGGGGAAGGGACTCTGTGGGGTGGTAGAATCAGGAAGACGGCACAGGCTACAGGCACGGTGGGAGGGAAAAAGCTGCTCTCTGGCAGGAGGAACATATGGGGCAAACACCTAATGGACATCTTTGCGGTTCCTGCACAAAGACAAGCCTGGGTAGATCTTCAGCAAGGGAAGGCGGAGGGGATAGAAGTACCACAAGTCGTGGTAGCCATGCATTGCTAGCCATGACGTGCAAACCTACCTATTGTGTAGTTTACAGCAGCAGCTCTATAAAAAGCAAGTGTTGTGATGATGTGGAAATACACTATATCTGCTTGCCCACGTTGTGGCTTGCTGGGAGGGTTTCTTCAAATGGATCTGTGGAGCAGCACCAGTTTGGATTAGTGGTGTGGGCTGTTTTCCTTCTCGTTTGCTATGTGCACTAACTACAACAGGTGATTGTCAAATTGTGTGTTGCCATTATGAGTTAATTTGTTTTTACTCAGCTGACCTGGTTATTTTCCAAGAAGCAGAAGTTCTCCATGTGAAAATGTCACTCTTGTCAGTTCCTCCCTGCATTTTATCAGGAAACCCTCAACTTGTGAAAATTACGTGCTAACTTTAAGAGCTGCCTTACAATGAGCTAAGAAGCTGCATAATGCCTTACACTGCAATGCGGGTGCCACAAATTATATGATGATAGCTTCTCACACAAACACCCACATATTCACACATACATTTTCTATGATGTCCATGACCAGCTCTTGGACTGCATCAGAAGGAGAAAGAAATGGGCTGGATTTCTTTTCAATACAAAATTCTCAAAGGAAAATAATTTCAGCACAATTGTCAATGTGCAGTTCAGAATTTTTAAAGTATCTGCTTTCCAAAGGCATAGTGTTTTAGGGTGCAACCCTATGGTTCATGGAGAGCACCCCAGAATATTGTTTGGAGGGAGAGGGAACTCTTGAAGGCCGTGGCACTCAAAGACCCCATCCATGCCCATCTCCCCTCACAGCTGTTGCAAGAAGAATAGCAGTGCCTTGGAGGACCATGTAGATGTCAAAACATGGAGTTCTGATGAGCAGAAAGAGGGAAGGAGAGGCCAGAATCCTGGCAAGATTTTGTGGCTTCTCCAGCCCCTGTCCCGGCAGTGTGACCACATTGGAGACTCATCTGGAAAGAATATCTATAAAAAAGGAGGACAGAGTCAAAGAACCCACCCACTCTGTTACTTCTCCCACCCTGCTGCCACATGCCTGGCGGGAATAAACTATGTGGAAGACTCCAAGATCCGAGGTTTCCATGTCTCAAGTGGCACCCTGATACTGTTTTGTCTTCAGACATTTAAGTTTAAGCAAAACAATCTAGTTGAAAGCACACATTTAGAAGGTGATTGCCTAAACAAGCTCCTAGTCTTTCAATAAAATTTGAAGCACCTAAATATTTAAAAGCGCATGGTCTTTTGACAGAATTTGAAGTACTTACATATTTAGATCTATTACTGCAGAAGCTATGAATGTCTGAACAGATCCTTCACAGATCCTTCACAGTGAACACATAAAAGTGTTCACCCCTGCTGTCCCCTTTGGTCCTCCTGCATATATCCCAGGCTACATTGCATTCTCTCCAACTTCACACTGCATGCTATTTTCAGATCACCAGGACTTCCCACCATTTCCCCCTGTTTTCCAGGAGATTATTAGTTTGGATCTCATAACGTTGGCCAATATTTGTGCACATTATTTTTATCACATATAGTTATTTTGCAAGTGCCGCTTGGCAATTTGTAGGGGTTACCAGTGACTGTTGATGCAGGGATCACAAAAACTGGCTATCAACCCAGAGATTACAATCTGTGGAAAATGAAAGCAGGAAAGGCTGCAATGGGTTAAAAACAGCTGACAATCACAGTGGAGAAGGCAGCAGGCCAGTGAGAGTTGTCCAAAGTGCTACTCGATCACTTGTGGAGTGGCTGTCACCGACGGGTGCCTGGGTGAGGGATTTTTGCCACTGTTCCCATTCAGCTTGCTTCTCCCTTTCCTTCACCCACAATAGGGTTGACTCAGATGATACACCAATCCCTCATCAGTGAAACAAGACCTAGAACAAGTTATGGACTGTGAGTGCTGCCTGGCAAGAAACACTCTGGGTTCACCCAACACACAGCCCAGTATGGCTCATCACCCACAATGTGATGTCATGTCATATGAACCCAGTCAGTGTCAAATCCAACATCAGTGTTGCAATTTGGGTGTACAAATTAATAAGCAACCTTTTCAAGGCCATGTGCTTGTAAATATCTCAGGGAATGCTGTGGATGCTTCTAAAATACCAACTATCAAAAATCTGTGGCAATGACGGTGAAATTGGGAGGGTAGCTGAGCAAACTGCAAAGAGGCTGAAGGTGGGCCTTCATTAGCACAGCATCTTACATTTTCCTGTGGTTCACAAAACCAGTATATATTATGCCAAAGAAGATAAATTATGCTAACTTCCTCAGTTCACACATTTTAAACTATTAGCCGATTTTCTTGCTACAACATCTGGATGATCTGGATGTGTGATTTGAATATTTTGTTAGGTCTTGCTTGGGTAGCTGTGTGAAGGTGATACATCCTGTTTGAAACCAGAAAAGAAATCTGGAAGACAGTGACATAAATGATACGGCTATTGACTTTTTATTCCTTTGTCTCTTAAGGCTGTACCTTTCTCTCAGGGACTCACATCTCCCTCTGTGCCTCCATTGATTTCCTTGCAGGTTGCATTAGTTCCGCTCATGAAGATGCTCGTTTCTGTATAACTAACACAAAGCTACAGCAACATTTTCCTGGTGACTGGTTTTCATGTAAAATGAAGGCGCTCCAGTATATCTGGAAGTGCATCACAAGTGCCTCTCTGCAAAGGATATCATGGTGGGAGGTGTTAATCTGCCCCTGAAAACCAGCTGCAAGTTTTTAAATACAGCAACCAAAGCCCTCTCTACAAATGTTTTTATTCCACTTAGAGGAATTTGTTACAAGATGCTGTTAATCCTAATCACGTGTGGAACTTGAAATCATATGTCAGCAGCAGTGAGACAGAGAAACTTACCTGGTCTCCACAGCATAGTGCATCCATCTCCAAGTAGCACATGTGTCCTACTACTGAGCTGTAGTCCATCTCCCAGATGCCTCGAGATGTATCTATCCCCTACTTTGGGATTTAACTGAGGACGTGTTGCTAACTGGGCTAGTTGAGAAAAGACAACAAGCATTTCACTGGTTGCTAGCTCCAGCTCTGGCAACAAGTTCAGGTTTCAGTTCATAAATTTTAAATTCTCAAGATACATTCTTCCTTCTCTAAAAGCTGCACCTCCCCAACAGTGCTTCTAAGAACTGTCTTATGCAACCCTCTACAACTTCTATAACCATCTGGAAGTCTAAAAATGTGTAAACCACTATGAGAATGTTATTGAACGGCATGGTATTAATCCCTAGAACAAATGCATGAAAAATGAGCAGTCAACCTGAAGTGCCAAGGTGGTTGGTTGCAAAGGCCTCTCCAAAACTGCTGCTCTGTCCCCAGTGTATACCTGGGCTGGTGACTGCAGGGAGCAGATTTTTTTCAATGGCAGTATCTGTTGCTTGGAGCACTCTCTTCTCATAGATGTTAAGCAGTCTTTCTCTTCTAACAAAGCCAAGAGAGTCGGAAAAAATGCAAAATGCTTTGGGATGAGTTGGCTGCTTGGATTTTTTAAAAAATGCTATATCATATTAAAAAATTGTGTTGATACCTGTGATTTTTATAGTTTTCCTTTTCTGAGAGCCTCTTTTTTGTACTTGAGCTCGTATGATGCAATTGAATTTGTAAGCCATTTTGTGGTTCTCTTCTATGCTGAGAGCTCTTACTAATATCTACTTTTGCAGAATTTCTGCACTGATTTTGTTTTCCTGCTTTTACACTATGGAACCTCTAGGTGGTACTGTGCTGTTGCAAAATAGCATAAATACACAAAAGGAAAATCCATTTTATTTTACATTTAGAAATAATATCTCATTTTTTCTACTTGGAAAAAAGAACCAGCACAACAGGAAAGTGGTCTTAAAAACAGAAGCAAACTGCCAGATCACACTGTTGCAAGAACCTCTAAAATACAAGTCAAGAACCACAACTGCACAATAAAAGCCTTGAACAGAAAGGTGTCGGTAACCCCAGTCTAAACAACAACAACCTAAAGTGCTCTTAAGAAACAGAAATGAAACTGGAGGATCATGACACCCATAAGAAACAGGGAGCAGGGAATGATGTGTGCACAATAAATGCCACATGAAGACAATCTCTAAAAGCCACTTTAAACTAAAGGTACTGACCTCACATCGGAGGAATGGAACAGCCTGTCAGTTTCATCAGACTTACCGCTGGGGTGCAAGGGGCGCATTGTTTTTACTGCTGCTCTTTTAAGAATAATAGCAAATAGGGACATGCCATTCCTTCCACAGAGTTGCCTTTCCTTTGCATGGAAATTAAATGATGCTAGAGGACTACAGCTGAGAAATTGCCATTGAATGGGGCTAGCACTATTAGAGTGTTAGTCAAAAACCCTGCACAAGCTGTGTGGAAGCAGCCTCCTCCTTTAAGTAGGGGCCAAAACAGACATCGCTTTAGCTGTGTCCAGCAGCTCTGCCTCTCAGCCATCATTACTTTTCAGTAGGTACAGAGGCCAGATCTGGATTTCAGACCCTACCTACTCTTCATCCTAGTGTCTTGATCCAGACCAGGCTTTCTGCCCTGGCTCTAGAACAATTTTTTTCAAAACATGCTAGACACGAATTTAAGGTGCATTCCAGTGGGGCTGCCCACAAGCCTCTAAACTCAGAGGTCAGTGGGGCTGCCCACAAGCCTCTAAACTCAGAGGTCAGTGGGCATCAGAAGTGATGCCCCTGACCTGCTGTGAACTCAACTCTCCCCTTCTTGCCTTGGTCTCCAAAAACACCAAACAGTCTCTTTACAAAGCAGATCTTTATCAACGCTTTGCAGCTAAACAACAAAGTAACTCTAAAAGCCCTCAAGTAAGCTGGAAAATAAGCCTCTGCACATACTAAGAATGATGGTTGAACCCAAACTCAGGACTTCTCTCCAAAACCCTTTCCTTTCAGTAACCCTGGGGTGTCTCCCACTGCTGTAGGGCCAGGCGGCAAGACTGACATAAGCCCTCTAACTGGGCAGCTTGTCTCTTTTGACGCCTTGCCATAGGGTCTGGGACTGGGCAAGGCAACAGCATTTCCTGCTCCCCTTCTTTGACCCTTCCCTTCCAAAATATTCCCACTCTCCAGGCCAGCCTGGGAACAAGTGGGCAGTGACCAGGAGGGCACTTCCAGGGCCTTTTTCTCTGTCTTGCCTCCCAAAAGTCCCATCTCCCTAGGATACCTGCCAAGGTCAGCTTCACGTGCTACATGATCTGTATTTTTGCTGGAAGGCTGTCGTTTGGCTGTCGAACAGGAAGGAAGGAAAGGAGATGTCTGCTGTACCCTGGCCTCTGCTGTCTCCTCCCCTTCCCACCCAGAAGAATGCCCTCCTTACTCCCCTTCTGAGGTGGCTTTCTTGCCCTCAGAGAGGCAGCCAAGGGTCAGAATGCAGGTTCCCAGCTCCAGGGATGGAGCTCTGTTTCTGAACTTAGATCCACACTACCATATGGCCTGCAGATGATGCCTGGGGCTACAAGAGCGCTCTCCCAAGGAGTGTTTGCTTTGGTGGAGTGATAATGTGCAGAGTCATTGAACATATGCAGAGCAAGCTGAAGAGAGATCTGTTGGTTTCCTGATTAGAACTCTCTCTCTTATTATTCAGACAAAGATCTGCTGTTCAAAAGGCAGGTTGGTTGCATGGTTGCACTTTTTGAATTAAGGTGTTTCAAATAAATTGTTACAGCATCCAGGCAGTATTTGTGTGTGCTGAAGAAGTACAGGAATCATGGCTTGATATAATTATTTAAACTAGTGAGTTAAACCAGGTAAAGGGTGGTGATGATGGTGAAATAGCCACTATTTTGAGGTTATAATGAATGGCACAGAAATCAGACCCAGTAATAAAATAGGTTTGAATGGCAATGTTAGGAAGGATGTGGCTCACTAAACATTAAGGGATGGGGATGTGTGTTCAGTGTGCTTGGCTCTCCTGTTTATACCTGTTTTACTTGTTCTGGAGAGTTGATAAAAACCAAGCATGACCCACCTTTCAACAGAGTTCCCGTAGCTCCTAGAAAGTCTACGGCAAAGGAAATGTTGACAGGCTGCTAATTTCTCCTGTCTAATACAGAAATTCGGGAAAGAAGGGCCAGGCTGCTGATTCTGAGTGTATGCAGGGTTGCTCTTGTCTGCTCAAATGAGTTCTAGTGAAGGCAGCAAGTGGATGTGTAAGAAAACAAGAGAAACTACAAATCAGCCACAGGAATGAAATAAAGAAGTCCAGTAATACTTCTGAGGAAAAAGAGACTGAGGTACTCATCCTGCTTACACTCAAGCAGAGCACTGATACGGGTGACCCTCTTCCTCTTCTTTATCATAATAATCTTAATACATCCGTCAATGTGGGATTTGAGATTTAACTGGCAACATTCCCTCCGTTTTAAGAGAAGCCTATCTTTCCTGGAAGACAAATAGGGTTTGGGGTAATATGCCACACTGGTTAATGAGGTAATTTAAATGCAAATTAATATATGAAAATACCTTGAATAATTCCTGCTGTTTAGTAAATAAATGCATTTTACTAAAACATATTTAAACAAACAATTTTCAGCTCAAGACCCCCCCCCCCCTTTAAACAATTCTGCCAATATTTATCCTGAAGGGAAGGCTTAAAGGCCAAGATTGCCTCTTGCCACCACTTCCTTCTCATTCTTTCCCCACAACAACTCTATAATGGAAGAAATGGCAACCTGAATGACAGAAGTGGAAATAGCAGCTCTGCAAATGATTGGTGTCAGCTCTGGGAGGAGCACAGCAGGTATCCTTAAGAGGATCCTCAAGGCCAGGGGTGATGGAGGCAGGTGGAGAAGCAAGGCTTATTCAGGCAAGGGTCAGGGACAGTAAGTCCGGAGGCAAAGGCTGTGTCAAGAACAAGGCAGGATCAGATACTGGCAGTGCATGGCAGGAGCAGGAGCAGAAGCAGAGCCATGACAGTGCAGGATTGGGGCCAACAGCCAAATCAAGACCACAAAGCAACCACAAACCCTCCTATTGCTGCAACAAAACCAAGCAGGACTGAGAAGCCCTTCATAGCACCTCCTGTGGCTTCTAGCTGGTCTGCATGGTTGCAGTACTTATGTATGATGCTAATCCTGCAAGTACTTTCAAGGAGAACTGGGCCACCTTCTCTGTCAGGCAACCAGGGAGGGGTGCATCACTCTGTGATAAACTATATGCTTGCCCTTGAGTTGGCAGTATGGTTGCATTTATCCAGGATGCTAAACGGAGCTGCACAGTTACCTGATGCCTGGATTCAGACAATCATGTGGTTCCCATGCTTGCGTGGATTCCACCCTCCTTCCTTCCTCTTTATGGCAGCAAGTATCCCGCAGTCCCTGCGACTGAAGTGCATCCCTGGGGTGCCCCACTCTTGACAACTTGGCCTGCCTCTCCCTGATTGGTCCACACAGCTCCGTGGGCGTGTCCTCAGCCAGCCACTCCTGGTTTTGTTTCCCTGCTCAGCCAAAGCAACTGCTTACCCACTAGAGTAGCACCATTGCTGTAGACTAGTACTTCCTTGTGCCGCCGTGCTCCATGCCAACATATAAGCAAAACAACCCACGCCACTTTCCCGCCTCTCCTGCTGCAGATGTGGCCACTCTTCCCTGTTTGCTGGACTGGCACATGCTACCTCTGCCTCCCAATCATGCATGGAGGTGGCAGCCAGCACCCCCTCCTCCCAGCCAGGGTGCACTGTGAGTGCCCTCAGCCCTCTCCACTTAGCCTCACAGCCAGCCCAGCCCAGCCCAGCCCACCCCCTGCAAGAACCACATAACTGCTGCAAAACGTGTCCTTATTTCTGCCACAGCACAGGGACCAGAGGGCAGGGCAAGCACAACTGTGCCAGAGAGAAAGGCAGCCAGCTGTTAATAAATCTAGCACTCTCTTCTGCTGGTGTGCAGGCTCTGCTGCCCACTCCCCACAGCACCCACCCCATCTGGCCTCGTGTCCTACTTCCACCATTCACTATGCCTGGCACTGCCTGCTCATCAGCGGCACTGACAGAGTCCCTCACAGCTCCACACACAGCCAGGAGTGCTGAGCGCTGTGGTCAGGGTGGCAGGATCAGAGCCATGGCCCACCCTCACCCCCCACATCTCTCTGTGGGTTGGGCAGGAAGCCCTGAGGGGGAGTTTAGCATGGCAGCTTCTGGCAGGGAGGCTGCCACCCGGACCAAGATGAAGGCTGTACCAGTGGAACTTCCGTGGGCAGTTCTCCCAGCTCCACTGGGAAATCGTGGTGCAGATCTCCTGTGCCTCATGCCTGGCAGTGGGGGTTGTTGGCCATTTCAGAGGGTGGGGAGCAGACACTCTCAAGGAATGCAAGGGACAAGATAGAATTGGAGGATAGGGTGGGAGCCAGAGTGGGGCACATGAGCTTTTCAGGGCACTTGCCCTGTTGGCCATGCTCTGCACATAGCCCATGCGCTCCTTTGATGCAGAGGCAAGATGCTTCTGCTGGAAAAGCAGTGGCAGAGCAGCTTATGAGTGGTGTTTGTGTGCACTGCAGCAACCAGAGAGGCGCACCAAGTACAGCTGTCTCCAAGCTGGATGCTGGAGGCAGAACAGAGCACTTCTCTACTGCCAGCAACACTCCAAGGTTGCAGGTGAGCATCTGGAAGGTGGTGAGATGCCAGAAGTTGGAGGGAGGGCAGAGCAGCCAATTGGAGCATGGCTGGAACTGACACGTCAATTGCTAGGCTGATCGGAACAGCAGAGACTGCAAGCAGGAGCATCTTCTTTAGCAGTGGCTGCTCTTTGCACCCAACTAGGGTAGCAGTTGGAAACCATGCATCTGGGGTCACCTGATCAAACAAGCCAGGGTGAAGCATGGAAACCAAACAGCAGATTGTTGTTTCTCTCTGTAGTTACAGGGAAACTGTTGTGCACACCCATTCTGGTAAGATTCCCAGACACGCATGAGAAGCTGACCATTTTGGTGGGACAGATAACTCAGAGTCTGAGGGTGATGGGGAATTGGCTGATTTAGACTGGGCTCAGAGCTTGAACTCTGATAATGGAAGTGTTGTTGTAACAGACAGGCCTGCACCTGCAGCCCCGGTTTCTCAGTACCAGTCTGAGCTTGCTCTGGACATAAGCAGTTCAAGGACAGCCATGGGGCCCAGTCCCCCTACCAGTGGGAATAAAGGAGAAGGACAAAAACATGCTGAAATGGGTAGTGTCTCAGATGGAGAACACCAGCCCCCTGAGGAGTCAGACCCAAGGGCCCTTCATCATAGCTGCAGGCTGGCCCAATTAGGGGCTCAAGAGTGCGGAAAGCAGGCACTCCTGCTTCCACAGTGCTCCTCCTTCCCCAGACAGGCCCAGAAGGGTTCATAGGCAAAGATTTGAGTAAAAGGGGGGAGGGAGGGTTCAATATTTCATTTGCGTATGCTTGGAGACTTCTGTGTTGAATAAAGATGCTTACAAGAAGTGCTGGAGAGTCTGTCTTGCTGGGGAGCGAACACCTGGCTCACAACAGAAGCCAAACTTACCATGCAAGAAGTCTCTGAGAGTGTTCAGAATATGACAGACCGTGCCACAGCCTATGAAACTGGCCTATTTGATGGTCACATTTTGTGTATTTAAATGTGTGAGTGCTGAAGGCCAAGTTAAAGCAAAAAGAGTGCATGAGTGAGACGATAGAACCCTTTCCCCTGCCTGTAGCTTAACCTCCCCCCGTTCCACTCCCCTAGCCAAGACTTCTAGTCCCTGTCTGAGGGAGAAAAGGAGAAAAGCTTGAGGAGAGGGGCTTTGGGGAGGAGGGGATGGTTCAGCAATCCTCATCCATTCATCCTTTTGTATTTTAAAATTGGATTTTCTATCTTTTCCTTCCCATGTAATTGGGGCAATTAAATATTGAATATGTTGCCATCACATCTGATTTGGCTGTCAGATATCATTCTTAATCAATACTGGAAAAGGTCTCAACCGCTATAGTGTTAATACTTGCTTGAAAAACAGAAACAAAAAATAAGCCCAAATTCTTTTTGCTACCACTTTGGACTCCAAAATAGCTTTTGCATAGCTGTTAAAACATCTGGGATTAAAACATCTCCTCCATCATATGAAGGAGGAGTTATCAGTGGAGAATGGAATTAACTGATAGATTTGCAATATTTTTTCCTGAGTAAAGGTTCCACTATACCATCAAAAGCAGGTGGTTTTCTAGGGAAATGACCCAGTCCAAGAAACAAAAGACAAGTGCTTCTAGACTGATGTATGTGTCACTTTAAAGAGCTGGAAGTGCATTAGAGAGCAGAATCTCAGCAGGCGGTTAATAATAGGGGTATCTTCATAGCACGTGACATAAGTTCCTAACCCATTTTTAGGATGACGGCTTGAATTTTAAGCAGGCTGCTGAGGGGTGGGTGGAGGAAAGGGCATGCTGTCACGCAGTTTCAAAAATGAGCTTGCAGTTCATCAGTGCAATAGGAAAGGCAAAGCGCATCACCTCTGTCAAATGGAAATCTTAATCTTTCCTAATTGTTAACCGTTAATAATATCTGTGCCAGGGAACTGGCACAATGGGTGGGAGTATTTGGTGGAGGGAAGAGGACATGAATATTCTCTAAGGTACAAATGGTAGCCCTCAGTGTAGCCTGCAGACGCTGTTCCCACCAAATTTGATGAAAGATGCTGGTGTTGCTCATAACAACCGTTGCTAAGCAACATTGGCAGCATGCAGAAGGAGCAAAATCCGCCACAGAATTACAGCGCTATTTATCATGGTTGTACCAGTGGTCTTGTTAAAGAAATGCATGACATCTAAAAGGATGCATATGATACAAATACCATGCATACATTGCAAGGAAGGTATGAAGTACAGGTGGACACACTGTTAGAGTGGTATAGGTTTGTGTCCATTCTGTGTGGCATTTGAGGTTTCTGGTTAAAAGTTCTGCAGAGGGTCTAGGAATATATTATAGTAAACAAATGTGAGTCAACAAATCTCAGCCAATTAATGGTATGCATCATAAAACGAAAATGAATCTTAACTGAGCGATCAATTAACTCCACACACATTTGCATGCAAACAGGTTATAAGATCTGGAGCAAAGATTCTTTCATAGCATTTAGTGGATGCAGGCACAGGTAGTGGAACGGGGCTTACAGGGACACAGCAGCAGTGCTTTCTGGGTAGCAGGGACACTGATGCCATGTGCCACCCTGTTAGGCTTCCCTGCTTGTTCTCAGCTTAGCTGCAACCCTTATAGCATCTTGGTGGGTGGCGGTGGTGGGGGAGATCCCAGCAACAACACCTTGTTCCCTGTTGAAGACCAAGTATTTTGATGTGGCCTGCTCTTGGATGGGCAATAAAGACCTACTAGCATTATGAAAGGCATGGTGGAGGTGAAAGCGGCTAGAACTGGTTTGTTGAATCAACGTGGCTGCCTGTGTTTCAGGTGTCTTGTGCTGTTTGTGGCACCTGCCCTTCAGAATGGGCCACTGTTGCTTTGTGCATGTGTTGCCATGGATGCCTTAGAAGAAGCACTTCTTTCTCTGTGTGTGAGAGAGAAAATGTTGCATTCAAAACAAGGTTTAATGCAGCATTTTAAAGGTTTTTTAAAGGTACAGACAGCTATTGCCTGTTTAATTGGAGTCACCTTAGTAATTGGTCAAAAGTTTTTCAGTCTATTATGCATACTAATTTTTTATTATTACATGTTTACCTTGCTTGCTTTCCTTTGGCGAGGAACCCAGGGCAGCTTATATGGTCCCCTCACTCTCCATTTTATCCTCACAACAGGCTTGTCAGGCAGGTTAAGCAGAGAGGCAACAACTGGCCCAAGGTTACCCAGTGAGTGTCATGGCTGGAAAGAACTTGAACCCAGGCCCCCTAAGTCTCAGTCTAACATTCTGGCCACTCTCAATGGTTTTACTTCTGCCTAAGGCTTACATTGATAACCTAGTTGACTACAGACCAGCACTGCCATCCCCTGCGTGCCTCCTCAAATGTATGTGCTATTGCATTCAGTGAGGCTTTCAGATTGCAGCTCTAGAACAGAGGAAAGCTACACTTTGTATCTGGAATCATGGAACTATTGAAGGGATTTGGGTCAGGGGTCATTTTGGGAGGTCCTGCTCAGTGGAGGATCTCCAATGCTGCATGCAACTATCAGTTGATGGGATTTTTACACTAGCTTTCCACGCAGAAAATGACATACATGACATCTTACAATCAGAAGTATTTAAAAAATACTAAAAACTCATTTTAAATGATAATGAAAGAAATGCATTAAAGCACAGTTGAAAATTGGCTCCATATCCTCTAATGATTGTTCCCTGTGTCTTCATATGGAAGTTAAACAGCACTGGCAACAAGACTGCACTTGGAGGGCCCTGTTGCCCAATTGCCGGGGTCAGGGGAATAGTCACCTGATGTTACTGCCTGAAATAACCCTCATGGGTAAGACTGGAACTGTGCTAACTGCTATACAAACCCATGAAGTCGATCCAGGAGCACACCGAGCTCCATGATATCAAACTCCTATCAAGTAGAGTGAGTAGAAAGAGGGTTGTACTTGCCCACCTCTCCTCTAATGAAGATGGCCAAGGCTGATTCAGTCCCATTACCAGGTCAAAATCCAGACTGAAATGGGTCTAGTTGATCAGCATCCTCCAGAGGTGCCTGTAGTTGTTTTGCTACCACCTTCTCAAGTACCTTCCCTCAAAGAAGGGCATTTGCAACTGGGTGCTAGACAGCAAATACCCTTGGGTCCAGAGCAGGTTATTTCAGGAGTGGTCACACTACTGCTCTCTTGAGGACTGCAGGAACTGTGCTTTCCATTCTGTGGACCTACCCAGCTTTAGCTAGCTTTTCCGTAGAAAGGTATATCAGTCTTGTCAAGACATAAGTAAGGGGGTGCACATGAGCATTTCTGTGGTGGACCTGAACTTGCCTTGCACCCCTGTGGTCAAGCCCCTTATTCATGGGCTCCGAAATTGCAGCCCCTTTTACTTTGACCTGTGGAATTGAATGGAGTTGGTAAGACCAAGCCAGCCCAGCCTAGCATGAAGCTCTTCCTCTGCATGTGCCCAGTCAGATTTTCTTTCTTGACATGATGCTGCAGGGTGATTGCATCGTGCAAGGCAAGTTCTCCATCTCTTGCAATACTGATGCTACATGACACAGTACAGCATTCTTGCTGCAGCTAACAAGATCTGGATCTAGTCAGTGCCTGGCTGCGGGGAGTGGGTTGCATAGGAAACCTGTTCATGCTGCCTTGGTCTGAATATACACATATTAATTAATTGATTGATTGATTGATTGATACATGCAATTAATTGATTGTTTCATTAATCTACATAATAAATTTATTAATTGACATGTTCAATTAATAAATTAATTGATTTAATTGATTCCATTTGTGCCCTACTTACAGTGACAACTATGTGGAATAATCACTATAATTTAATAAATAGATTTAATTTTACTTACAAAAGCTTAATATTTGTAATCAAAGCCAGAATCCAGTCTGCCTAAATCAGTGTGTTAGCTGGGCACAAAATGAACAGCTTCTTTTCAACATTATATTGTCTTTTGAGCAAATTGCCATACCACTTAGTATATAATTCACATCCTGGGGTGAAAAGGGTTTGTGCCAATACTTGTTTTGAATTTAATGGATTCATTATGCTTTTCATCATATAATTCATCAATGCTTAATTGAATGGATTAGCTAAACATAATTAGGACAGGGGAGAAAGTGCTTCTCCATCACTTGGATTGGTCTTTTTTTTTCTCTAGCTACTGCTTGAATATTAATTTCCTTCTCTTTTAATATTCTTCCTAGTTTGACCAATCAATAGAATTTCAGCTGTTCTATTATGAGCTCAGATGGCAAGTTAATTCAGGATCAGAAGGGGCCTTTTGATCAGATGTATCAGTAGTTTTGCAGAGTGACTGTTCCTACTTACTAGCAATGGCCCACTTACAACAGTTCAGAAAACAGCTCCAATACTCTTGAGTTTATAGCAGAAAGGGCTGCTACATTGTATGTTTTTGTCACTCAATCCGGAAGTGATTATAATACCCTGGAACATTTTTTTCTCTCCTATGGACAGGATAATCAGAAACTCTATACCTTCTTCAGTGGGGAAGTGTCATAAACTTGTCCCCCTTGTTTCTTCATATCAGTCATTTATTTAGCATTTCTTGCTTTTGCCCAAGCAGCTAAAGCACTGATTTCCTAGTCCTGGGTTGTTTCAAGACTTCCAAGAAAGATAACTATGTCTGGATTGCTGTAACATTCAAGTCTTTCCACACTGACTATTTTCTCTTTATTTGCATCATCATCACAGTAAGGAGATATTCAAGGCATTTTATGCTAGCCTGATGGTTTTGCATTTCATTCGTTAACTGTTTATTACATTATTTTATTTTCCACCGTACCTCCAAGGAGCTCAAAGTAGCATGTACCATTCTCCCCACATCCAATTTATCCTCACAACAACCTTATGTGGTAGCTCTGCTTAGTGTTAGTCTGACCTTCATGACTGAGTCTTAGTCAACATGCTACATCACAGGGGCTAAAACCTGTGCTTTATTGGTTTATTAATGTATTCTATTGTATTTTGTCTTGGGGAGCTTTGTCAAAAAGCAGGGTATATGCTCTATTATAGAAAGGCCTTGCTTGCCATGAGAACCCCACAAAATAGTCTTTCACAGTGTGTTGCGTTGCAGCTGCTTTAGATTTCAATCCCCATCAATCCCAGTCACCACAGCAAATAATCCATAATCTTTGGAGTTTTAGTCCACCAGGAAGGGACCAAATTGGAGAAGACTGCCACAGAACGTATGGCTGCATCTTCTATTTCAGCATGTTCTTGCAATATCAGATGACACTTCATAACCGCAAAATATCCATTAGTCTTCAAACCAGTGCAACAGGATACAAAGGAGGGACACTCAGAAGTAAGTCTTTACCAGACCTCACTTTCTTTGGCTGGGTGTAATATGATGGGTCCAGAAGTCTGTGGCACAGATTTGCAAGTCTTCAGAGCTTTTCTGGTCTGTTGAGACAAGAGGTTTCTGGAGAAGAGTTGCCATAGGCAACAATTTTACACTGGTATTGCACCATTTCAAATCAGACTGCACATAAATGAATGAACATGAGGAAGTGGGAAGCGGCAGCTGTGCGCTTTTCTTTTCCTTTGCTTTTTAAGCTATAAAAAGAAGCTGCATCCATATCATTAGCAGATAGTTGGCTTGCACAGAAAGGCTGTTCCACCAAACCACTTACTGCCAGGAGGCTGCCAACCCAGTTAATGTGCATGCAAGTGGGTCAGATAGCTCTCGCTGTGAAAGTGAATACACTGTGAAGCAATTCTGTCCTGCCAATTCTACCTCTGATCTTCCCTCTCTACCCCCTTGTTTTTTTAATCTCTTCAACTTTTTTCTGAGCAGTTTTCCCTTCATGGAGATTTCTAAAATAATGTTGGAAGCCATTCCTGTAAGTTCCTGAAGAGTTGAGCTTCCTAGCCAAATCTGTCACATTGGGAAGTTGCAGATTTGGTGTTTTTCCAAAGCCAAATAGTTTCTCTTGTAAAAAAAAATTTCTTAAAACCCCGGGGCATGTGGATAATGAACTGTGCTCCTTGACACAACTGTTGTAACTGGTGCTCCTCATTACTCTGGTTTCTTTTCAAATCTTTTGTATTAGTCCTCTCAACACAATTCTTGCTTCTCTAAACATGTCATAAACATTGTTCTAAATGTATCTAGAAGTCTTTTGTTTGGGTAAACTTTAGTGGAAATGCTGGCTGCAGATTAGTAAGTCTGCCAGGGTGGTCCAGGGACTTTGCAGAATCTTGTGGGTTTCTGTCAGGCCCTGGAATGTGTTGGTTGTGAAGTAGGCAATGCTACACATGTACAAAAATCCCCTCCACAGATGTGGCCCACTAGTATTACTGCTGCACATCCTTCGATGCTGCTGAAACTGTTTGCTGGGCCCATTAGAACTTGCCAGATTACTTCCAATGAACAGCTGGTTTGAGCTGAATACAGAATAGATCCCAGATCCCATTTTGAAGATTCAGTAGAATCTAGATGGAAAAATCCTGGTTTGCCAAACTATTTCCAGAGTGGAGAGAAGTAAACCATGAGCTTTAGCTGACTGTATACATTCTGATTCCTCGGGTGTGCAAGATTTCTATTAATTTATTTCAGAAGAAGGCATATTAAAACACTATAAAGGTTTCTAACCCTCAAACCTCAAAACCACAACCTAGAAATAGATTGGGGGTTACTCAGATAAAGAGTTTGTGCAATCAGAACCAGGTCTTTTCCCCCAAGGACTTGTGGAAAGGGAAATCAATGCACTGAGTGTTTATCTTTCATCATCAGAACTTAGAGAAATACAATATTCTTTTCTTTCATTTGCTTGCTTTCAGGAGAATGCCTACCATGTTCAAATTATTTTGCCATGGGGTAAGTATCTTAGAATGGTGAAAGGCAAAATCTGATGTTGCACCTTGGACTAACTGATTTACGGTGGCACCCTTTGGAGGCAATTGCCTGCTTCATTAATTGTGTGTATCATCTCATATCACCTTTGTCTTCCAGTTTCTAATCCTACAGGACTGCTCCCATGTAGGAAATTGCAGTAGCCCATAATTTGGAGATACTGAACTATTAAGAACTGTCCTATTGTTGCTTTCATGGATTTTGAAAGCATATAGTGCTGCATTTTGATGGATTGCTCATCATGGTGTTTTACTCAGGCATGAGCTAAATGTAATGCTATGGAATCAAGGATATTGGTCCAGAAAGATGTGTTTGCAGCAATCACATGTGTCACTGCCTACTTGTGTATGTAGCTGGGAAACAGAGATATAAATACTCTCGGGAACTCTTCTAACCCTCACCCCAAATAGCTGATGGATGCAGTCAAAGCAGACAGCAGTGATTGCTTTATCAGCATTGTGTGTGTGGTTCTATTCCTGGGGCTAGAAATTCTGTGCAGACCCAAGTTACACAAGCGCGTTATCTGTCTTGAATGGAAATATGTGCACTGAAATCCTATTTCCAGGTTCTTATTTGCCTTGCTAGATTGGCACGGTGCAATTGTTGTCCAAATACATGTGTAATTCAGTGGGACATCCATTCACTCTCAGACATGAAGCTGCTGAGTCAAAGCTCAGAGGCAGAGTGCATGCCCTGAATTTCCAATGAAAAGCCCAATCCAGCTGCAAGTGTCCCCAGTAGAAGCTTCCAGGGAAAGACATCCCGGAGATTCAGTGCCACTGGTATTAGACTTGATTGACTCTCCTATATTTTCCTTATTTGGCATAATTTTGATGGTGTGTTGGTATGTGCACAGAGCTAAATTTTCAGCTGAGCTATTGGAGCAAAACAATAAAAGTTCTAAAAGAGCTTTGGGTAACTGCCTATCAGACCACCTGAAACTGATTTCTTTATTATAAAGGGAAAAAATAGTAGAGGTTGTATCTAACATAATTTTTCCATTGATGGAAGGCTCTAGCAGAGTTTTCCATGAACAGAAGGGGCAGGGAGGGAGACAATTTTCTCAAATTCTTCCTCTTCCTCGCATTCCCCAGCAACCCTTCTCATAAAGGATTCCCCAGCCCTCTGGAGAAGCTTTCGCAGGGTGTAGGGAATGCAGAGACAAGGGGCCATTTGCATACCATTATCTCCTTCCTCCTTTCATTCATGGAAGTCTCCACAGAGGAACCTTCTGTGATGCACAGCACTGGATACAACCCTTTAAGCAAAGAATGTGATGCATAATTTAGCTAAAGGTGAGTGCTTTTAAGTCCCATTGGTTTAAATGGAAGAAACTGAATGTGTTCCTAGAGCTCCAGCTGAAATGTATGTGACTTGAAAGCACTTAACTTTGGCTGAATCCATAGATCTTGACCTTATAGTGTGTTTTAGCTTGCAGATGCTAAACCGATGGTTCCTGAGCCTCCTTCTGTAACACTGGAAAAGGGTCAGTTTGCAGTCATGTCTATATTTCAGCACACTCTTTTGACTGACTTGAGAATGACACAGCCTTTAATGCTCTGTTGTGCATCTTTCTAGACTGAACTCGTGGGAGAAATGAATGATGAATGTATGCCTTACAGTGATTGCTCTATCTGATCTGATATTAAAAGAGATGTCAGACACATACATTGGTGTCTCCGAAGACAAAGCTTTGGTACTCCTTGGGAAATGTTATCGGCACTCATTTTGGACTCATCAGCAATACATTTATAATGGGTATTCAAGATTGCCATGTTGCATTTTACCTAGTTTCATTTTTTTAATATCTAGGTCACTTGCAGTTTTCAGTATCTTATCTTTAATAAGAGGTGAAAAAAAGAATGGGTTTTGCAGGATATGGGGTAAGAGAAAGAGACCTATTTTTAACACCAAAGATAATTATAATCTTTTCTTTTTTGGATAATGCACAATGGCTCATGCAAGCTTGATAACAAGCTGTGCTTGGTCCACTGGGGAGTAGCATTGACTTTGAAGTGCAGAGCTGTGTTCATAATTAATAACAAGATCTTTTAAAAGTGCAGCTTAGCTGATTATTGATCATTATCCTGCTTCAGTCATGAAGATCCCAAAAACAGAAAAAGAGACCATTGCAGAGCTTTCCCCCCCTTCAGTTTCCCCCTCCAAATGATTAGGGCTGTGTCATATATTTTCTTTTGTCTCCCCACTGATTCCATTTCAGATTTATCTGTTTGAACTTATGTGCAGATATTGAACATTTACTATACACTGTCATATACAGGATACTTTAAAATGTCTGTGCCTCACATAAAGGAGAATAAGAGAGGGTGCCTTGTGTGTATGTATGAATGACTGGTGCTGTAAATTATCTGCCATGATTGGCCATTTTAACTAGAACCTCAGTTCATCACCTTTCTTTCCTCCTCTGCCACTCATCCCAACCTGATGGGAATCCGCTTCTTCTCGGAAGAGAAGTGAAATTAATTTTCCAGTTGGCTTCTGTTGTGCAGGCCCCTTCTGGTCAAAGAAATTCAGTGAGTGGATTTCATTGTGCTGTGGTGGGTTTAACATCTCATGGTCATGTAACAAAGGATCGACACCTCAGCAGCACTTTCTCAATTATTATACAGAACAATCATGGTTTCCAAAAGCAAAGAAGGGTATTTAAAGAGCAATTCTAGGGTATCAAGAGATGATTCACTACTATGACTATACAGCTAGGCAGGAAGCCGGACCACTACAGCACAATGTGCTTTAACCTGACTCTTCATGAGGACTTAAAGGACTTCGCTTGCAATGTTTTGCAGC
The DNA here is from genome assembly GCF_004798865.1 of Varanus komodoensis. Taxonomy (NCBI): domain Eukaryota; kingdom Metazoa; phylum Chordata; class Lepidosauria; order Squamata; family Varanidae; genus Varanus; species Varanus komodoensis. Next base: position 15,660,078 of record NW_025335409.1, on the reverse strand, counting down.
ATATGCAGAAGACTCAGTATTGACCACCACTCTGTACGGTGGTCCCATGTCTTACTTAGCAGAGATTAATCCTGCTCTAAATATTCCCAGTCTGTGTTAAACAGGAAGCATCCTAAGAAGTGAGAGCCAGGAGAGGACTGGAGGTTGCTCATCACCAGGAAGCACCTGCACAGGCGCTTGAGCAGTGGACACACAGGTCACATGGTCACAGACTTTCCGACAATGCTGAGACAGATGTATGGTGTTTCTAGTGAACTTATGGCCATCTTCACTCAAGGGACATCTCTAGGTAAAAACTGGGATGAGCAAATGTTACACAGATCCATGTCCTGTTATGTTCCTTTTTTCAGTGAAACATGCCCTTGTGCGGGTGATGTGCAAGTGGACATCCTCCCTCTTGGTGAATGGCCACATGCCTTTCCTGTGTCCAGATTGGCCCAAGTACATAGCAGATCAGTTGTCTTTGCAGGTTCATGCCACAATATTGCATGTGACCACAAATTACTTGGACTGACTTTTGGAACATTCTCAGTGACCCTTCCCACAACACTTAGGAAACAGGTCAGACTCACAAAAGTTGGATGGATGGATTGATTTGTATCTCACTCAAGGCAGCTGGAATCTGCTTCTCCACCCCCAACAGTACTAAAAATGCATTTTTTGTTGACTACTCTAGAATGATCCAATAGCATAGTTGAAAGTGCTGAAATATTGTAGTTCATTACCAAAATATATTTTGAGGTACTAAAAAGCAAGTGCTAAGTCTTATCTGATTGTGGTATATCAAGGCTGGAATGAGACTTCATTGCAAAATGATTCTCTAGCCTTCCTGGCTAGTCTAGAATTTTATGTGCTAGACATGCCTAATCTGAGGAAATGACAAAGTACTTTGCATTTGCTAAAATACACTCTTCTTTTAGGAATAAAAGGAATAAGGAATAATCCAGGGTTCTGTTTCACTTTGCCCAATTCCTGGCTTGTTGTTATGTATCCATCAGGAATTGTAGTTTAAAATACACTCTAGTCAGATGCTTATTAAGATAACAACATAACCGGATTATTTAGCTGGTTTGTTTAGCAAATTAGAGTTTATTTTAAATCACAAATTCTGGTTTGCGTGGAATGACAAGCCAGAGATCAGATAAAGTGTGGCATAATCCTGGTTTATTCCAGGAGGAAATAGGAAAGCATGTAAACCTGGTACATAACTCTGACTCCTTTCTGCTTGTATCTGTAGGTCTGAATTATGTTTTAATGTTACCTGTGAGCATAGCCAGTATATTAATAAAAGGGCAAATTCAAACCAGTCATATCATAATATATTCCTGAAAACATCTTTGTATATATTCCTATACCAATATGCTACTACTTGGATGCCTAACAATCCAGAAAGAGTTATGAATAACTAAGCTTTACTGAACTTAAATCTCATTTAGGCATACATTTAGCAGCATGGGTACAGCCTTTTCCACATTAGATCATGAAAAATTTGGTAAGTAACCATGAGGAGCATTGTCAACACTGATTACTATATTATTAAAACAAAATCACATGAGTGGCTCTCTCTCCCTTTTTTCAAGCAGTGTGGGAGCGAATTGTAGAAGATAAAGCAATTATTGTAAAGGGAATTAGTGTGATGTAGTGGTTAGAGCATTGGAGTTGCACCATGAATATCCGGATTCTAATCCGTGTTCAGCACAAAGCTCCCTGTGTGACCTTGAGCTAGTCACTGTTGCTCAGCCTAACCTACCTTGCAGGGTTCTTGTGCAGATAAATGGGACAGCATATAGGTCAACATAAGCTCACTGTAGAAAGGATGAGATTTAAAAATTAAGTAAATGTCTCAAGAAGGATGTGTGTTCCCATTTAATGGGACATAGTCACTATACCATTGCCTGGATTATGCCTTATTAGGATTATGCCTGTTAGGAACTTGGAATCCCTTTGCATAATCTCCTGCTAGAGTAGTCTGTTCTCAGCGTAATAAATTGGTAACTTCTTTCAGAGAAAGGCTTTACACAAGATTGGCTGTTAACTTACCTCCTCTAAATGTAAATTGTACATTCTGAATGATATTTACATCAGCTACCATGCCAAAATATGAGAATGTAAGATCCTCATGCATTAGTTTCTTGCCTGCCTTATCAACCAAAATACTATTTTTAAAAATCAGTTCAATAGTAATAAAACTCCAAACCTCAATCCATCCTGTCATGTTATTTGCATACTCTTAATGAAAATGCTTTCCTGACAAGTCGTGCTGGGTTCTGTGCCACGCAGAGCCATTATAATCAAAATCTTTCTAATTTGACTGCTAGACTGTAATTACTATGGTGTGCTATTTAATGCAAATAATATCATGTTGAGTAAGTGCAGAGCTTACCCCCACCCAAAATATGTGGCCAGGGATCCAGCATTATAGCACGGCATTGTTTCAGGACAAGGTTGCCTTTGTACTAGAAGGACATTAGGACAAGGTTGCCTTTGCACTAGAATAATTCCAGCTCCCACCTAGTTATTCCAGACTATCCAGATGTTCTTTAAAAAAGAAATGTGGGTTTCAGATAAATCTAGAGGTACATGTCCTGATTGATCAAGGGTTCAAACTGCTACCCTGGCAAGATGCAGTCAATGCAAGGAGAACAGGCAGCACTGGGGACATAACAGGTGATGCGCAGAGATTTGTTAGTACCCTGTGCACCTTCAGGAATTGATCCTGCTGCTTATGCTGACATAATGTTACTGCTACGAAATTATTGCTATGAGTAATACACTCCCATTGAAGTCAACGGCAAGCCTCTGGTGCCAGTTGGCATGGGAAAAGCAGCTGTGATGACCTGCACCTCCTTACGTAGCATTTCAGCCAGACGGCCACATTTAGGTGGAGGAGGACTGTCAGAATCCCTGTATCCTGGCAGCACCAGTCTCCTTCCTTCCTTGCTTCCTGCAAGCTTTATGTTCCCTTCCTGACCTCAGAGAGGCAGCTGACATGCTCTTATCCATGCTGGCTTCAAGGGGAAAGAGAGGGATTAAAATGCGGATTTCCTGTTGCAAGGTCCAAGCCCTCTCTCTGACCTTGGCTTTCGGGAATGGGAAGTATTCCATGGCCTTCCAGATGATGTTTAGGCTTAGGGGCCATAAGATCACTCTCCAATTTTCCTTAAGAATTTGGGAAGGGAAGGAGCAGAAAAAATACACCATCCATACATGGCAGGTTTCATTCCATTTCCTAGTTCCTACACAGCAGTCCTTTGTGTGGGCTTTTTCTGTGGAAGGCTGGGATAGTAATACAACCAATAATTAATTCATGTTTGAAATGGTCCCAGCAGGAAAGAAGCACCAGCTGTAATAGCTTAGGCCCAGAACAAAGTTTTAAAGACTTCTGACATGACAGAGCAATCATATGCCATGGTAGGCACCCCTTTTTCTTTTAGTCCTGCTGTTGTTTCTGGTTGAAACATTTTGTAGGTTCTGGAACACCATAAAAACCTGTTTGATCAAAGCTGATAGGAAGACTGAAAGGAAAAAAAGGCATCCAAATGTTGGGCAAGACACTTTTAATATACCACTTTTAACTCTAAGAAACCTTGCTTTAAAGTCTCAGACAGGGTTCCCCAGCCTTTTTGGTCCTGTAGTGCTTTTTTGGGAATTTGAGAACTAAGCATCACCATGAAGTGGCTGTCTCAGAAAATGTGCCATATAATGGCTGTTGACTGGGGGTGAGGGGGTGGGGAGCTAGTCAAAAATGAGTAGAGGATATATGAGGAAGAGGAAAAGTGAGTCTGGGGGCTGGGAGCAAGGGGGGGGGGGTGCCAGGCAAGGCCTAGAGCAAGAAAAGGACTAGAGGCTAGAAGAGGGAGAAATAGGGAGGTGGACAATGAGGTGGGGACAGACATTGTGAGACTAGAGCAGGGGTGCTCAAACTTTTTCAATAGGGGGCCAGTTGAAAGGCGGTGGCTACATGCATGGACCGGTGAGTGGGGTGGCTGGGCGTGCGGGCCAGTGAAGCATTGTCAGGCGCGTGGGGGGTGGCGCTGGGCACGCGCGGCAGCAGCTCGCTGCTCGGAGATCTCCCAGCGAGTGCAAAACCATCTCCCAGTGAACAAGCCACCGCCTCCAGAGCGCATGTGTGCGGGGGAGGCAGGCGGCAGCGGCTTGCTCGCTCGGAGATGGTTTTGAACTCACTGGGAGATCAGCCAATGAGTCCAAAACCATCTCCGAGTGAGCAAGCCACCACCTCCCGCCAGCCCAGCGAGCACGTGCATGGGCGGGGGAGGGGGGCATCGGCACAGGCCGGATGAATGGGCATGGCGGGCCGGATCTGCCCCGCGGGCCACAGTTTGAGGACCCATGAACTAGAGGCTTGGCGGGAGAGGAAACAGCAAGGAAAATGGGTAGAGGGGAGAGGAAAAGTGAAGCTAGATGCTAGAGAGGGAGAGAAAGACTACTTCAACATTTTCCATTCCAAAAAAAATGTAAAAGCCTTCTTTGTTTGAAGAGGGCATGGGGTCTGGTGCTTTGTTAGTGCCGTGAGAGGTCCATTTAGGTGCCAAACTTGAAACTGACCTAATAAGTCAGGAGCAAAGGCGTGGTATCTGTATGCAGGTGTATAACAGCAGGGAAAGATCTCCGATTTCCCTGGTTGTTTGCAGAGCAAGAACTTGTGTCTGAAATATAGATATGCATGGCAGAAACTGTTAGCTAAAGGTTAGCAAGTGATACAAGTAGAAGACTGGAAGCAAAACCTAAATGGGCACGGGGGAATGGAAAAGCTTAAGTGTTTTGAGCGTGATCATGACTTGTATCTTTTAGCTTACCGAGCCTTGTAAGCACAGCAGTAAACTATGAACCAGTAACAGCAGCCGGCCATGTCAATGCAAATCAAAGGAGAAGGACATCTGGGGTCAATAAAAATAAATAAGAGGGGTGCTGGCCTACGTGGGACAGCAGTGCCTTTGTTAGTCTTGCAGGAGTCGATGCCATTTCACCCTTCCCTCTATAATTAAGGGAATTATACAGTCAAAAGCACCCTCTGAAATAGAGTGGAGGAGTCATAGATTTGGGGACCTCTTCATTCAGCATATGCAAAGGGTAATCATAGTGTGAATATCTATCGCATGAGATAGCTGCATGTTTATCTTTCCCTTTCTGTGGCTGGAATTCAGGATAGAGGATGACAGAACCTATTAAGGAAGGGTAGAAGAAATGCTGCCTACATTCTCAAACTGCAGATTAGGAGTTGATGAGGGTCATGACGCTTCTGATGGGGCGCAGTGTAGGTTACCTATGGAAGATGGTACTCTGAAAGGGACCAATTCTTCCTGGAAGGTAGCCAACCGCTGGAAATCCTCTCTGCACACTTGCATGGTTGGAATGCATTCCTTGTTCAGGAATGTGAGGATGGCAGCCCAGAGCGGCCCTGGGAGTTCATCTATGACTCGGATTTTAATCTAAGCCAAAGCAGTCAACCTCTCTCTCTCTCTCTCTCTCTCTCTCTCTCTCTCTCTCTCTCTCTCTCTCTCATGAAAAGTGGCAATGTGCCAGGCACAAGGCAAGATGCAGACCTCTCTCCTTCCTGCTGCCCTAGAGTAAGCAGAGATGTGAGTGAGAGGGGAAGGAAGTTTTAAGGATCACCGGAGGCGGGCTGCAATGTCAACTAGACACTGTTGCACTCTCACCGGGTTTACTGGGGCATGGCAAGCTCTGATTGGGCTTGTAACAGGGCTAGGGAGGGAGGGATCTCTAATGACACAACTGCATTGAGGGGACAGGCAGGCTATTTTATTTATTTATTTATTAAAACATTTTTATGCCGCCCCATTCGCCGAAGCCTCGGGGCGGCTCACAACAATGCCACCATGTCACTGTCTCTCTTTCACCTACATCCAGGCACATCCACACAGCTTCTATGGCTGGATCTGCTCACAGTCCCTTCTCTTTTTAAAAGAAGCCTTTTCACATTGGCTGCAACAGCAGCTCATTTTGCCTGATCTGGGGAGATGAGCTGTTAGTTGAGCAAGCTGACCAATAGAGTATTTTATAATATAGCTGTAATTCATTTATTTTGATTTCTATGATTTTATTTGATTTCTATGCCATCCCACTAGCCATAGGCTCTCTGGGCAGCTGATTCCTCTCTCCATCTACTTCATTTGTTGTTCAAGAGAACAAACAGTGGATATCCGGGAACTTCCTGAACATTTGGAGCTGATCAGCTACCTGGATTCCAGACAAGTGGAGCAAAGCATCTGATGTGTTTGCAGGAGCTCTCCCTATCTCAGGAGCAATCACTGACTATATTTATTGAGAGAAAACACATTCTGGTGCTATATGAATATGGATTAGGCCTGAAATATTAACCTTCATTTATTTTTACTGTAATGTACTATAATCAGCAGGGGTGAATTCTCACCCATAGAAGGGTGACTAATAGAAAAGAGGAGAGGCTCCTTGTATTTTTAATGGTTGCTTAGGAGAGAGGCTTTCAGCGGGCCCAGCTTATCACATACAGATGAGGAACAATTGAACTCTGTTATAATTACAGGGGCATTGTCTTCATTTATGCCTGGCCACTGAATCCATATATCATTTAAATGAGGAAGAGGGAACTTCTCAGATCTATATCCAGCCATAGCCCTATGCTGTGCAAAATCTTAGTCCTGTTGTAGAATGGAGTGTGTTTTGAGAAAAATAAAATAAAATTAAAGACTGCTTGAGTCCCCATCTGTGAAATTATGCAGTAAAAGGAAGAGTGATCTGTGCGTGGGAGGGATGTGCAGAAATGCTCTCAGAAATTCCTTGATCTCTCCGTCTCTTTTTTTGTGGTGGTTGCTGTTGGTTGGCTTCAATGAAAATTCTGCCTTCTGCATCCAGAGCCAGCTAAAAGAAGGGTGCTTCCGTCTTCACCTCTTATGCATATTCAAGGATCAGCATGAAAGCTTTGAGTTATTTTCAAAAATGGGCCAATTATGTGGATTTTACATGACTGTTAGCTCCAATACTAAAGGAACACTTCTTGCCATGGCAACACATGCGTTCATACTTGCTGATGCAAAGCAAATGAACCCCTCCCTGCTGCACCATGCAGAGACCAGGCAGAAGGAAGGATAAATATTAAGATGTAGCCAGAATGAATCCCATTGTTAAGGCATCTGTCCTATGGCCCATGTGGCACAATCCACAAAGCCCTTTAGCATGGGACTCACAGAAAGGGGGATGAGGTGCAAAAGATCACTGCCCATCCATTTAGAGGGGTTTGCCTGCTAGAGCTTTGATAGCCAGCTTCTCCATTTCCAAAGGGCACTTTATTCCCCAGAAGGCAATTTAACGAGGTTTTAACGGGTTCAGACAACATGATAATGCACACCCCAGGGTTGTTGAATGCCTGCATGTAGTTGAAACCCAGGTTATTACATTGGCTGAACCCAGTTGCTCTAACAGCAAACAGCCCGTGAGGAGAGCCCATGGTTTATTGCTGGATTGAGAACTGTTGGCTGTTCACCATGGCCTGTTATTTCAGTGTAGGTTATTGTGTTGCCTGAAGCCAATCACATCTTCAAGAATGACCCTCCTGTGTTTTCCCAGTGCTTCTTGCTTTTCCCTTCCCAAGTAAGCCGTTAAGGAAATAAAAAACAAAGTAGCTACAAAATGTGTTTCCATTGGTAGTAGCAGGAGACCTGGCCCACAACACTCACAGACAGGCATATATGAAAAAGTTATTGTTGCATTTACTTTACCTTTACAGAGTGTGTTTACTCAACCAGCAGGAGGCCTTTGGTACAGGGAAGAGAGAGGGCTGAAGAAATAAAGCTTTTTCTTAACTTAACTGGCCTTTGCCCAGGCTCTTGCCCTCCAGATGTGTTGGACTACAGTTCCTATCACTTGAGGTAGTACTGGCCATGTCTGATGTTGTTGTGATTTGTTGCCCAATACATCTGGAGGGTAGCAGATTGGGAAAGGCTTTCTGAAAGATCGCTTCCAGGGGATTGGTGTTGGAAAACATTTGTTTTCTCTATCATACCTGGCAAAATAGCAGTACAATACAATTCATTTGGAACGCTGTGGAACAAAATTGTAACTCTCTAATCAAATTGCCTTGGGCATTGCAGGGAGGGAGCTAAGATATTAAAGAGCGTCATATTTATCCATCCTGGAATTCATTTCACTGGTTGAGCACTTACTCTGCATGCAGATTTCCAGGTCAGGGTTAGGGTTCTTTATACTTGCCTCCACTAATGCTTCAGTTCCCAGTTGTTCCCTCTGTGTTTAGTGTAACCACTTCAGGGCAGGGGCTTGCAATGGGGCCACTCATCCTGCTGGTGCTATTGAATTATGAAATATTAATTGCCCGGTCTAACGATATCAAGGTACAGGGTCACTAATGTCTGTAACAGGAAGACTTCCAGGATTGCTGCCTGTTGGAATGGATGGCACTTGACTAAAAGGACCAATGGTTTGACTCAGTGAATTTCATACCTGCAATTAAAAAAATTCTTACCAGCAAAACTTGTCAACATTATTTACCACTCTTTGACTCAGAATTTATGGGGCAAAATCTGGGGTGAGTACGTGTGTAGGCTTGTGAAATAACATGGTTTTCTGAACCACATTAATTTCTCACATCTTCCCTAGGCCTTTCCTTTTCTAGAATGAAACAATTTGACTTCCTTTTACAGAAGAGGGGACAATTAAGGCACACGAGGGAATGTTCAATTATTTGTTCAAAGTCACTTCTCAAGTCTATTCCATTAATTGATGAAGTCTGCTCACCAGTCAATAAACGGGGTACATGATTTGGCAAGCAGATTCTGAGAACTGTGCTTTTGAGACTAAGCAAGAAATGATGAATCCTGATTTCAGCTGGAATACTTTGCGTATTTTCTATAGAAAAGGAAGCTACTCAAGCTTATGAGATACTGTTCCTCTATTTTAGTGGTTCTTGCTTCTGGTCTATATATATCACAGGCTTGGTTTGCCCAGCAGTTGGAATGTCCCATGTCATGTGCACTGTCTTCTGTTATCAGTTCCAGGTACTAGAAAAGGCATGCAAGCTTTCTTCTTTCTTCCCTAACCCCAGTTAGATATGGTGGCCTTTCTAATGCACATAGCAAATTTAAATTAGAATTTTTGGAGAAAAATAAGAAAAAGAGACATCATTCCAGAAGAAAAACAAACAGCTCCTTGCACTACACTGCCCTGCTCCATGCTCATGGATACAGGAGTTCTCACATGCTTGGAGAGTGTGCCCTGACGGGTCAGACATAGGTGCACGCAGGGGGTTCCAAGAAGTGATAGTCGATGCTTTTCCTGGCACTATTGTCTCATTGTCTGCTTTATCCTGAACCCCAAATACAATTAAAAAGCCCGCACAACATACATCCATAACAAATAAATAATGGTGCATTTAGATCCTACCAGTTTATGCATTCAGTCAGTAGCTTTTAAAGTCTTGGATACAGGGCTAAAACAGTTTCAGTGAATGGCATTTTCAAATGTGTCAGATTCTTCAAAGCTGTGTTGCCCTGAGAGGCTTACAAAACTCCAAACTGTACTGTTCTCGACCAATTTTTTGCTGGCCAATGTATGATGGGCAAAATAGTGCCCTGTGAAAAGGATCAGTGGTGCAGGATATTGTCTGTAAGGATGCCTTTTTGTTTTTTATAGCTGTTTGCTGCAGCCCGTCCTTGTTGTGCATGTGCCAGATAGAGTGATTGCTTTCTATGGAGGCACAGATGGTGAGGGCAACTCTGGGGATACAAGATGAGAAATGAATCAAGTAAAAAGATTCAGAGAAGGGCAGAAATATAAAAGCCATTCTGCCTCCAACAATGCAGATCCATCTAAGGACATGAAAATTGCAATGATTAGCAATTATGAAGGGACCAAGCCAAAGGAAGAAATGGCATGTAATACAGCAGGTGACCTTGTTAGGCATAGGTGGTGAAGAAAGGATAATAATCCAAAATAGGCATCAATTCTAGCCTTTGTCTTTCTGAAATAAACTAAAATATCAAGACAAGGCTACGCAACCATAATGATGTATTTTCCCCTGCTGGACAACTTTTGTCTTTGTAATAGGGTTATTTATTTCCACTCAGCCATGGCACCCGGCACCCATGATGCCTGTGGTTTCACCTACTATTACAGGGAAAGGATGAAACCTGCTGGATGAGTTCTTTTTCCAGTGCTGCACCTTGATTATCTAAAGGCTTAGGATGGGTTAGTTCATGCATGCTTCAGCCCCTATTTTACTGAACTATGGGCTTTGTGATTTTAAGGTCAGATCATCAATCCTGCTTGAAGCAGCTTATCTTACATTAAAGAGTTGAGACATGAGGATGAAGTGGCTTGGCACACCATGGCTTAAACTATTGTGAGGAAGTAATTGGTTTGGTGCTAAAATAAGAGAACACAGGTAGTTAAGAAAAGGTTGGAATGGGATAAAACTACAAATATCAGGATAAGACATGCTTGCTTGTAGAGAAACAGCTTGTGAGCAGATCCACTGAAGGCATAACAGAGTTTGTTATATGCAGTGGAATTCTTAGATTAGGATTTGGAAGTGAAAGGATTGTGACCTTCTGGTCCAAGAAGGCAGCAAAACTAGAAGGCAAGCCAGGCAAACCACAGTATGTGGCTTATAGGCGGCATTTGGCTTGCAGGGGTGTCACATATCTGCAAATTGTGAACTAGTGGTTTTTAGGGCACATCCATAGATGGATTTTACTGCATTGATGGCTGCTTGAATAACTCAGTGGCAGATGTTCTGTGTTACAAATTGTGTTTGCATAACACGACAGTGCTAAATAAGCCACAATTGCTTGTTAACCAACTCATTAACAAGGTGCCAATGCATTTGCCACCCTTGCTGGACTCGTCGTGACACACAGACGTGGTGGAGGTGCATGGCTGGGATGATTAACAAATGACTGAGAAACCGGCAACAGAGCATGGGCTTGAGGTTCATCAACCACCCCAGTCATTCACCTTCACTGGGTCTGGACATCAGGACAACCTGCACCCAGTGAGGGTGGTTAGAAGTGGCACATGGCGGGGTAGTTATCAAACCACTGGGGCTTTTCAGCAACCCTCATATCTTGCCAACCAAATCAGTGTGTGGGAAGTTCTTCCAATTACATCACTGCAAGCTCTCATTGAAAAAAGATTGCAATTATACAGTTATCATATTGAGAACAGGTTTGCATTAAAGGTTTGATGTGTGGAGCTGACACTACTCCAAACAGCCGACAACATTTAAGAGTGCATCTGAAGGGAAGCAGGTTAGGGGAAGCTGGTCTAATTATTTGTCATACTCCTTGACCTCTTGACAGCTTAATGGAACTAGAGAAATAAAGCTTTTTATATAATTGTGTGGCACTGGAAAAAGAGTTTTCAATTTTTCTCCTCAGCATCTCAAAGAAGCCCATTCAGAAATGCCTTCCAGTCTGGTCCTCCTGTTAGTTTCAGTACCTTAATAATTTTTATTATTATTATTATTATTGACTGAAAATGACTGAAAATGCTTACGAGATAGTGTAGAAAGGCTTTTTCTTTTTTGTGGAGCTTGTCAGAATAGTTGTATTTTTCAAGGAAACACTGAATTTCCAAAAGTGGGGTTTTCAGGGACAGTTCCAATTCCCTCTGTAGTGTAGGAAATATACAGGGCAAACATGGGCAAAATTGTAACAAGTGTTTGGAAGTGCTTCCAGCTTAGAAATGATAGCTGATTAACAACTACAAAATCTACCAAAATTGGAGCTAGGGAAAATACTGAATTTTGTACTTCACAGTGGAGGTCATGTGCTAATCCACAAGTAATTCCTCTTTTTGAAAACTTTTTTTTTCATTTTTTTAGTCTCCCAGTGACTAGTAATTAATTATAAAGGCCCAGGAACAGATATTGCATTTATTCTATGCAATAAATATATTATCTATTATAATTGTTGTTGTTGTTAGTCACGAAGTCGTGTCCGACCCATCGCAACCCCATGGACAACATTCCTCCAGGCCTTCCTGTCCTCCACCAACCCCCTGAGTCCACTCAAGCTCACACCAACTGCTTCAGTGACTCCATCTAGCCACCTCATTCTCTGCCGTCCCTTTCTTCTTCTGTCATCTACTGTTCCCAGCATTAGACTATTCTCCAGGGAGGCCTTCCTTCTCATTAGGTGGCCAAAGTATTTGAGTTTCATCTTCAGTAGCTGGCCTTCTAAAGAGCAGTCAGGGTTGATCTCCTCTAGGACTGACCGGTTTGATTGCCTTGCAGTCCAAGGGACTCGCAGGAGTCTCTTCCAGCACCACAATTCAAAGCCCTCAATCCTTCGGTGCTCAGCCTTCCTTATGGTCCAGCTTTCACAGCCATACATTGCAACTGGGAAAACCATAGCCTTGACTATATGCACTTTTGCTGGCAGGGTGATGTCTCTGATTTTTAGTATGCTGTACGGATTTGCCATAGCTTTCCTCCCCAGGAGCAAGAGTCTTTTAATTTCTTGGCTGCAGTCCCCGTCTGTGGTGATCTTGGAGCCCAGGAAAATAAAATCTGTCACTACCTCCATTTCTGC
>NW_025335409.1:15524548-15647415 GCF_004798865.1 Varanus komodoensis | reverse complement strand
ACATTGCAACTGGGAAAACCATAGCCTTGACTATATGCACTTTTGCTGGCAGGGTGATGTCTCTGATTTTTAGTATGCTGTACGGATTTGCCATAGCTTTCCTCCCCAGGAGCAAGAGTCTTTTAATTTCTTGGCTGCAGTCCCCGTCTGTGGTGATCTTGGAGCCCAGGAAAATAAAATCTGTCACTACCTCCATTTCTTCCCCATCTATTTGCCAGGAACTGAGAGGACTGGATGCCATGATCTTAGTTTTCTTAATGTTGAGTTGCAAGCCAACTTTTGTGCTCTCCTCCTTCACCCGCATCAAGAGCCTCTTTAGCTCCTCTTCACTTTCTGCCATGAGAGTGGTATCATCTGCATATCTGAGGTTGTTGATATTTCTCCCAGGAATCGTAATTCCAGCTGGTGATTCATCTAGCCCCACCTTTCTCATGATGTGCTCTGCATATAAGTTAAATAGGTAGGACGACAGTATACAGCCTTGCCATACTCCTTTCTCAATTTTGAACCAATCAGTGGTTCCGTGTCCAGTTCTCACTGTTGCTTCTTGATCCTCATATAGGTTTCTCAAGAGACAAATAAGATGGTCAGGTACTCCCATCTCTTTAAGAACTTGCCACAATTTGTTGTGATCCACACAATCAAAGGCTTTAGCATCGTCAGTGAAGCAGAAGTATATGTTTTTCTGGAACTCCCTGGCTTTCTCCATGATTCAGTGTTTGTTGGCAATTTGATCTCTAGTTCCTCTCCCTCTTCGAAATCCTGCCTGCACTTCTGGTAGTTCTCAGTCCACATACTGCTGGAGCCTAGCTTGTAGGATTTTGAGCATCACTTTGCTAGCATGTGAAGTGAGTGCAATGGTGCGGTAGTTTGAACATTCTTTGGCATTGCCCTTCTTTGGGATCGGAATGTAAACTGACCTTTTCCAATCCTGTGGCCACTGCTGAGTTTTCCAAATTTGCTGGCATATTGAATGTAGTACTTTTACTGCATCATCTTTTAAGATTTTAAATAGCTCCGCTGGAATACTGTCACCTCCACCTCCATTTTGCTTTCTTGCATTTCTTTTTCTTTGGGATGGTTTTAGTTGCTACCTGTTGTACAATGTTGTTGTTGTTGTTGTTGTTGTTATAACATTTCTATGCCGCCCCGAGGCTTCAGCAAGGGGCAGCTTACAACACAATAAAATACATTGAAATGCAATAGAACATAATAAATTACCATTAAATACAAAAATACAAAAAATACACTGAGTTACAAACATAATAATATAAAATTAAAATTATCAGTATAAAATAAGTAAATAATATAGGAGGAGAAAAGAGAAGGAAGAAGAAGTTGCCCTGGCCAGATCATATGTTTTAACAATTAAAATGATGTTTAAATAAAAAGGTCTTTACCTGGCGCCGAAAAACCAGTAACGACGGTGCCAGGCGGAGTGAATTCCATAGGTTGGGCGCCACCGCAGAGAAAGCCCTCCTCCAAATACTTACTCTCCTAATTTCTTTCATGGAGGGTTCCCGGAGAAGGGACTCTCCCGCAGATCTCAAAGGGCGGTCGGGCATATACGGACGTAAGCGCTCGTTCAGGTTGTGAACCTCCGTCCATAGTTCTTCAGGCACTCTGTCTATCAGATCTAATTCCTTAAATCTATTTGCCACCTCTACTGTATATTAATCAGGGATATGATTTAGGTCATACCTGAGTGGCCCTGTGCTTTTCCCTACTTTCTTCCATTTAAGCCTAAATTTTGCAACGAGAAGCTCATGATCTGGGCCACAGTCAGCTCCTGGTCTAGTTTTTACTGACTGTACAGAGCTTCTCCATCTCTGGCCACAGAGCACATAGTCATTCTGATTTCTGTGTTGACTGTCTGGTGATGTCCATGTGTAGAGTCGTCTCTTGGGTTGTTGGAAAAGAGTGTTTGCTATGACCATCGTATTCTCTTGACAAAATTCTACCAGCCTGTGCCCTGCTTCATTTTGTACTCCAAGGCCAAACTTGCCTGTTATTCCGGTTATCTTTTGGCTTCCTACTTTAGCATTCCAATCCCCATGATGATAAGGACCTCATTTTTTGGTATTAATTCTAGAAGGTGTTGCAGGCCTTCATAGAACTGTTCAGCCTCTTCAGCACCAGTGGGTGGGGCATAGACTTGGACTACTGTGATGTTGAATGGTTTGCCTTGGATTCAAACTGAGATCATTCTGTCATTTTGGAGATTGCATCCCAGTACTGCTTTTCCTACTCTTTTATTGACTATGAAGGCTACTCCATTTCTTCTGAGGGATCCTTGCCCACAGTAGTATACCTGATGGTCATCTGAATTGAATTCACCCATTCCTGTCCATTTAGTTCACTGATTCCTAAGATGTTGATGTTCAGTCTTGTCATCTCTTGTTTGACCACATCCAGCTTGCCTTGATTCATGGATCTTACATTGCAGGTTCCTATGGAGTATAGATCTTTACAGCATCAGACTCTCCTTTCACCACCAGATACATCTGCAACTGAGTGTCCTTTTGGCTTTGACCCAGTCGCTTCATTCTTTCTGGCGCTACTAGTACTAGCCCTCTGCTCTTCCCCAGTGGCATATTGGACACCTTCCAGCCTGAGGGGCTCATCTTCCGGTATCATATCTTTTTGCCTTTTGGTACTGTCCATGGGGTTTTTATGGCAAAGATACAGGAATGGGTTGCCATTTCCTTCTCCAGTGGATCACATTTTGTCAGAGTTCTCTGCTATGACCTGTCTGTCTTGGGTGGCCCTGCATGGCATAGCTCATCGCTTCATTGAGGTACGCAAGCCCCTTCGCCATGACAAGGCAGTGATCCATGAACGAGATCTATTATAATAAAAGGTGATATTATTCTCACAAGCCATTCAGGAGATAGAGCCATATTAGACATTGTTTGCAACTAGTTTTTCTACAAAGAGCTTTATTCACAAAAGCTTCAAACTGAGAGATAATGGTGTTTGTTCTTCATGGTGAGACCATTTAGACTGTGGTACATATTTCTAAAATTTGAGAGCTGAGACTTGATGTCACTGTTCATGGTTTCAACTACATGTATCTTCAGGAGGTAACAGGGTGGCGTTCCCATCAAATTGTATTTTCTCTACAATACAGCAATACGTAGCCAGTTGCACTGCAGCCGCAGTATCAGAAATTGCCAATTGTCCTCCACAAAGCAGGGAAAAGTCACCCTGTTTCAGAAGTTATCTTCTTTCAAAGAGCCCATTGGCCAGAATGCTAAGAAACTAACTGAGAGCACAATAGCCCCGTGACTAGAAGCAGTGTGTTTAATTTGACCTTGATGTTAACCAAGATAAAAATAAAATCCTTGACACAGGAATTGAAAAGCCAAGGCAAGCCAAACCCCAACCCATTCCTTTATTCCCTATCTGTTGATTCAGTCACATGTTCCGAGTAATCCTGTGAACATAGATACAGGAGATACAGAAGATATGTAATATCCTCTGGATAAATAATTGCATGAACAACTTAGGGTGCCATTCAGGAGAAAAAGTCCTATAACGTCATGCATAGGATTGCATCCTTTGCAAACATTGGACTTAACTATATATTTGTAAAGATAGTGGGTGGCTCATGCTGACAAATCCTTGGTTTCTGTGGAATGGCTATATGGATGCCTAGGATCTGTTGGCTGATGCAGATCCAATATGCACCAAGAGCATAGCCATTTCCTTAATCTAGAGTTGTGTATAGCTAAAGTAGCATCTTCCATGCCTAAGCGGGAGCTAACTGGAGACTCGGGAAAACCAGATCATTTTCAGAAGTACAAACAATACTTAGGAGTGTGGCAGAGAAACCCAAAAGGAGGAAACCTACAATGACTATTCAGCAGAGTGGAAAAAGAATAGAATGGAGTATACTAGAAGTGGTTGTGGCTGACTAGAACCTTGAACAGGAGATTCTACACTACAACATTTTGTTACAGGTCTGTCGTTTCCACTGAGCTGTGTATTTTCAGTAGCATATAAAGTAGTCCTACACTGAGTATGACAACATGTACAGATTTAGAAGTAGCAGGACAGTAAGGTGTTCAAGGAAAGATTGGACAACCACATGAGCAGAGCCTGCTGGAGCCGGGGGTCAGGCTAGATGACCCAGGGGACCCCTTATGACTTGCTTTTTTCCTACGTTTCTATGTCATATGTCTGGGATTTTTCTGACTGGCTCTGTAATAACAGTGTCATTTTATTTATTGTAAATACACAAATATGAACGTACTTTTACTCTTTTGGATAGGTTGGAACTGTTTCTTCTGCAGTTTGTTCTGATTTTGTGTAGGAAAGTTCTGATAGGTATCTTATCAAATACAGAATTAGGCTTCCTACATAATACAGATGAAAAGCAACAGTATGACATATGTAAAGTCCTTTTGTCCAGTAAATGCTTCCTCTCCATACTTCTGTACAGAAAACTCTGATTAAAAATAACTGGGGAGTAATCTACATTAGAGCCCCCTCTGTGTATCAAGTAGCACTTTGATAGTATTCATGTAAAACTTGTTTACCATTGTTGGGGCACATGCTAAACTGAATAAACTGAAAATGTGATCATGTGTCACAAAGAAATGCAATTGTGAGACAAGCAGGAAGTGTTGGAAAGGAAGGAAATGACCCTTTAAATTTTCTTTTTTCTTTTTTTGGTCCAGCCAACTTATGTGCACATTTGCCATTGCAAAGGAATAGAGACTTTAAAACAAGAAAGTGCTATTGTAGACAATGTGATTTACTTCTCAGTAGATTGGCACATTTTCAGCTAGTTGTTCTTGAGGCAAGAAAGTAAGAAGGACAAAAAAGACAATTGAGAAGGCTTTAAAAAAAACTCTTTAAACTTTATTTTCCCTATAAGGAGGAAAAGAAAGAAGCAGCTTTGCATATATTCTCCAGTTCACTGAACAAGAGAGAGAAAGAGAGAAAAGCAATAGGGGGAATGAGGATTGTCAGTACTACAAGTTTAGCATACACCATGGAAAAATGCAACATATAAAAATGTTGTGATATAACTGGTCTGAAAATATCTTGGATATTATGGCAGAAATAACATGAGGATGTTGGTAGGGGAGGAGTGTCCCGTGACATGCCCATGAATCGGGCGTTACAATGCTGGTAAAAATCCCTAGTGTTGCTCTTCTCTCACTCTATGCTTCCTCTTTTTCTTTTTCCATTAGTGCCACACATATGAAGTTATTTGCTGCTTCTGTGTGGGGTTTAGTGCTGTGACCTCTTTTGAGTTGCCCTTCAGTGGGTGGGTGATTGGATCAGAATTGGCTGCCTTGTGAGAAGTCTGCCCACTGTGCTCCTGAATGAGTTTTGGCTCTTGCCTTCTGGAGATATGCTCAGACTCCTCTGAAAGCAGGTTGCTGCACCAAAGAAAAGAACAGAAATTTATCGGAGTGTGGCTTCTCCGTGAGCTTTAATTTGTATTTTTTTCCATGAGCACTTTGTGAAATCTCCCTGGATTTTTTAGGGTACTTTCACTATGCCTCTAGAACTAATCGTGTAGGAAGTCTTGAATAAAAGGAGAATTTCAGAGCTTTTAGGAATATGTTTTTGCTTGGAATGCACTGCTTGTAGATGTGGATGCAATGACAGATGAAGCAGGAAAGAGTCCTTCAAAAACAACATTCTAATCAAATGTACCTTTTTCATTACACACACGGGGAAAGCATAAACTGATTTAAGGATCATTTGTGATAAGAGTCTGAGCTTTGAGTCACCTAAACAGTAGCACTGAAAATTCCAGGCGCATAGAAATACGTTTCAAAATTCCCAAAATGCACATGACTTGTAAATGAAACCCATTTAATTATGGAAAATCATTGGAAAGAATAAACACAGATGGGGAGATGACTTTATCATAAAATGGCTTTGTGAGCATGACTGCCTCACATGGATTAGCAAATTTAGATCAGGAAATGAGTCCTTCACGCACTCTTCTTTAAAAAAATGTTAGCCTAATTTTTCAATGAATGCTACAACTGAATGATAAGATGTAGCTGCATCAGCACATTCTTTGGCACTCAGATCTATCAGCGATGGTTTTTCATGCAAGGTTTTGCATCAAGGTTACAGTTGGCTAGTTCTGAATGCTCTCACCAATTTTGCTTTTTATTTCTTTCTAACTATTTAGAGCTGAGCAGCAGGTAGCTTACAATGTCAATTTAAATAAATTCTATACATTGTTAAAGACTATTTGCAGTGAGTTAATACAGGCAAATAAGCAGTGTGTCACATTCTCCAGGAGCCAAACAGGTAGACATATAGGTACCTAGAAAACCCCAGGGCTCTGGGAGATGAGCAGACAGGCTATGGGTCCCTCCAGTCTCCTGCAGCTTAAGTTTTTCTTGTTCCTGCCAGGCGGGTTACTGGTAAAAGGAAGGCAGGATTGTGTCTGGATTTATAGCTTCCTACTTCAAACCAAGGTGCTAATCTGAACCCAGAGCAACTCCTGTATATTGCTTTTACAGTAAAAACTTTTTAAATGTAAACCATTTTGAGATTTTTTTAATGAATGACAGTATATTAATTAATTAAATAAATGAAAATAAACTGTGGATGCACCTGATAGTTATTCCATCTAGCTCATTTTTAGTCACTTTGCTAATAAAGATATCATGCAACACTTTGTCAAAAGCATTGCTGAATCCATGTTGGCTTCTAGTAATCATTGCATTATTTGCAAGGTGTTTGTAACCACTGTATGATCTGCTCAGGAATACTAATTATTAGTCTGGCATGGTCTTGGATGGCCAACTAAGACCCATGACTTTATGAAAGACTTTGTCCTGGTGGAAATGAAGACTGGTTGTTGAGCTGGATCAACATCACTGCCTGGGTTTTTGGATTCTACTTGGCAGCATGGCTCTTGGGAGTGACACTTCAAAATGTATCACTGCACCACTGATTCTAAGGGCTAATTACAGGCAGTAAGCACTTTAAGCTACAATAACCTGGATGGGGGCAGGGGGGTTTACCCCACCTGTTTGCCTTTAGCCTAATCCACTCCTGGAATGCTTCTCCAAAATTCTGGCCATTGGCCTGAAAGAGGTTCCCCCAGTGGTCTTGCTTCCCTCCATCCTCACCTTCTCTGAGAGATGCCAGTTTGGGGAGGGGTGAAACTTTGGGTACTGACCTCTACAAGGTCTCAGCTTGCTGTATAAGGAAATCTGGCAAACTGAATGGGCTGGAGGTCTTCCATCACTGACATACAGAGAATAATTCTGTAATGGAACTGCTGTGTTTGGCAGTAGAGTTTCCCTAGGAAGATTTGGTAGCAGTGCTGACCTGTTCCATTTTCCACTACCTGTTCTTTACCCTTTTCAGATAATTGTACTGAGCAGAAATTAATGAGTTAATAGATAGCCCTGGAATAATGCACAGATTATTCCAAGGTCGACTGTAATTTAACTTGAATGATTCACCTCATTAACACAATTATTAATTAGCATATGCATGTGTCACTCACATTCATGTGCTGATTGCATGTACCTAGAGTGAGTGTTTGACTTGATTACAGCTGAAGATCATGCATACTTCTCTAGGCATGGAAAAAATGTTTGCCAGCACTCCCAGTATTTCTACTATAAGTACACTAAATGTGCAGATGCTGCACAGAAGAAAGTACTGAAAACCACAATTTGCCACATTATCATGGGAATTGCTCCATGTATGTCCCTATGTAGTTTTAGGAAGTTGGGACTAGATGTCCTATTCTGTTCTTCTGCTAGCATTGTTAAATTAGGCCCCAAAACCTCAGATCTCAGAATCAGCACATTCTCTGTATGCTCTGCTGAGGAGGGGCAGGGAACATAACCAGAAATCTTACAGTGGAAGAGATCTTCTTATTGACTCTGTAGAGCAGGGATATATACCCTTTTCAGCCTCAAGGGCCGTATCCAGTCCCAGAGGGGAGAAATGCATGCATTCCCGTACATATGCTCCTCCTCTCACCATGCCACCCACTTCCACACGTACATCTGGGAAGGGTAACCCTGGTTTCATCTCAGTTCACTAACTGGGTTCCTCCTGTTCATGCTAACTAGGAAAACCCTTCCTTCGAGTGAAGCTTCCCTTGCCAGCATTAGTACTAACAAAAGACCCCCTGCTCTTATCCCTGGGTAGGGTCCCTGAAGCTCCGTCCCTGCTGCAGAGAACAGTAGCTTCCCATACAGGGCTAATATTAATGACCCTATTTCTATTGGGATAAAATAGATAAGAAACTACAGTGGTACCTTGGCTCATGAACTTAATCCATTCCAAGACTCTGGTCGTGACCCAAATTGGTTGTGAACCAAGTTATAAAAATCAGAAAAATGTGAAGCAAAGTGACAAAGAACAACAAAGATCGCAGCCATCTCACCCCCCCCCCACACACGCCAACCACGAGTGGGGCCATCTCCCTGCCCCCCAGCACAACCGCGATCATGCCTGTCATCCCGGCACGCTGCTGGGGGGAGAGACAGGCGCAATCTCAGGAGCACTCAGTGGGGAGAGATGGGCACGAACACGGATGCGTTGAGCGGGGGAGATGGGCAAAATCATGCTGGGCAGGGAGATGGCCGAGATCGTGGTTGCGCTCATGCAGGAAAGACAGGCGTAATCATGGGCATGCTCATGCAGGAAAGATGGGCGTGTTCTCGGCCAACCCCCACCCCCACCCCCAGCACGATCGCAGCCATTCCCCCACTCTGTGATGGGGAAACAGCCTCAATCATAGTCACCACCCAGTGCGGAGTTTGCGACATGATTCAAAATTTTCATGAAATTTTTGTTTGCGACCCGATTTGGTCATGAACTGAGGCATTTGTGATCCGAGATACCACTGCACAATAGTATATGACTGTGCTTTTTAAAACTAGACTGATAAATCTGCCCCCTGCACTTGTTGAACTACTGTGATGGTGGCGGCATTGTCGTCTCCCAGGCTTTGTGGGATGTTGTGCACTGCCCAGCAGTGGCAGAGATGCTAGCTGCGGCAGAAGGTGGGCTAGGTTTCTAGGACTGGGGTTAAGCTCAAGAGGTTTGAGAGAGATTGATCTAAGCCTTTCTTCTAATACATTCTTCCTACACCTGCTAGATATCCAGGAGAAAGAAAGTTCCCGCTGGATGTGGAGGAGCTACTGGAAAAAAAAATCTGAAGTCATGAATGAAAGGTTCTTATAATATTAGACATGCATTAGTATTCTACAGGGAGCATTAAAAAATGAACTAATACCTTTTTCAGCATTGCAAGAGCAGTAGATGGGATACCCACCCCCTCCCCCCTTGCTTTGCTTTTTTTTACCTTTGTGTAATACCAGAGATGCTCCGGCTGTCAGGAGGTCTCCATGGCAACCCCTGGATGCTACCTTTTGTTCAGCTGATAATCTGCCTAGTCACATGATCATCAAGCAGCATGCAGATGAGAAAGAGCACAGTGGCAGGCCAGTTTATTGTCCTAATTAAGAGGCTCTGGGAACATGAAGGGACTACTGGAAGAGATGTCTTTTACAGCGGGCATTTCCAGACAAGGCAAGCCGCAGAGCACCCTACTGTTTGCCACTCTTCTGTTATGCTCTTGATCCTGCTCTTCACTCTCATTTTCTTGCAGCCATCCTTGCTTGTTCACTCATGCCCATGACAATAAAGAATGGGGCTCCCCAGAGGTGTTTTCTCTCATGAGGTATTTGAAATCTAGTTGGTATCTCTGCATGGGTCACAGCAGCCTTCCCCAGATGAGTGCCCTCCAGATGGTTTGCCCTCCAGATGGTCACATCAGCCGCAGCCAGCATGGCCAGCGGTTCAGAATTATGGTGGCCGTACTCCAAAATATGTGGAGGGCACCAAGGTGAGGAAGGCTGTGTTAAATGATAGCTCAGCAGTGTTTTCCAGCCATGGTCCAGGTCAGGGTCCCCAGTGCAGCAGTGCAAGGCCAGCCCTTCCAGGGTCCTGTGAGGCAATGGCCTCGGTCAGCAGATTTTGAATGTCATGCAAAAGCAGCATATTGCTAGTTATTTAATTGGTAGGTTGTGTTTTTTTACTGCCTGGGAGGCACTTCTTATGCCAAAACCACACTGCTGGCTTGAGGCACTGCACCATGGCCTGGGAAGAGGTGTGCCTCTGTCTGCTCCTCTGCTCCAAGCAAGCAGCAAAATGCCTCAGTGCAGACCTGCAGCAGGGCTTCCAGAGCCCCCAGCCCTGGTATTCATTGGCTGCCCTGTCAGTGCCTGTTCCCCAGTTGTCTGTGCACAGGCAAACAGTGGAAGGGGCAATTGGCAGCTTGCCTTTGCTTCATCCCCTCCCTGTACCTGTCTGTGCAGATTGTGCTTGAAAGAGGAGACTGCAAGCAAACAGGTAGGGGACAGCACTAAGGAGGAAGGCCAGTGTGAGGAAGGGACCCACTGAGAGCATCTTTCCCAAGAGCCCCCAGAGTGCAAAGTGCCCTTTCCCCCATGTCCAGTCATCTGAGTTGCCCTTTGTGTGCTCTGGCAATACACAAAATGAGGCCAGAGAGATCGAACTGCCTGGCGCATGCTGGTGATCTGACTGATGGTCTCCTTGTATGATTGCTACATTGGTGCTGAGTTACAGCTCTGCAGTGCTGTTGTGACAAACTGAAAAGAGAAAATCACACCTTCACAGCAGACCTGCTGACTTAAGGGACAGTTGCTTAGACTGTCTGATGCTTCTCAACAGGTCCAACCTCTTGACCTGATGCCACAACCTCAGATTAAAGATGTTAGATCTGCCACAGCATTTGAAAATGCCTGATTCTCAGCAACTTCTTGGCTTCTGGGTCAAGTAGCAGCTGCATTTCAGCTGTGGAATCTGTATCTACAACCCTTGAAGGATCTTTTATAGGAGGAGAGGGCCTAATCCCTGCTTGTCATCTGTTCCATTGGAGCATCTTGGCTGGTGGAGTATCCCACCAGCCTGTCTGTCCTTTTCCAGGCATAGTGAAACCTCTGCTGAATTCCATCCCCTGTCATGCTTGGTGGGCATATTTCAATAGTAGACATAACCAAATGCAAAAGCAAAGTGCAAAAGGCTGAACCAAATACAAAAATTACTTCCATATTTTAGCTTAGTCCCAGTAACTAATTCTTAGAAGAAGCATTTCACCTTTTTAGAACAGGGGAAATAATTGCATAAAACCATGAAAGAGTCTAGGTAGGAAGTAGGGTCAGAGAAGTGAGGGTATAGTTATTTGAGTAACCCTACTGGGGTCCTGAGTTATACCCCAGTAACCTTTCAGCCAACAGAGATCTAGTACAGTGGTACCTCAGCTCATGAACACCTCAGTTCATGACCAAATCGGGTCGTGAACAAAAATCTCATAAAAATTAGGTTGCGAAATCTGCATTGGGTGGCAGCCGCAATCATGGCCATCTCCCCGCACTCCCCAGTGGGTAGATGGCCACAATCGTGCTGGGGGCTGGGCGGGGAGATGGCCGAGATCGCCCATCTATCCTGCAGGAGCGCAACCGCAATCTCGGCCCTCTCCCCCACAGGACGATTGCGCCTGTCTCCCTCCGTCCAGCACACCGGGATGATGGGCACATGCAGGGATGATGGGCACAATTGTGGTCATGCTGGGGGGCGGGCAGGGAGATGGCTGCACTCCTGCTCAGGGATGGTAGGGGGAGATGACCACCATCTGGTGGCCAGTTTGCAGGGGATGCCGTATGAGGCGAGACTGAGGGAACTGGGTCTCTTCAGCCTGGAGGAGACTCAGAGGAGATATGTTGGCGACATACAGGTATGTGAGGGGATGTCACATGGAGATGGGTAGAGACCTGTTCTCCCCTGCAGAGGAAGGCAGGATGCACTCTAACAGAGCAAAGCTCAGGGAGCCAAGGTTCCATTTGGATGACAGGAAGCATTTCCTGACAGTTAGGACCCCGAGGGTGTGGAATGGGCTTCCACAAGAGGTCGTTGAGGCCACATGGGTGAGAGTGTTCAAAGATAGGCTGGACATGTACATGGTGGGCATGTCGTGAGCGGAGCCAGCTGGAGCCGGGGGTCAGACTAGATGGCCCGGAAGACCCCTTCTGACTCGCTCTGTTTCTATGTTTCTATCTTTGTTGTTCTTTGTCACTTTGCTTCACATTTTCTGACTAAAACAAAATAGTTACAGAACTGATTAACCTTATTTACCTTGAACCTTATGGGGAAATTTAACTTGGCTCACGACCAATTTGGGTCATGAGCAGAGTCCTGGAATGGATTAAGTTCGTGAGCCAAGGTACCACTATATAGAATTGGACTCTTGATCTGCCAGGCTTATTTATTTTTTAAATATGTGTAATACTGGATTCCAACAGAATTGGGAGCCTGTTCCATGCTTAACAAATATGGCACTGTGATGTAATAGTAGTATACCTTTTCCTACATCAACCTCCCTGAGTTTTAAGATCATTCTAGGAAATCCTTCTCCAAGTTCCCCTACCTTCAGTATTAATGACTGTGGAGAAAGGACCATCTCAATGGAATGCTCTCTGGTTGTCAAAGAGCACCTCAGATGTGTCATGCTCTGCCCAGGAAGTCTTGTCTGGAGCCAAAAGTTGAGAAACTACCGAACTACGGGTGGTTGTGGAACCACCTGCTATTGTGGAGAAGGAAGTGTACTATCTGAGCAGCCCTGAAGGGCTGGACTTGACCCTCTTGTGTATTGGGAGGAGAACAGTCACTTGGGAACAATGCTGATTTCCCCATCTCTCTTCTTGATTCTTGATTCTTCTTCTTAATTGCTAGATTTGCTTGCCACCAAAATGTGCAAAGCACAGAAGTTTATTCAAGTTGAATAAACATGAAGGATTGGCACAGGGATCTTTGCTCTTACTTTCATCTAAATACATTCAGGATGGGTTCAAAGAAATTGGCCTTCCCTTAGGCTTTGAATTTAATCATGTTCCATTCAGAACATATAAATGCCAGTAAAATCAAATGACTTTAATGTTCAATATGTGTGAATTGTTGTGCTGTTTGGAAGCACTACTGGCATTACAAGTCTTGTATTGGATATTAATTCTGTTACTAGTCAGTAAATCATTAGAATTGTGATGAAGTCTTGGTGTACACAAATGTGATTTATTCAGCACTTCTTAGTCCTGTACATATGGTCTGAATACAAATGACAGAATGAGCTAAAAGAAAAGGTGTATTTGTTAACAGTTGCAAAAGCATTGACTTTGTACTGGTAAATATAGCTGTAGCTTGTGTTTCATCAGGTGGGTTTTCATTTGAATGAAGAGTTGCATTTGGATTGGGAAATGGTTAAGGGTGGTATAATGATTGTAGAATGCATATTAATGGAATAGTAGTAGGTGGAATTCCCTAGCAACCCACAAGCAGTAAGAAGGACATGAAAAAAGCGAGAGCCTGCAAAAATAAAAATCATGGAATTAATAATGTTGATGAAGTGCAATGGTCTGTGCATGTTGGAAACAGGGAGGGGGTAGGAATGCCAAGATAATGTTGATAGTATGCTTCTAGGCTTTTTTAATAAGTTGTTGTCTTACTGTTTCTTGCAATTGAATGTTGGTAAGAGGAAGCTAATTCTCAGCATGGGTCTTCCATTATTGTGCAGGATAAACTCGTTATTAACAATTAGGGCAGTAATGTAGTGCCGCTTTTACTATCAGTCGTGCATAGTAAATATCAGCATTTAATTTCTAAGCTGAGAGTACTCATGTTTTTCTTGCCACCCACCCCCACACCACATATGCAAAGTGTTTACTCAGTGGATGAAGAGAGACTCTCTCTATTTATGCTCAAGCGATTCGAAATGCTTCACATTTCAGAGTTGAGCTGTGACACTGAAAATAGATTCCAGGATTCACTCTTGGTAAAACTGGTGTAAAATTTATCCCAGATATGTACACACATGAATAGAAACGCACATTAGC
This sequence comes from Varanus komodoensis, assembly GCF_004798865.1. Classification (NCBI taxonomy): domain Eukaryota; kingdom Metazoa; phylum Chordata; class Lepidosauria; order Squamata; family Varanidae; genus Varanus; species Varanus komodoensis. The sequence continues at coordinate 15,633,496 of NW_025335409.1, read as the reverse complement.
ATGTCTCAGTGCATCTGGGTAGGCAAAGGAGTTGGAATCTCTCTGCCTGGCACTGCTCTGGGTTTCATGAAGGTGTAGGCAATTGATGGTCAATGAGTGACTTTTCTTAATTCAGGCTGCAATTCTATCCAGGATTAGACCTCCCTGAACCATTGATTTCAATGACTTTTACATGCCCAATTTTGCATAGGTTTGTGTTTCTGGTCTCACAGGTATCACCTGAGTGCCCCAGACGTCCCAGTGAAAACTTGTGGGTAAAGGTTGTTTGAGGGGTTTTGGAGTTTCCTCTTAAAAAAAGAATCAGAAAGGCAGGTGGTGCTTGCTACTTCTGCTGTGTGTTCTTTGCAACTTCAAAGCTTCATAGAAGGAAGTGAGAGATTGAGATTAACAGATTGTTCATACATTGAGGCAGACAGTTCACGGTAAGGAAATTTGTGAGTATTTGCTACAATCTGTCTTTGGAGCACATAGGTTTAGCAAGCCCTTCTCTGCTAAGCAATTACCTCTTGCAAATGCTGACATGCTGCTGTTTATAAAAGACAGCATTTTTCAAATGGTGAGTAGCATTCCAAGTGTTATACATATATCTTGAAAAATGTAACCATAACCATGGAAGTTCCACTAATTTAAAGAAGTGCCTTGCACTGGATGAGCCTGACCAAGAACTCCATCCAACTACTGAGGCCTTTCATCAAGTTTCTCCTCTGGCTAGTAGGTGGGCATGGAAAACAGAGTTTGGATCAGTGTTTCTTGAGGTGCATTCCTGATCGCTTTTAGGTGTGCAGTATTAAAAACAACAACTGGCCTTTCTGGGACTTCTTAACGGACATTTCTGTTGCTGCTTTTAAATGGTTGCTCTTAGGATTTTGAATTTAGATTTCTATTGCTTTGATATTTGTACGGCACTTTAATTATATCTTAGGTGGAACAGAAGTTCTAGTAACAAGTTATACACATTCCTCAAGTATTGTATAATTACCAACCCCACCCCAAAAAAACCCTTTGCCCACTTCTGCTGAATTAAAAATAAAGATATCTCAATTCAAAATGTCTTTAATGCAAAGAACATTGACTATGCTTACATGCAGAAGGTCCAGATAGGCAAGGAAGAAAGCCTGCCTGAAATGCCAGAAAGCCGATCACTGTTGACAATACTTGCCAGATGTAGCAATGGTCCGATTCATTCCTGCATCCCTGTGTTCCTGGCCCATTGAACCTAAATGAATCTGCTGTCATGACTGACAAAAGTCCCACTAATTGCAGAGGAACTTTAGTCTTTCTTTGGATACAGACTGTTATATTTGATCTAATGTGTCTCATTTATGAAACTGTATACCACAAAGTGGGATTGGTATTTCCAAGTCTATAATTTGTGGTTTTTACCAATGGTTAATAGTTTAGCTTATGTGGTCATGATTCACAGAATTTCAGTTATAGGAAAAAATGTTACTGCATTTCATAGGAAGAATTGTTTAATTCTTTATTTGTAACTGTTATATTGCAAGGGAGTTATTGACCTTTCAGAAGAATTGTAACATAAATGTTATGTGTGGGAAATGTCATTATTTGGACATTTCTAAAATAATTATACCTCTTACACTTGCATCACTCTGTCATTTTGTTCCTGAACAGGGTAAGGAAAATAGAGAGAGTAAAAAATGGGGGAAGGTTAGGGAAGTTCTGAGAAACCATTTCATGGGTATCAAAATTAGGAAAAGTTACTAAGTTAGTCAAAGTTAGTGGGGGAACATGTCTAAAAGCAGTTGGTCAAACAGAATCAAATTTCTCCAGTGCATTTCTTCCATTGTAAGGCATTTTTCCTTCATTGGCTAGATCCAAAAGACCTACATTCCTTGTTCAAAAGAAGGAAAGTATTTGAACCTCCAGAATGCTGAACTCTTACAAAGCACAATGTTTTCTGCAAATAGACTGTATATTGATTGAAGTGCTTATAGAGTAACAATGTAATACTTAATAGTTACATAGCAGTTACTCAAGGTGTTCAGAGTACTTCACATATATTATCTCAATTATCCCTACAACATCCATGCAAGGTAGGGCAGTACAGTGTTTTCATACAGCACAAATGAAGATTGGGCTAGATATGACAAGCTGCCTACACACATCCTCATCAGTTCATGGCGCAGAGATCAGATCCAAAATAGGAGTTTCCTGGCCAACAGCTCCTGCTCTGAAATTCTATACATACATAGCTAGCACGCAATATCACTATTTGCTAAGCTTTCAAACACTGGAAGTTTCCAAAAAGTCGTACAGCTCTTGGTATTAACATGTGAACAAACCCAAAATGATAGGCAGCTGAGTCAACTTCTGATTGTTGATTCAGAAGCAAGAGCCATTACATTCAGTGGCCAAGTCCAAAGAAAGATTTAGACTGTAAGTTCATTGGGTGATGGACTGGGAGCTATCAAAATGCTCTTTTTAAAGCTGCATGTAGCTAAGCTGCATGTAGCTAATTTTGGCCACCTAATGAGAAGGAAGGACTCTCTGGAGAAGAGCCTAATGCTGGAAATAATAGATGGCAAAAGAAGAAGGGGACAGCAGAGGGTGAAGTGGCTAGGGGAAGTCACTGAAGCAGTCGGTGTGAGCTTGAGTGGACTCCGGGGGATGGTGGGGGACAGGAAGGCCTGGAGGAATGTTGTCCATGGGATCGCGATGGGTCAGACACGACTTCGTGACTATCAAAAACAAGCTAAGGTGGTGCAGCATGAATAGATTTGTGCATTTGGACTGCAGCTGTGGAGTTAAATATCTCAGGGAATTTGTGTGCAGAGGAAGCAGGTGCAGCATGAAACCTGTCCTACTGCTATAAGAACAGGAGATGGTTCCATTAGGAAATACTGTTCTCACATGGGATCATTCTCTTGTCTCCCAAACTTTGAATGCCATAGAAACAGTCCTTTAAGTTGGATGGCTGATTTTAAGTACCTGGACACAAAGAAATGATGCTTGGAAGGGGGTTTTGTGGTCCTTCATATTTGTTCAGCTTTAAGCCAGATTGTACTCCTCTTTTCTCCTCCAGTGTAATCCTGGACATGCCTGCTCAGTAGCAAGTTCAGGGAGATGCACTCCCTGGCAATCACAGGTGCAAAAGACTGCAGCCCTTGCTTTCCACTCCCACCAACCTAAGTGCAGCTGCTGCCTTCAGCAAAACATGCAGTCCTGGGTTTGCTCTCTCCACGTGGCACTGGACCTTCCCTACTTAACCCTGAGCGTGCATTAAGTCCCCCGTGTGTTCATGAGTTCAAGGAGAGCCTTTTTTGCATGAGAGTGTTGTCTTGTTCAAAGCAAAGCAAACCACAGGCAAGGCAAAAGGCAAGGCAAGGCATGCTTGCCGCTCATGAGCTCTGGTAATCATGAGTTTATCATTCATTTTCCTTTGAGCCCCGTGAACAAGCACAGGGCTGATCCACGCCGGCAGCTTCCCCCCTCCTTCACACATGCTCAGAGGCTAGCCCATCCCTTCCACTTGCCCCGCGTGACCCGATCCCCCCGGTTCGCCTTCAGATCACTTCTCCTGTCGTTGAACGCACTGCGTAAGAGAAGGCGCATTTGTCAGCTACGGTGCTACGTAGCTGCGGGCACATTATGCACGGGGAGGGGGCGCGCATGTGAGCGCGCGGCTTCTCCGCCAGCCGGGGCTCCACATTGCTGCGTGAGGAGGAGTTGCGGGCGGCCGTCGCCGCCGCCACCTGAGCCTCTTGGAGAGCGGCCCTGCCATGGGTTCGTGCCGATGGGATACTTGAAGGCTGGACGAAGAGAGAAAGTTGGAGCAAGAGGACTGGTATGCGGAAGAAAGCAAAATGGAAGGGCTTCTGTCTCCAATGAGGACCAAGGTAAGGCGCACATTTCGGCGCCTCTTCTGCGCTGCCTTTCAGGTCCTGGGGAAAGGGAGGCGAGGCGAAGCGAGGCGTGGACTTTCGGGCTCTTCCGAGTCCGCACTTGTGGCTTCCTTGGGCTTTCAAGGAGGACAGTCAGGCCAGACCCGCTCGTTTTTCTCGTCTCTGCTTCACAGGCGCTCCTTTGTAAGGATTTCTCCTCATACTTTTCCTGCGCGTTGCCAGGCTGAGAGCGGCTTTCTCATTGTGCTGTGTGTGAAGGGGCGGGAGCGGAGCGCGCCCGGGGAGCTGTTCAGTTGAAAGAGTACCTGCATGTCTGGCGGGGGGGGGGGGGGATTTAGCCTTTTTGCTCGAAGACAACAAACTGCAATGAGCCACAGAATGACCGCGGCTTTTGTTTACCTCTGCCTACTGTACAAGCACTCTGTGTGGAGGAGACCCCATTGGCGTTGAGGGTATGGGAGGGCACGCTGAAGGCATGACTTGACTCGTCCTTTGGCTGAATCCTGGCAAACTCCTTACAGCTTTTCGTGCCATGAGGCTCAGGTTGAAGATTGACAGAAAGAACAAAAACGCCAAAAGAGCAAAGTTAGTGATCATTTAGATTTTGCATTTACACCTTGTTTGCATTTCCTTGCTCAGAGGTTGCAAAGTTTGAGATGAGTGCCTGATATAAATATCAGTCTGAGATAACGATCTACACTGCATTTTAATTCACAAAAGATTTTTGCACTCTTTATTGTATTGGCTACACAGGAAATGTTGCTAGGATGGTCCAAATCTACAGAATGAGTTTATGGTAGGTTAGGACAGGAACCCAGAGAGAGAGAGAGAGCTTGCAATAGATGTCACTTAAGGTCTGCCTCTATGTCACACTGTAGTGGGACCAAGAAAAAGAAACCAGGGTAGGTCTGTGCTGATAGCCGTTTTGGTTCCCAGTGCTTCTGTGAGCCAGTAACCTGGGCAGGTGGTGGCACACCAGACATTGTGGCTGGTGATTTTGACGTGTGCTGGTGATCCCACTATCTCCCCACCATAATGACAGGTGTTACACAAGTGCTTATACAATGAAAGCAGTTTGTTTTCATACTCTGGTATGGAGGGCATTTTTACTCACTGCTTTTAGTCATTTAGTGCATCTTATTAATAGGAACAGCCACATGGTGCTTGGGCTCAGAAACTGGACAGTGTTGTTGGGAAGGCAATCAATGAAGTGTTAACTGTATTCATAAGGCTTGTTTCCCTTGTAGGTCTTTCTAGTGCTTAGACATTTTCTCAAAGAGCCAACTGGAGATAAAAGACAGCATGAATCTCTCCTGGGGAACCATTATTTAACCTTTAAAAAAATCAACCACCTTTAAAACCAAACCATTTCTTCCTTTAAGATCCATTTATGTAGCAAAGCATCTTGCAAAGTGGCCTCAGGTCACTTCTCCCAATCCTCCAAAGCCTACACCTCCCTCTTGGATCAGTTCCTGATCTCCCACCCACCCATTCCAGGCTTATCGATTTATACCAGAGTTACATAGCCCAAGATCTAGGATCCCAATCCAGCCCCCATGGTTTTGGAAAAACCACCCCCCTCCCCTCCCTCTTCTGTCCACCCACTTTCCCCTGGCCCTCCAATTGTTTGGTGGCTTTCTAGCTTTTGAGTTTTTCACCCATTCCAAAAGGTTGGAATGCTGCTAAGGCTTATTTACTGGTAGTAAGGACTTTACATGAAAATATGCAGGAATGGGATCCTTCACTTACCATGGTCCAAGTGGATAATTACCTTATTGTAGACAGGTATTGCAAACATCCTTTTGAAAGAGAGAGATGGGCAGATGTAGATAGTTATAGGGAAAGGGAAAGGAAATCTATAGGGTTACAAATAAAATTGGGTTAACTGTTGCAGGCTATGCAGGAAGTTAAAGGTAGTCCCAAAAGGCCAGTGATTGAAGCCAAATATTCCATAGGAATGACTGTGTCCTGTGAACATTTCATCTCACTTCAGTGTTTGCTTGGCACACAAAATTCAATTCCTAGAAGGGAAAAAGAGGAGTTGCTGAGGCACCATTCCATCTGGAACCCACACCAAAGACCCTTGGTGACTGCAAAGGATGTTGGAATTACTCTGTAGTAGTTACCAAGTGCTGAGGAAAATCCTCTCTGTACCTGCTACTTCAGCCTATTTCTTATTTCATCTATTCAGAGACTATCTTCAGACACTGGGAAACATGCACCAGGACTGAGCTCTTACACAAAGAAAGCCTTCTCTGGCCTGTATAGTACACATTCATAAGGTGCTAAAATGTCAGCACTGTTGGCATCAAATAAATGTTAATGCTAGTAGAAAGAGATAATAGTACAAGCTGCTCATATAGACATGCAAACATGAATAAAATATTATTTATCTGAGTTGGTGATTACGCCAAATACTTATGTTAATACAGAGCGGAAGAGGTAGCACAGCAGTGAATTGCTCCTTTAAAGACAGCTACAGAGATCCACACCCTTTACTGTTCTTTTGCCTGTTACAAGTTAAAGCCAATAATCCCAGTCTTTCCACATGTTATGTTTGAATACCATTTCATTAAAAAAACATTAGATTAATCACAGAAAGTGCAACAGAATAATCTAGTGATTTAGTCAGGTTATGTGTGTGTTTAAAAACTGGCTTTGATTTTGATAATTGTTGGGGAAAGACTTATGATGGAAATAAATTGATTGCTTTTCTTTTGTTTCACCAGTGTGTTCTTTTCACTTTTCATTAGCAGACTGTTGTGCCACCAGGGGCAATTTTATAATGCTGAACTTGATGTAGTAGTCTTGGTTGAGAAATTGACATCTATTATAGAGAAGAGTTGGGGCAAACATTTCTTGTGATAGTATTTTAATAGGCTAATCCACCCCCTGCCCCCAACCTGGCTGTATATTTTAAAAATTGCCAGTGTTCTCAATTTGCTGCTCTCACTGGACAAAATTATAATAGTGTGGGTGATATTTCCACGGTGTGCTCATTTCCTTGAAATGGTTGCCTGAGGCAAATAAGCATGATACTGATTTGCCATCTGGTTAACAGCGGAATTACTATTTGCTTTAAGTATAATATTGGGACTTGGAGTATCATTTAATAATAAATATACTCTGAGCTGCACAAAGGAGAGAGTTAAGTATAAAGGAACCAACGCTAGTGGGCAGGCATTATGTTACATTATATTGTTCAAGGTAATCTATCATAATTGTATTTCCATAGCTCATAATTTACATGACACACCCAAAGTTATTTATTAGAATTTGAGTGTCTGTTGATAACAACCTAAGAAGAGTTTTTTCTGGTGTATCCAAGAGCTTGCATCTTGCTTTACATCGGGGGAGGAGGTGGTTGTAGGGCCCCTTCCCCACCCCCAACCATGCCATATTGCAAATGTCTTTTGGAAGTTCATCCAACAGGTTAACAGGTCAAAGGCTACCAATGGCATTCTTTCTTCTCCAAAGCACTGCCATCTTTCTTCTCTCCATGGCAGAATGGTTAAATCAGTCTCCCCAAACCCAGAGCCTCCCAGATGTGTGAGACTGCAATTCCCATCATTCCCAGACAGAATGGGGATGGCTGGGTTCGAACAATATAAATGATTTGTCAGTTTGCATGCCCTCCTTCAGCAGGCTAAGGGAATCCATTGAGGGCGGTGCCCTTCTAAACAGCCAGCATTGCCTCTGCCCACTTCAAGAGCAGCTTGCTGTCTGGCATGGAGTGAGGTGTAGGGAGAGGCAGCTGTCCTTTGCATTTGCAGAACAGACAAACAAGGGGGACTGTAAAAAAAATGGAAGCAAATAGGAGGGTAGGAGTTAGAATATGAGCATAGATTTTATTGCTTGGATATCAATCCACACCCACCCCTAATGTATTTCAGAGTTGCCTGAATATTTCCCTTTTTTAGGAAAGTGCTTTCTGAAATTCTTTTTCGTGGCTATTTGATACTTTCTTGCATCACTTTGAGATTTGCTCTTTTATTTTGCTTTAGATAAAAATAATGAGGTGAAGAAGATATGTGCTAACAGCCACTGCTAAATACACTTTGTAACTTAAGTACCATTCACTTGATGAATGTGTGCAGGTGGGACAAGAGCATGGTGGCAATTCCCATCTCTAAAGCTATGTGTGTTCGACTGATGGTTGGTAAGGTGCATGTATGAACCGTTTGCTTTTAATTTGTTTATTGTGACTTTCAAAAGTCAAACCAAAAATAATAGACAGAAATGAAATGTTACAGGTTTTTTTACTATCCATGTGAGTGAACAATGAATACATACATACTAAAGCAAAATATGCTGCTATTGTTAGGGATAGTTATGTGTAGACTTCAATGAAGGCAACTTATAAAGAATCATAGAATACTAGAGTTGGAAGGGACCAAAAGGCCAGCTGGTACCCCTGCTTAATGCAGGACTCTCAGATGGCTGCCCAGTTGCACCTTGAATGCCTCTAGTGTGGGAGCCCACAACCTCCCTCAGTAATGGGCTTCATTGTCATACTGTTCTAACCATGTATTTATCAATTTGTATATTGCACCTAAAATTCACCTGTTCAAAAATCAAAAGCTTCATCAAGTCCTTAACCCATGGTCTTATTGCAGATGGCCATTTGTCCTTCCCATGTTGCAGTATTAGTCTTTTAGTAGTTGAAAAAGGCCATTTATGTTGACATTATGTTAAGTTCCAAGAGACAGGTAGATATTTTATAACTTCTGTAACAAAGTTTAGTCATATTATTACCTTCTCCCCTAAAGAAGCAGCTATTGGGCATAGTGAGTGAGATAAGCATTAGTTGTATTATGCCACCAACAACTGGCTGATTTAGTTAAACTCTTATTTAAAAAGACATGGTGGCCTCTTAATATACTTGAAACACCAATTCTTACTGAATTAAATGTAACCTGGGATCCATTACCCCTTCTGAGAATGATGCCAACAAGGCATCCATTGTTTGAATGAAATAGGATACTCCAGTTCATTATTACTTAAGACCTTGTGTATTGTGTTATTTACTCATAATAGATATCTATAAATGTGTATGGTGGGTTGGTATAGGTGTGAAGCCTCAATCAGTACTTGGAGTAACTAAGGGGGTTCTGAAGCTGTAAAAGCAGCAGGGGCAGACCTAGATTCTAACAATGTTTCAATTGAACATACTGCCATTCTTGTATAGGCAACTGAGGAAGTATACATAAGGCGGAACTGAGATTTATCACTGTGACCAAACATCATTTTTACTATATGTGTGGTTGTATAAATAGTGTTTGCACACTCTTGAATAATATTTACTTCTTGTTCATCAAAAGATATTTCTTGCTAATCTATATTAGATGTCTTAGGCAATTTGAGAAATCATTTTTGTGTACTGTGCGGAGGGCAGAGAACTAGTGACTTGTCTGAGAAAGTTGATGTGAGGTTGAAAGCAAAATACCTTGTACATCTCTTAGTTCTTTAATATATAGGATTGACCTGCCATTTTAATGATCATGCTGATATTTTAAACTTGATGGCCACTTTGTATTTATACATGTAAATGGGATCAAAATCAAGGGAGGAGAATAAAGGACTGACATTTCTTTCTGTAGAAACATATGGAGAGCAAGTCTAATGTATATTTTTAAACTCATTTGCGTTCCCTCTGAAGTACCTAGCAGATGGCAAGAGCAAATGCTTTCTTTTCCAGAAATGAAATACAAATCCAGTAACCAAAATTTAAAGTTGGTGGCTAACATTACCAGTCCCCCGACACACACACAACTTTCATGTATACCAGTGTATTATTTTCCATTCAATGTTGTTTAAGCACTGCAGGGTAGTTTCGAATGCTGCTTTAGCAAAAGCACATGTAAGAAAAAGATTTACATTTTTAAAGGATCATTTTCCAACCTTCATGCTAGTCTTGCAGCTTTTTTATGCCAAGTCATATGAAAGCTTCTGGGTTTCGGCTTGGATTCCTATTGTATTATATTCTTGGTCCCATTTGGGGACCTTGTTTTACAGAAATGGGATGTTCACAAGTTAATGAAATACATTTCAGCTAAAGAACATATTTAGGTACCTAGAGCATTACTTCTATTAATATAGTGTGTGTGCTTTTAAGAAAGTATGCACTGCATTATAGAAAAAAAATCAGCCTATGATCTCAGGGTTGTTCTTCAATAATCCTTGTGTTTTGTTATCCTGTTGCTATATTTTCACTAATCTGGTTTTTTTTTAATAAAAAAAGGACTAAAGGTGAAATGGCCCATTTATCCTGTGTTTTATAAATAAGCATGTCTAGACATTTCATTTGCCAGGCACCATACCTTTTTGATGCTGTATGTTCTCACAAACAGGCAGTATTACAAATGGGGAACTGAGGAACAAAGAGATGGTGATTTGTACAAGGCTATTCTGCTGCCAGATGCACAAGAAACTTTGGCACACAAGCCGTACTCAAGTGCACAAAAGGATACTGAGGGCTTTTGTGGCCTTTAAAGCTGCAGAGGTGGCATGATATGAATGCTACAATTTTCCTGATCTCTGCATTATTATCCTGAAAAAAGATGTAGACCTAACAGTCCTGCATGTTGTACCTTTTTTCCCATTTTTGCTTTTTAAAGGCATTGAGATCTTCCCAAAAACTAAAGTTGGCAATTGTAGATGCCCACACTGAGCTCCACAGATTCAGAATTGGGGAATGCACAATCGCCCTACTTTATACATGAGAATGGGGAAGCCCCTCCATGTGGAGTGCCATTTTTGCTTCAGAGCATTCTGATGATTTGGATCTTGGCAACAATAGCATTTGTACCAGCTTATCCTCAGTCCTTGCTCCCATAGGCCACGTTGAATGACAGTGAGCTTCCCCCTGTGCAACTGAAGCTTAGGCAGACAAGGATTTTCTAACCCTGCCCCCTCTCTAATCTGGTTTTTAAATTTATTTTATCTTGGTGTTGAGTAATTTTACATATGCAAAGATTTGCATGCTGCTGTAATATATATTAATTCCTTTTTTAATCTTCTGAAACAAAGAGACAACTCTCTAATATTTCCTTCTGAAAACCTCACATCAAGTGCACAGCTGTGCAAATGGGGGTCTGCATCTGATTGTGAGAAAAAAAGAGTGTGAGATTTCTTCCATACACTCTGTCAAGAACTGGAGACTGCATCACCTGAGTGCCTCTACCTACCTTCAGTGCCTCAGTCTTTAACCATATAATGTAATAACTGCAATGCTGCTGCTAAGCACAGGTTGACTGCTTTCATTCCTACAGCCATGACTGGTCCATCAGATGCCTGGGACAAAAGTAAAATCTGCCTGGATGACACAGTGCAGGGTATGAAACGCAGCAACACAGACTCCATGTGGCCCTGCTCATCTTCCATCCAATTTTCATGAGAAGATCTTGAAAGAAGTGGTGTCCATAGCAGTCCAGGCCACCCAAGCAATTAAACCAAGCTTCAAGCCCACTTTGGCCCTTTTGGTACTCTTTAGCCACTGTGAAGCACCAAAACGGTTATATTTAGTTTGAAAACAAGCAAAACTTAAAACCGTAGTGTTGTGCACTGTGATAGAACAGTTTCTGCTAAACTTTGGTGGCAAACTGGCAATTTCAGCACTTGCCCCCTTTTTTTGTGGGTGTATCCTGTGGCCTGCAGCCCATGCTTGGGACCAAGGGTAAAAATTCCCCCTAGAAGTTGCCCACCCCGACATAATAATGGGCTGGATAAAGACCAATACACTGAATCTGAATCTTGATGGAAACGAGGCATTGTGGGTAGATGTTTCTTGATTTGGGGTAATGCTTCTGTTTTGGAATGAAACGTTCTCTGAAATAACAGGTATGTAGTTTGGAGGTATCTACCTTAGTCTCCAGAGGCTTAGATGGTCTGAGCCTTGGTGACAAGAAATGGTTCATCTCAGCTTTGCCTTGTATGCAACCTGTGGCTGTTTCTGGACAGGGACAGTCTGGCTATGTCAGTCTTTTCACTGGGAACCTCCCAGCTGGAGCAGCTGAATTAGTTCAGTATTTTTGATGTTGGGCTGCCTTTGAGCAAGACTCATAAGCATGGAAAGTGTCCACCAGAATTCTGAGTGCCATGGCTGGGTTTGCTGCATGGTGCCCCCATTTAAAAAGAACTTCCCTGGCTACCTGTTGGCTTCAGGGACCAAGCTTGGGTGAAGGAGCAACTCTTCCCATAGTGACCTGCCCATATGTTAAGATCTTTGGCCAAGGCTTTTCTTTTGGTGCCTTTAGCAGAGGCATGTTATGCACCAACCAAGGAATGGGGGTTTTGGCACTTCCCTCCCTGCAGAGGCTCCTCTGGCACCCAGACATTTTGCCATGCATGTGCTTTCCATATTAAGCAATTTATTTATTGTTTTATGGTTGTATTTATGTTGTGATTATTGATTTTACACTGCCTTGAAATTCTAACTAGAATGAAAGGCAGTACACAAAAAATCCAATCAGTATATAAATAATATAGGCGTGTGAAGCTGTTCCCTCAAGAGCCATCTGTCAGGGTCCAGATGCCACCTATTCCTCTCTCTTTCTGCCATGGCCATTCACTTTTCTTCTTCTCTCCTCTTTCTGACACCATCTCCTCCCCCCCCCCCCCCCACACTTCCCCTCTGTCTGGCAAGCTGCTGGGTGGTGGCGGGGAGTGGATTGCTCATTCTTGCCAAAGGTCTAAACTGTTTGCTTCCAGAGAGCTTTTGGAATTTGTCTGAGGACTGCAGTGCTCCTGTGGAGAACATTTAAATCTACCCCAGTGCAGTGAGTGGCATTTGGGTTGGACTGGGCATGCTGGGGTTCAAATCCCCACTCAGCCACATACCTTACTGAAGTATTTGAAGTCAGTTACTCTCATCTAGCCCAACCTACCTGGCAGGATGATTATTGTGGCGACAATTCTGTGTTTGCCAGCCCTGAACTTGGAGAAGGATAAAACGCCAAAGAGATAAATGTGTCAGAAGAGCTGGAACTATGGAGACTTAAGCTTTCACATTTTTTTAAGTCTACATTGGAGCCTTCCATTCTCTGCAGTTTTACTTGTGCATTAGCCTCTATGTTGTTTCACAAAGAACATGTGCTGGGGACGGATTTCATAGATGAGTGACTTGTTTGGCCAGTGGGCTGCTTTCTGCTCCCATATGTGATTACTGACTTAGTGATGGTTATGAAATAAAGTGTGCAAGTAAATTGGACATCAAGCTGTAATTGTATTATATCATGTAATAGTCTTAAAGACATTATATCTGGGGCCTTAATGCATTTATACCTTAGTTTCTTCATAATTGGTGCATAAATATGCATGAGGTTAAGGAGAAGTGGCGGAATGAGATGGCTAGATGGGTTGCCACATGGAAATTAAGGTGTCTCAGCATTACAATACTCTATCAGATGGCAGATAAGTATCATGTATACCAGCCTTTCCCGCCCTGGCTCCCTCCATTGGCCATACTGACTGGGTTAAAGGGAATTATAATCCAATGCATCTGAAAGGCACCAGGTTGGGGAAAGCGGAAATAATCTGACATGGAAGGAAAATTGAAAATGGTGGCATGAAAAGGAGGATCAAACTGAATTGGGATGCAAATAAATGTTGCTAAGACAGAGACATACTTTCCTGCTAGGAGTTACTGTTCCCCATGTTCTGAGGGATTGCTTTCAGAGAAACTCTGGCACCATCACTTTTAGTCAGTGGACTTCTGGAATGTGGTCATGGCTGCAGCCAACTCATGTCTCCCCATTAAATTGTCTTCATGTGGGTTTTTTTTTAAATAGTGTGATGTCACTGTACTCATTTTACTGCAAGTATCAGCCAGTGAAAGAAGCTGAGGCAAGAGACTCTCAGAATACAATGCTGTGTCACATGAATGGTTAATGAATGTTACCAGAAAGACATTGGGGTGTGTATTGGTCCATGGAAACAAGTCACCTCCTCTAATTTCCAGCAAAGCCATGAGACAGTACCAAGAAATACTTCTACAAGGATGTGAAATAATTGCTGGAATTAGGCATGCTTCTGAGGAGAAACTGCATATTTTTGCTGTTGCACATAAGCATTGAAAATGCAGTTGTTTCAAGAATAGTATTCACTGGATAGACAAAGTTCCATTTGGGGTGTGGGTGTTAGACTTACTAAGCTTATGTGCCTATTGGCTGGTGCAAGGGAATGGGGATTTTTAAAAAAGTAATTCGCAGCTCCTTCCTGAAAGTCAAAGCAAACTCCACTCTCCCATGCTGACTTTTGCAGGAGTATATGCCATCAAAGACCATTCACTTATTTATTATTTATTTTATTTATTAAAACATTTTTATGCCGCCCCATTCGCCGAAGCCTCGGGGCGGCTTACAACATAGATAAAACAAGTTAAAATCCATATAAAATAATCTTAATTAAAACTCACATTATAAAATAAGCCGCCCTGGCCAGATAAAATTCAATTGTATTTAGCATTTAAAATGTTGCTTAAATAAAAAGGTCTTAGCCTGGCGCCGAAAAACAAATAACGACGGCGCCAGGCGGACCTCTCTGGGGAGCGCATTCCATAACTTAGGCGCCACCGCTGAGAAAGCCCTTCTCCGAGTAGCCACCCTCCTAATTTCTCTCACGGAGGGCTCCCGGAGAAGGGCCTCTCCCGCCGATCTCAGGGGGCGACTGGGCAAATATGGATGTAAGCGCTCTGAAAAGGGGTATTCACCCTCTTTTGACCTTTCTGCATTTTGTTGTGTTTCAACATGGAATCACAATGGAAGTAATTGTCATTGTTACCAGTAGATGTACACAACATAATGCTGTGAAAGTATAAAATATTCTGTATCTTTAGTTAAGTAAACAAAAACAAACTGGCTCTTGTTGGTTGCATAGGTATTCACCCTTTTTGTTGTGACGTGGCTAAATAAGCTCTGGTGTAACCCACTCACTCCAGAAGTTACATAGTTTATGTTGCTGAATGCAATTCTATTGCCACATAATCTTAGATGAAATACACCTATTTCTGGAAGGCTCCATATTCTGTTGGAGTACATACCTAAACAAACAACATCATGAAGACCAAGGAGCTCTCAAAACAATTCCAAGATAAAGTTGTGAAGAAGCACCAGTCAGGGTGGGTTATTGAAAAATATCCCAGGCATTCCCTGGAGCACTTTTAAATCCAAATGCAAAGAATATGGCTCAATTACAACTCTGCCTAGAGAAGGCCACCCATTCAGTCCCAGTGAATAAAAAAGGGCATTAGTCAGAGAGGCAACCAAGAGGCCAGAGATGACCCTGAAGGAGCTAGATCGATCCATAGCTGAAGTTGGAGAAACCATCCATAGAACAGTTATCATTTATGCACACCACAAAGTGGGGCTTTATGAAAGAGAGGTGAGAGGAAAACCACTGCTGAAGCAAACCCCTGTCAAGGCCCATTTAGATTTTGCACAAAGGCATATGGAAGACACAGTAAGCATGTGGAGAAGAGTTATCTGGCCCAGTGATGTCCAAACTGAACTTTTTGACTTGCTGCAAGATGCTGTGCATGGCACAAAGACAACAATGCTCATTTCTCTGAAAATGACATCCTGGTGATGGCAGCATCATGTCATGCTTTTCCTCAGCAGGTGCTGGGAAACTGGAAAGGATTGAGGGCATTTGGGGTGAAGCCCAATACAGGGCAATTCTAGAAGAAAAAACTTTGGGGGGGGGCACAAGGGAACTGGGACTGGGGCAGAGACCCACCTTTTATCAGGACAGTGACCCCCAAACTCACAGCCAAAGGAACACTGGAGTGGCTTAAAACAAGAACCTGAATGCTTTAGAATTGCCAGGCAAAGCCCTGTTCACCAAAGTTCCCCATCAGAACTGATCAAGCTGGAGCAGTTTCAACTAGGAAGAACAGGCAAAAACTACAGGATCCAGAAGCTTGCAGCTGAAACATGCACAAGAAGACTCACAGCTGTAATTGCTGCCAAACGTGCTTCTACCAAGGATTGATTTGGGGAACTGAATCCTTACTCAACCAAGATTTGGTCTTGTTTCCTTAACCTTTGCACCACCATAAAAATAATTTTTGCTTTCATATTGTTGTTGAGTACCTTGTGTGTATCAAGTAGTAACAATGCCAATTAAATTTATTCCAAATCTAGGTTGTAACACAACAAAAACTGAAAAAGTCAAATGGGGATCAGTGCTTCTACAAGCCACCGTATACTGGCACATTTTCAAGCAGCTGCTTCTTGCATTGTGTCTCCTATGCTGGCATTTGCAACATTGAAGTCAATGTGATTGATTTCTGACCATATGCATCTCATGGCATTTTCAGCTAGTTGTTCCTCACCAAGAAGTTGCAGTGGTGAGAGAGGTTTCTGTTATTCACAGGTTCACAATGTCTGCACTTGTGCATTGGCAAATACCACTGTAAAAAAGAGCCAAATAGATGCTTATTCATTGTAACATCATTTCCTCCAGTCTACCACCCCACTGAAGACACTCTTCCTCCCAACAGAACAACACTGCAGCCCAGAAATCTATGACACAGAAAAGAATGCAACTTTTTAAAAAGTTGTTATATCATCGGTCTGAAGAAATCTGGGTATAACGGCAGAAACTGTAGGAGGAGGTCAGGTTTGGGTG
Source organism: Varanus komodoensis (assembly GCF_004798865.1). NCBI lineage: Eukaryota > Metazoa > Chordata > Lepidosauria > Squamata > Varanidae > Varanus > Varanus komodoensis. The sequence continues at coordinate 15,617,006 of NW_025335409.1, read as the reverse complement.
TGTGCTGTGTCTCATGCCAGTGATTCAGGTGTTACAGGTCAAAATCCCTAGTGTAGATCTTCCTTCTGATAGGTCTTTCCAGGTATGTTCTCCCCGCTAATTTCAATAAAGTTGGACACTACCTTCTTTCTTTGCTTACAAGTGTCAGTCTTGCAAAAATATGTAATACACAGCATCAATTCCTTTGCATTTTTGGCAACTCCTGTGAATATAATGAGGTCTTGAAAGCTGGGAGTGTCTCTCATCATAGGGGTCTCTCCGTATCATTAATCACCACAAAGAACACAAGTGCTGCCAGCAGCAGGTATTTGTTTGTACATGAATACGTAACAATGAGGTTTTAACATGCCACCCGGGCATGGTGGGCTTGGTGGAATAAATGCAGCTGTGTGCAAAAGAATGAAGCAACACATAAATGGTAATTAGCTTCTGCCTTTTCAAAATTCTTTTACAATGTCTTTTATAATCTCCAGCCTCTCGCAGTCTCTCTTAATCCTTAGTGCTTTGCCATCCTCAAATACACTGGCAGGAGAGTTGCTGTGACTTGGGCTATTTTGCTCTTAGCAATTCCCAAAGCTTCCTAATGGATTGTCCATTAAGCACCTGTCTTAAAACCACGCAAAAGGAGATGGTGCAGTGCTGCTTCTTTCCTCTTCTTCTCTTAGAAGCTTTCAGGGCGAAAGAAGGAACTTGGTTGTTTTTGTATTGTGCTGTTTTGTATTGCTCTTCAAAGCAGCTGTTTCCTTATGGGCTGTCTCAAAGGGCCTAAAGAACTTTAAAATGGACTCCTCTGCTCTCCACAAGTGCTCTGAGAATGTAAATGGAGATTATTTATTTATTTGTTTATTTATGTAGACAACTTATATGCCGCATACATCGCATGAGTATTAAATGACACTTAGCGCTGCAACCACAGATAATGAATTTTTAGTGGTTTCTATACAAAGAGTTGAGCCAAAGAGCTCAGTAAAAAAAAATGTGTGTAATGTTTAGATAGAGTTATTAAACCTTTAATGGCGTTTTCTCTTACTCAATCTTATTAACATTAGCAGGTTATTTATAGGTTCTAGGATTAGCCAAGTCCCATGTATGTTTGTTATCCTCAGCTCTGAATTCAAAAGAACCTGTTTTTTAAGCAATCTATTATCTTCCAAAATGACTGTGTTGCTGTGCCACTTGAAAGGGGTGTTTTCTATTTGTGTATCCTTCTTTTCTTCCAGTGAGTCAGCAGGCAGGTTTATGTATCTTCACAACCCACCCTGCAACTAAACTAAAAACAACCCATGGTGTTCTTGCTAGACATTCAGATTCACTGGGGGTTGTTCCACTGCCTTCTGCATTGGTTCTCCCATGGGTATCCTGGGGCACTCTGTGGCTGGACCAAATTATCTGTTCTCCCCTTGCATATGTCCCTGTCAAAAAAAGTTCCTTTCAGAAGGGACTGGAGTTTTGACAGCTTGATGCTAAAGCTGTGCAGCCCCATACAAGGCAGTGGCTCACACTTTCGTACTTTTGCAACCTTGCTCTTGGAGAAGGGTCAGAAAGTGTAAGGAACTTGACAAGAGTCAAGTCCAAGAAATCCCTAGAGTATCTATAGGCTATCTACTTCACAAGCAAAGATCCCAAGTGACTTGGTTTCTCCTGACAGCTCTCTTTTTGATAGCTGTTAAGAGAACGCACCCTGGAGGAATGTTCTCCATACAGTTTTGATGGGTTGGGAACAACTTTGTGACTAACATAAAATAACATAAAGAAAACACAAATGAAAAATAAAGCTCCTAGAATCTCTGTGGGTCAATGTCCATGGTGGGTACCTGCTGAACATCAGCAACAGACACCCTTCATGATCTTGCCCAGTGATTTTGGGTGCAAGTCCAAGTTCAAACGAAAAAAGAAAAAATGTCAACTTTCCCCCAAATGTCTTTAAATGTTTTAAAAATGCTGACAAACCAGTGAACATGGGCCTCTGCGATGTACCTCTTTGGTAGTGTCACTAGCTGTAAAACTAGAGATCACAAAACGTGATCTTCCCACCCAGAAAGGGGGTGAAAGGAGGAAAGAAACCATGGTGAGTGCAGAAGAGCTTTCAGCTACAGCGGCTGCTCCCACATGCTGCTTGGGCATTTATTTATTTATTTAGACAGCGTATATGCCGCTGCCATCACATATGCCTCGGGACGGCTTACAATCATTAAAATCCCACATATAAATACAAAAAAATCGTAGAATAAATAAAAGACATAAAATAGTAGAAACACCCTGGTTTAAAACCAACAAATAAACCTTAACAATTAAAACAGCATTTAAATAAAAAGGTCTTGGCCTGGCGCCAAAAAACAAATAACGATGGTGCCAGGCGGACCTCTCTGGGAAGCGCATTCCATAGGTGGGGCGCCACCGCAGAGAAGGCCCTCCTCCAAGTACTCACCCTCCTAATATCCTTCACGGACTGTTCCCGGAGAAGGGCCTCTGCCGCCAATCTCGGGGCAGGAAGGCATATATGGACACAGGCACTCCTTTAGGTAACCAGGACCTAAGCTGTTCAGGGCTTTGTAGGTGATAACCAGCACCTTGAATTGGGCCCAGACTTCAATGGGAAGCCAGTGAAGCTGATGGAGGACTGGGGTTATATGAGAACAACGCACAGTCCCCATCAGCAGCCTGGCAGCTCTATTTTGCACCAATTGAAGTATCTGGACCGTCTTCAAGGGCAGCCCCACACAGAGCGCGTTACAGAAGTCTAATCGAGAAGTGACCAATGTGTGTGTCACTGTTGCCAGGCAGTCGTTCTCCAGGTAGGGACGCAGCTGATGGATCAGCCAAAGCTGAAGGAAAGCGCTCCTCGCCACCACTGTCACTTGAGCTTCTAACGATAGCTCTAGGTCGAGGAGCACTCCCAAGCTGCAGACCCTGTCCTTAACAGGGAGTGCAGCCCCATTCAGGACAAGGTCTAAGTCCCCCATCCCAAAGCCTGATCCACCTACCACAGGACCTCCGTCTTGTCTGGACTGAGCTTCAGTCTATTGGCCCTCATCCAGCCCATTACCTCGGCCAGGCACCGGTTCAGTACAGCCACTGCCTCACCTGGATTGGTAGAGAACAAGAGGTAGAGCTGGGTATCATCAGCGTACTGATGATTCCGCAGCCCACACCTCCTGATGACCTCTCCCAGCGGTTTCATGTAGATGTTAAATAGCAAGGGGGACAAGATGGAACCCTGCGGAACTCCATGGCATAACTGCCATGGCACAGAGCCATAGTCCCCCAGCATCACCTTCTGGAGTCGGCCATTGAGATAGGAGCAGAACCACTGCAGAGCAGTGCCCCCAACCCCCAATCCTGCTAGCCTATCCAGAAGGATACCATGGTCGATGGTATTGAAAGCCGCTGAGAGGTCCAGGAGAACCAACAGGGACACACTCTCCCTGTCTTTCTCCCTGCACAGGTCATCATACAGGGCGACCAGTGCAGATTCAGTACCATACCCAGGTCTGAAGCCGGACTGAAACGGGTCCAGATAATCAGTTTCATCCAAGAGTGCTTGGAGTTGTCCCGCCACCACCCGCTCCAACACCTTGCCCAGAAATGGGATGTTGGCCACCGGTTTATAATTGGTGGCCATTTCTGGATCCAGGGAAGCCTTCTTTAGGACAGGCCGGACCACTGCCTCCTTAAAGGGGCAGGTACCCAGCTATTCCTTAGAGAGGCGTTGACAACCTCCAGGATCCAGGTTCCTATCCTGTCCTTGGCTGTCTTGAGTAGCCAAGATAGGCAAGGGTCCAGTAAGTAGGTGGTGGAACGTACTTGTCCAAGCACCTTGTCCACATCATCAGGCCGCAATAACTGAATTTTATCCATCAATTGTGGACCAGACGGCAGCATTGGCTCCTCCCCTGAAGGCTCTGAGTCACTAGTAGAGTCCAGCTCGTGACAAATCTGAGCGATTTTCTACTTAAAATGCTTGGCAAAGTCCTCACAGCGGGCCATCAAGGGTAGTATCAGGTCTTTCTTAGGGCCTGGATGAACCAGCCCTTGTACCACCTAAAAAAGCTCCGCCGGACAGCATTGTGAGGAGGCAATGGACGCGGAGAAAAATTTCTTTTTCGCTGCCCTCACTGCCACAGCATAGGCCTAATAATGGGCTCTTAAGTGTGTTCGGTCAGATTCATCCCGTGATTTCCTCCACCTACGCTCTAGCCATTTCCCAACCTGCTTCATCGCCCATAATTCAGGTGTGTACCAAGGGGATGAACGGGCTCTGCCCGGTGGGAGAGGACACTTAGGAGTGATCACGTCAATAGCCCTGGTCATTTCCCCATTCCACAGTTCGATCAGAGCTTCAACAGGAGCACCAGCCTTGTCAACTGGAAATTCCCCCAGGGCCTTCAGGAAACCATCCAGATCCATCCGGCTCTGGGGGCGGACCAACACAATCGGGTCCACACCCTTACAGAGGGAAACGCCGCTTTCAAGCTCAAACCTCACAAGGAAGTGGTCTGATCATGACAGGGGAGTCAGACATAAATTCCTCACCCTCAGATCACCCTCTTCCTGCCCCGTCGAGAAAACCAGGTCCAGCGTGTGCCCATGTTCAGCGACCTCCTCCCCTCCCCTCCCCTCCCCTCGAGGCGTGGTCGGTGCTGCACTAGATACCCGGGCGGGCACAGTTGAGAGAGGGACACATCCCCCTCCTCTCCCGCCCAGGTCTCGGTTATGCAAGCCAGGTCGGCCCCCTCATCCACAATCAAGTGGTGGATGAGGGATGACTTATTATGGACCAACTTGGCATTGTTGACAAGCCTACCCAGACCTTTCCGGCTGGGGGAGTAACCAAAAGGGGGGACAGGTGTCAACCATCTGTCCCACCTTCTTCTATGCAGACACGTTAGACCCCCAACGCCATAACGTCCATTGCCCAAGACCACCTCAATGGCGGCGCCCGTATGGTCCCCAGGTACAACCAGGTCTGAATTCATAAAATACGCAAAAAGTGTGGTGTAGTGGTTAAGAGCATGGGACTGGGACTCAGGCAATCTGGGTTCTAGTCCCCGCTCAGCCATGGAGCCAACTGGGTGACTTTGGGCCAGTCACAGACACTCAGCCCAACCTACCTCACAGGGTTGTTGTGGGGATAAGATGGAGGAGGAGAATGATGTAAGCTGCCTTGAGCCCTTTGTAGGAAAAAGGCAGGATATAAATCGAAAAATAATAAAAAATAAAAAATAAAAGAAAATCACCTAAAAACAGTTAAAAACACTAAAAACCCGCGGCCACCCAACTTACAGTTTAAGGAAGCCCACTGACAAAGTCGCAGGCCAGCCCAGCCCCGACACGGCCCCAAATGGCGTCACCGCCCTTAGGCTGACGCCCTTTGGCCGCTGGCCCCGGCCCCGGCTGGCGGGTTAAAGCCCGCGGCTCCTCCTCCTCCGTGCCCTGCCCCCTGAGCAGCGCAGCTCTCACCTACGCCGGGGGGGGGGGGGGGACGGAGCAGGGCACGCCGAGTGCTCACTGGCCAGGTGGTGAAGGCGGGCCAGCAGCGTTCCGGCGGTGGTCTTCCGGGCAGTGAGGGTGGGCAGTCCGTCCCAGTCCATCCCATTTGGTGGGGTGGCAGTGTTCCAGGCTAGCTGAGCAACAGTGGCAAGGGGACTTGGGCTGTGTATTGTGCTAGATGTTTCCAGCAACACAGTTGCCTTGGGTTGGATGACACAAAAACCAATCAGGGTTCAAACAGCAAGCCATGGTGTGGCAGCCATCCCAACCCCAACCTTCTTATTAACCCCAACTTTACACTGTGACACACTCATGCAGGCCCTCAGAAATATGCCACCTGGGTGTGATAGGTATCTTACTTTTGCGTGCATACGGCTGTGATGGGCCTCTACAGTCATGCCTTGCCCCCCCCCCCCCACCAAGTTTCCCTCAGGTATCCCCTTCCCAATCCCTTGGAGACTCACCTTCTGTGGACCCCAGGGTCCTCTCCCACCGCAAGTCTTTGGCCTCATCAGCTTTGAGTTTACAATTATTATCATTACACTTCATTTGTGTTCCCCCCAAGGCAGCCTAAAAGTTCCTCCTCCTCTCCGTGTTATCCTGACAACGGCAACCCTGTTATTCTGGTTTGGGGTGGGAATCCATCAAGTTTCCTTGGCTTGGCTAGCTAGACTCTCATCTGCTTTGCAGCAGCCCTGAATCTGAGTTTCTGGTGAGTACACTCAGTGTTTCTCACCAGGAATTTTGCGCCATATGCAGTGCAAGAAGTGCCCCTCTTCTGTTCCTGGCTGCCCCAGACATGGAAGGAGGATGGTTGCTTCAGGTACCGGGAATGGTACCTCACACAACCACTAGCAGGGCTCCTCTTCCATGTCCCACAGACACTCTTTGGGTGGTTGCACCTGATAGGAAAGGTTGCTGGCTGCACAACTGGGAGTCTGCAAGCATTGGTGGACTCTTGGCTTGACTCACTTTGCAGGACTGGACCATGTACAAGAGAAGGTCCACCAATACTAGAGGGATGGATTCCAAAAGGATTTATCTCAATTCTAGCCCCAAAATCACCCAGTGGGCTTGATGGCTGGGTGGGGACTAGAACCCCGATCTCTTGTGTCCTAGACCAGCACTGTACCCCACAGCTAGGGTAATGACCTAATCTCTTGCTACCATTTTTCTTCTTTCTCCCCTGAGATTGTTCTCTAGGATGTGTGTGTTCCTTCTCTTAGTCACTCACTCCCACACTAGGGTTAACAGGGAAAAAATATTTATTTTGAAAATGTGAGACATTGAGGGAGTAGCTTAGCTTATAAAACAGTGACAAACACTTCACGCTTCATGTATTGTATGCTGCATAGGAAGGTTTCAGCAGTTATAGGTGGCCTTTAAATACATGTATTTACATGGAATGCACTCCCCTGTGATGTCTGCCTGGCACTGATGTTATATGCTTTTTGGTGCCAGGTCAAGACCTTTTTATGGTTCCATAATTTTAATGTTCAATATTTTAACTATGTTTTATGCTCAGTTGTGGATTATTATGTATTACTTGGGTATGTATGTATTTATTGGATTTTGATTTGTAAGCCATTCAGAGACCCGCAACATAATGGGGGTTTATTTGGGGAAAAACACCCAAATAAAAAAAAATAAAATAAATGTATAAATAAATGAAGCAAGCAAGTGAGCGAGCTGTGGTCATTCCTCCATCCTTCCCTATTGATTCTAGGTCATTCTCTAGTTGTCTTCCATTTTCCTCCCCAACCCAAAACAGCCATAAAACTGCCTTTCACAGCTCTCAACGTCTTGCCAACATGCCAAGCAGTGATTGGCTCTGCTCTGTCAGGGAGTGAGAACTGGAACTCCACCTGACCATCACATATGAGTTGGTTGTTCCCACAAACAAGCCACCCTACGGGAATCAATCAAGATTTGCATGACATGACAGCCCACTGTGCCTTGTCAGTCACAATGCATGGTTGTGTCACGCACCACGGCCAGCACATCTAAAGGTTATTACTGTCTTGTCAAGAGTCACTTGTCAGGTCTTCTGTGCTGAGTATGACTATCACTTTTACAATAATTTTAAAAAATTGCACACATGCACACCTACAATTTAAGAGAAAAAATTACTATCATGGATATAAGGATAGGAGGCTAATACAATTTTGCCTGGGTTATTAAGCCTTGTTTTCAAGGTTTGGTTACAACAACCCTGCAAGGTTAAGGAGAGAGATACCTGAAAAGCTTCCTGAAGGGGGAGGAATTTGTACTCTCCTCATTTTATCTACAATATTGTTTGACAAAGGCTGGAAATAATTATTCTTTGCAGATTTACTATTAAAGGAAGGTGGAATACTATATGCACTAGCAGTTCTCAGAGAATTGTTCCACATGATTGCTGCAAGTGGAAAAATATTTCCAGCATGTATGACTAATTGCTCCATTTGTTTTGTAGGGGAAGCTATCATAACAAAATGATAGTGTTTACTTTGGCATTGTGCTAATTTTGACAGACCCTGGCAGCTGAATACTTAAAGCTGTGGTTCCCCAACCTTGGGTCCCAGAAGCAGTTGGACAGTGCATTGGATGGGCTTTACCTGACAAATGGTGAGGAAAATGTTAAGGTTCAATAGATAGTGCAGTGCACTTTCCCAGTGTCAAAAAAACTAGGATAGTTTCTTGAAGCGATGCCAATGCCATATGGCCTTCAGCCTGTTAGGAAGAGCATTGAAGATAATTGTCTTGAAGCTGCTTCCCCCAAGGGCTGCTTTCACTGTGAGAATGGAACTTGCTTCCTTTACTGGAATAGCTTTGTCACCTCCCAAGAAGTGCATTAGAGTCTTGTGCACTGACAGCTTCTGAAACTGTGGAATACAGGTAGTTTATAAAATCCATGTTACGAGGTTCTTCTCTTCTGCTCATGGCTTGAGTAGAGGAATAGATGCATTGCTCACACAGGCAGATTTGCAGGCTCATAGAGCATCCTTTGGCTTATTCAGAAAGTCAAATACAACCACATGTAAGGGGAGTGTTGGCTTTCTTTTGCTTGTTTATATTCTGCATCCATATTTCATCATATTCATTGAAGTCTGTATTGTCTTTGACATGGGTGGTTTTGTTTCTTTGTCAGTGTCCTTGAATCTAAGGTGAGGTGGTTTGGCTGAACCATACTCTGAAGGTTAATACAGACTACAGCCCCCATCATACCCAGCCAGTTTGGCCTGTAGTCATACTGATCAGAGTTACAGCTCAGCACCACTGCACATGCAACACTGGGAATGTTTGGTTTAGAAACAGTACACTTCTGGTAATCAGATTCTAGGAACAGTTAGCAATTCATGAACTTCCCAGGGGTATTTGGCCGGTGAGTGTCAGAAGGAGAATTCATAACAAGATGAACCTTTATCTTAATTTCCAGAACTGCTGCAGAGTTGGTGTTGGAGCATCTGTATTCCAAACCCATTTAATGTAAAATTCACAACCACCTGCTTCTTCCTTGCCCTTTCTGGAACATGAGTGCTACACTGAAACCAAGTTGACTTTGCTGTGCAAGCCAGACTAAAAGGTTAGGAAGGCCAGATGAAGGCTGTGTGGTGTTCGTTGACTGTTCCTAATGGATTTATACAAGACACACTGGCCATTGGCTATATTAGCATCTGACAGGATTCTCTTGGAAGTGAATACAGATGATATTCTAAATTTTCTGACAAAAAGTGCTGATGACACTTTGTAAGCGTTCTTTGCTGTGTAAGCATTGTTCATGGCTACGCTTTGAAAGTGCTTTGAATAGAATACTGTATATTTACAATGAAAGTTTTGTGTCCTTATGGGCAGCAATTTCTTCTAGTGTAAATCCATATAATAATGCTTAGCATTTTCGAAACATTTTTTCTCTTAGGTTTCAAAGCAATTCTTGTGCATTATCTCAATCATCCTGGTGGTACTCCTGTATGGTTGTTACTAAGACATTCATCTTCGCAGCAGAAAACCCCTCGTTTGAATGTCACTATACAGCAAGTTCCTTCAGTGGTCTTTAGAAAGCCACACTCTCTCAACCACATGTGCATTACCCTCATTGGCAATAATAAATCTTAGAGGGTTGTTGCAAAGATTACAGTAATAATGTATGGGTAGGCCTTTAGTATTCTATTAAAGGACTAAAGTAACCTACTGAGTTTATGGCAGATGCAAGATTTGTGTTGTGTTCAGCCACAGTGACAAGGTGCCAGAATACTCATGAAGAGGCTATTGCTTTGATGGAAATTCAAGCTCAGGCAGTGAAGATGAAATTGTGGAATCTCAGGAAGCTCAGATATCTGATCAAGGCCAGGGAATGTCTGGGGAACAGCAGGAGGAGTTGCTGGTCCAGACTGATGGCCAACTGGCCCGTGGGAATGCAGAGATAACATAACAGGGTGAAGGTGACATTTAGGGCTTAGAGCCCTGGTCTACCGATACCAGGAGGTGGAGTTGGGGACTGGGCGGCTCTTGCGGCAGGAACTGACAGAGGCAGTGATGCCACTTGCTGGGAGACAGCATGGGTGGGAAATTCACAGCGCCCCACCTGCTGGGTTGCACAGGCGAAAGAGATATAAAGAAGTGGGGAGCTGAAGGGTGTTAAAAAGGGCTCGACATGAGATGCACAATAATAAAGTGTTGTGAAAAAAAATTGGGAGTAGCATGTTTATTCATGGGAAGAACTGCACCTCACAAAAATTTGAACCCAGGTTTTCAGGACTCATGACACACATATTTACAGTGAAATCCTAAAGACATTGGGGCTTAACTGTCTTGGAAGTATGTTTAGGATGGCAGTAATGCTAAACATGTTTACTAGGAAGTGATGTAGGATTTGCTTTGAAGTCAACAGGTTTATGATTACATTATTAGGCATTACAAGACACCAGCATTTCCTTACTTGGTGACCAGTTGGATGGGAATACTGGAAGTTGCAACCCAACACACCTGGAAGCTTATCTTCTAGGCTGGGGAATGCTGCAGTACAATTTAGTACATTGACATTGACAACATCCATGCAGAATTTATAGCAGATATTAACATATTTCCTATGCTAATCTACTGACATGTTTCATATAGAGTATTCTTCCCTATTCACTACCTTCTTTCTTGAAATTCAGTACAAGCCTCAACTGAGGTCTTGGCTTGCCATACCCACTTATAAACAAATCTGTATGAAAGTAAAATTACAGGGCTAGCTGTGTTGGTAAGAAGCAATCTTCTTTAATTACATGTTTTCTCAGACCTGGTAATTTAGAGCTGTATAATAATTTAGGCCCAAAGCCTTGGACTTTTTTCTAAGGTGCAGGTCTTAAGATTTTTGAAGCGTGACACAATTCTCTGTGTGTTCTGCATCTGTGACTACTCTTGTCCAAGCATTCCGTCTGTGTGAGTTTCTTATATACTGCACTGAATGATTGAATTCGTGGACACTGGTGAGATAGTTAGAAGTAAATGTTGAAAAAATCAAGAGATAAATCAGGGGAGTGGGATGCAAGGAGAACAGCAATTACATAAACTTGTTTTCTGGTGGTTATTTGTACATTTCAGAGAGGCTGTGGAACATGCATCATATTTTCTAAGAAATTCAGCTGAAGTAGTCACAATTCACAGTGAAGTTTGTGAAAAGTGGGATGTGTTTGACCCAAATACCATCTAATATGCTCAGCAATGTCTCCTCCAAAATGCGAAGTATGTTGGGGATGTCTGGTTGGGAGAAAGAAATGTATCCCAAAGAATAAAGTTAGGAGAAAAGAAAAACAAAGGGTTGATATGCCTTTAACAAGCACAGGAGGAACAGTTTAGGGGTTATGGACACAACAGCCCAGTGCAGGAGCTACTTGGAAAGTGATACATATCTTGATTGGAAACTATACAGCTGTTCCCATTGACAAAATTATTCAGTCTGCATGCATGATAGACCTACTTTTTCAGTTGTTTGCATCGGCATGCAAATAGTTTAATCCTGCAAGATATGCCAGCTGATAGTCACAGTGAGATGTCAATATATATCAGAATTTCAAGCATGTTATTCTGAATGGCTTAGTTGCAACACAGTGCTCATGGGTTCCTCCAGTGGCATCTGCTAAGGGGTCCCCAACATAGTGACTGAAAGGACCCCAAAAAGTTTAACTTTTTCCATTTTAAAATATACATACATGGATTTGTATGAAATGCGTGTAACTTTTCAAGCACAGGCTTCAACAAAATCAAACCAAATATTTGACACTGGTACCTATTCATACACTGAAAGTGTTAGACGGTCCTCAGTCTGTTGCATTGTAGGACCTGAGTATCTATAGTTCCATTTTCATAATACCCATCTTTTAGCTATCCAAAGGAAACAGAGAATCTTTCCCCCTTCTATTTGTTAATTTCAATGAAACAGGTATTTAATTTCAAAGAATGCATCCATTCTCTCTGTAATAACCTGCTCCTAAAAAGAAGCAACTACTGAAATGTTTGGACATATATTTAAAAGATGCATTAGCTGTACTGCTAGCAGTTAGCTGAATTAGATAACCCTGTGTTTAAAAATTATTGTAATATGCAATAGACACAAAAAAAAAGTTTTTTCTGAATACAACACAGCCTAAGATCCATATTGGTGACAGTTGCCAAAGGGGCACTGATTACATATTTTTTATGTCCTCTTGAACAACACTGGAGCAATAAACTGCTACCCTCAACATAATGAGTGGAGGAATTGATGAAACTGGTTGATGATTGATGAAAATTGATGATTTTAGGCAGACTTTATGGGTGGATGAAAATATGAATATTTAGTCTACATAAGTGCTTTCAATAATAGCTGTATATCTTTGTTGTTGTTGTTGTTAGTCACGAAGTCGTGTCCGACCCATCACAACCCCATGGACAACATTCCTCCAGGCCTTCCTGTCCTCTACCATCCCCCGGAGTCCACTCAATTTCACACCAACTGCTTCAGTGACTCCATCTAGCCACCTCATTCTCTGCCGTCCCCTTCTTCTTTTGCCATCTATTGTTCCCAGCATTAGGCTCTTCTCCAGGGAGTCCTTCCTTCTCATTAGGTGGCCAAAGTATTTGAGTTTCATCTTCAGGATCTGGCCTTCTAAAGAGCAGTCAGGGTTGATCTCCTCAAGGACTGACCGGTTTGTTCACCTTGCTGTCCAAGGGACTCTCAGGAGTCTCCTCCAGCACCACAATTCAAAGGCCTCAATCCTTCGGCGCTCAGCCTTCCTTATGCTCCAGCTTTCACAGCCATACATTGCAACTGGGAAAACCATTGCCTTGACTATACGCACTTTTGCTGGCAGGGTGATGTCTCTGCTTTTTAGTATGCTGTCTAGATTTGCCATAGCTCTCCTCCCCAGGAGCAAGTGGCTTTTAATTTCTTGGCTGCAGTACTCATCTGAGGTGATCTTGGAGCCCAGGAAAATAAAATCTGTCACTACCTCCATTTCTTCCCCATCTATTTGCCAGGAACTGAGAGGACCGGATGCCATGATCTTAGTTTTCTTAATGTTGAGTTTCAGGCCAACTTTTGCACTCTCCTCCTTCACCCGCATCAAGAGGCTCTTTAGTTCCTCTTCACTTTCTGCCGTTAGGGTGGTATCATCTGCATATCTGAGGTTGTTGATATCTCTCCCAGCAATCGTAATTCCAACTTGTGATTCATCTAGGCCCGCCTTTCTCATGATGTGCTCTGCATATAAGTTAAATAGGCAGGGCGACAGTATACAGCCTTGCCGAACTCCTTTCTCAATTTTGAACCAATCAGTGGTTTTGTGTCCAGTTCTCACTGTTGCTTCTTGACCCGCATATGGGTTTCTCAAGAGACAAATAAGATGGTCTGGTACTGCCATCTCTTTAAGAACATGCCACAATTTGTTGTGATCCACACAATCAAAGGCTTTAGCATAGTCAATGAAGCAGAAGTAGATGTTTTTCTGGAACTCCCTAGCTTTCTCCATGATCCAGCCTATGTTGGCAATTTGATCTCTAGTTCCTCTGCCTCTTCGAAATCCTGCCTGTACTTCTGGTAGTTCTCGGTCCACATACTGCTGGAGCCTGTCCTGTAGAATTTTGAGCATAACTTTGCTAGCATTTGAAATGAGTGCAATGGTGCGGTAGTTTGAACATTCTTTGGCATTGCCCTTCTTTGGGATCGGAATGTAAACTGACCTTTTCCAATCCTGTGACCACTGTTGAGTTTTCCAAATTTGCTGGCATATTGAGTGTAGCACTTTTACTGCATCGTCTTTTAAGATTTTGAATAGCTCAGCTGGAATGCTGTCACCTCCACTAGCTTGGTTGTTGCTCAGGCTTCCTAAGGCCCATTTGACTTCACTTTGCAGGATGTCTGGCTCGAGGTCAGTGACCACCCCATCATGGTTATCAGGGACATTAAGCTCTTTCTTGCATAGTTCTTCTGTGTAATCTAGCCACCTCTTCTCAATCTCTTCTGCCTCTGTTAGGTCCCTGCCATTTTGGTCATTTATCATGCCCATCTTTGGATGAAACGTTCCCTTCATATCTCCAATTTTCTTGAAGAGATCTCTGGTCCTCCCTGTTTTGTTGTTTTCTTCTATTTCTTTGCACTGTTCATTTAAGGAGGCATTCTTATCTCTTCTAGCTATTCTCTGGAATTCTGCATTCAATTGTTTGTATCTTTCTCTTTCTCCCTTACCTTTTGCTTCCCTTCTTTCCTCAGGTATTTGTAAAGCTTCCTCAGTCAGCCATTTCGCTTTCTTGCATTTCTTTTTCTTTGGGATGGTTTTAGTTGCTACCTCTTGTACAATGTTGCGAACTTCCGTCCATAGTTCTTCAGGCACACTGTCTAGCAAAAGTTTTTTAAAAAGACTGCTGGCCTATAGGAACACTAAGGAGGTAGATTTGCCCAAGTGTGATTCTTCTGTTTCAAAAACCAGTTGTGTAGCTATTTCTGAAAATGTATGCAGTTGATTTAACTGTTTAAGGTTGCATTACTGATACCCTGGGAGGAACATTACTGTGAAATTCACAAAACTGTTTCAGTGTTTCACGTACCTATTATACATTATCCACTGGCAGCTGATTATTTGTAATCTGGGAGAAACCTCTCTGGAATGTATCATCCTAATCTCTCTCGCTCTCATATATATATTATGCAAATACAAGGATTGGGAATAGTCTAAAATATGCATTTAAATGCACTTTGGTACTTTGAGCCAAGAACTGCACTGCAAAATTTGGAAGAGTTTGAAATCCAAGGGACAGTTACATTCTGAACCACATATTAGCCCAGGAGGTGTGGAGCAGGTCAGTTTGCATCAGAATTTCCAAAATTTGAGTGTCCCTACAGCCATCCTATGAAACTCACATCCAAAGAAAAGCTGATTATGCCCAGACCATGCATCTTGCACAAATTTTGATCATGCTAGTGTGTACAGGTTGGTGCTGTTTCTAGTGTACATATTTTAGCCCAGTGCTGCTCTGCCAGGAGAGAAATTGTCTCACACTGTTTTAAAGAAGCTTTGTATTGGTATTGTTTGCATGGAGCACTCTTTTGGATTGGAATTCTCATGCCTTAAAAATAGAAAAGAAAATTTGGTATTCCTTGGCATATTGAACGTAATACCTGAAAAATTAGTAAGGTCAACTTAAAGCACATTCCTCCTCTGAGATGGGAGCCCTCTGTCTCTCTAACAGGAGAGAAGGAATGACAGGTGCAGTTTTGTCTCATTCATATTTGCTAGTAGGTCTGTTTTCTTATAGCTAGGTTATCCCTTGGTGAGGGAGGATGGTGTTATAAAAATTTCATTTTAGAACCCCCCCCTTTTTTTTTTTTACAAAAGAGGAATACTTACAAAGTGAGGTCAAGATCTCTTTATTGCAATAAAGGGGGAAAGACCAAAGTGACACTCAATGTCTTTCCCAAAAAAGTTCCCTCTCAATTCATGTCTTTTATTCCTTCCCACGGTTACATAACCCTTCCTCTTTTCTCCTCACTGGCTGGGATACTCAACAGTCTCCGTTGACCTCTTACATAGTTCCCATCCCCTCCCACTTCATAAATCGCATGACCATGTAAATGAAGGCATTAGGTATGCAAGGTGTGGCAGATGCTATTCATTACATTACCTTTTGAACTCTTTGCTTAGCTTAACCTAGCTCTGCCTGTGGTTTTACACATCTCATTTGCTTCCCCTGTTTCTTAGCCACTCACCACTTCCTTCAATGGAAATGGAAAGGTCCATACACCCGGCAGATTCTCTTCCCCCTCGCCACACACACCCTTTTCTCCCTCCCTGCTACTCCTGCTACTGAGGAGAGTTACAGCTCAGATGCCCCCTGAGATCATAGTAGCCATGACTGCGGGGTTGTGGCGGTGACAGCGAGGTAGGGGTGAAGATCTGCACCATCCTGCTGTCCCTGGGATTCCCTTCCAAGTACCACAGGATCACCTTTCTAATAACCTACTGAGCCTGGATGTTTGAAGAATAGGGGGAATGCACAAAGCAGAGGAAAGTGGTTTAAAATACAGGGTGGGCCAAAAGTAGGGATGCAGTATTGATCGGGTTTCAGAATACCTCACACAGTGGATGAATTGAAGCCATTCATCTTGCAAACATTTAATGACACTAGTGCTAAGCACAATTTGTGCCACAGGGTTGTGGACAGGTTCCAGGAATGTTGCAATGTTGATGGAGGACATTTTGAGTACCTAAGAGACTAAACATGACCTGATCAATACTATATACCTATTTTGGCCCACCCTGTATTGTCTTTGGGGTCCATATAAGAGAATTAACCACATACTTATTATTTCCTATTAACATTTACATGCAATTAATGTTACTTGTGCAATGTTTGTAACAGCAGAGAATGAAATGTTCGAGCCCATTCAAAGAGAACCTTTAACACTTTTAGGTAGAAGGTTGCCTAGGAAAGGAACTTTACTTTGAAGAAATGTTACCTGGAGACAAAAATAAGAGAATGCATTATTGTAGAATGAATACAAGTCATAGAGCGGTTGCTACAACAGGCTAGGAAAGTTGTCCATAGGAAGGCTACTCCTTTCCTTCATTTGGCTGCTATCCAGCATAAATGCACACATCATTCAAAAGCAGTCACTGGGATGTTCAGCAATAATAGTGATCAAGAATACTTGAGTTAGTATTCATGTGGATTCAGCAGAACAGGAAAGAAGTATTCACTGCATATGGAGAGGAGGAAAGGTTTGTCTTTCGGGATAGTCTTTTTTGATCTGCTAATGGAGAAAACTCATGATGGCATAATATGACTGGGGTTGTCAATCACTGAAAATAATTTAGTTGATTAATTGTCTGCAGTTGAATCAATTATATTTTCATACTACAAGACTCCCATCATCAGTCCTTTTTAAAGAAAGTGAAATGCACAATGAGTTATAATTAATTAAATGGCAAACAAACCATTATCACACATTGTAAGAAGAAAAGGCCACTTGAATAATTTCTGCTTTGTTCGAGGTAAAGTAAGAAACAATTAAAACATGCCTTGTTGATAAATAAGTTTGTCTTTAACTTGCACCCCTGATGAAGTACAGTTTCCTCCAATTATAGTAAAAGCTTCTGCTCAGAAGCAAATCTAACTATGTTCAGTAGGATTTATTTTCAGGTAAATGACATCAAATTGTGGCCTAGGATTTCAGTCCTATACACATTTAGACAGCAATAAGTCCAATTTAATTCAGTTAGATGTACTATTCCACAGAAAACAGACATTAATTTACATTTGTGCCTGGCAGCTGTATCTTCTTTTCAACTTTAGATCAGAGCATGGGCACAGTGCTTGTTCCAGATCTTAAAAGCATCTCCATACCTGGCACTGGGTTCCCAATTAGGGGCCCATGCCTACTCTAGTGTAAAAAAAGAGAAATAAACATAGCCAATAGATGCATATTTAAGGTAATATCTGCTTTAGCCCTAAGAACAATACTTTAAGAATTAGTAGCAATCTGAGGGTGCAATATTATGCATGTTTAAAAACAATAAAATATATAACTCCTTACCCCAGTGAGTGATGCAGCTGTAGGCCTTTTTTTCTGGCAAAGCATGCATAGGATTGCACCTTAAGTGAATTGAGGGAGAGTTGAGAGACTGATCACACACCACTTCAGACAATGGTCTGGTTCTGATGTAATGTTCCTGGTCATAATAATCAGGATTGAGATTATGGGTTGCTTTACCTCCAACCCTTTCCCTCGTATCTGCACAGAACTCATAGCTAATGCTAAGCAGGTTCCTTTATAATCCAGCTTTACAAGGCCCCTTCAAGTAGGAGGTGAACTTGGGTAACATTAGCCATTGCTTAAATGTATGGCAGATATAAACACTTGCTATGGTAATGACTACTTGGAGAAAGGAAGGGAGTTTGAACCAGGAGAGGGTAGAGAGAAGGGATCATGAAAACTTGCATCCCTCTTCCATTTTTTTCCACTCTTAATGGATTTTTCACAGTAAGAAAAAAAAAAAGATGGAAACAGTGTTGAAAAAACACGAGGGGATTACAAGTGGAAGATGACACCATTCAGACTTTGTGAAAAATTTTGTGATTTAGACAAAGTGGAAATGGTTAAAAAAAATTCATCTGGAAGCTAGCTAAAGTTAGTTGAGGGGCACCAAGAAACTAGGAGGCAGTTTATTTGGTCTGCAGTCCTTTTAAAGTTCTAAGTTATGGAATGCGTTCCCCAGAGAGGTCCGCCTGGCGCCGTCGTTATTTGCTTTTCGGCGCCAGGCGAAGACCTTTTTATTTAAGCAGCATTTTAAATGTTAATATTATTGAATTTTATCTGGCCAGGGCAGCTTATTTTATATTGTATTTTTGTATTTTAATTCTGTTTATATTTTTTTAAATTTAAGATTATAAGTATTTTAATTTATTGTTGTAAGCTGCCCCGAGGCTTCGGAGAATGGGGCAGCATAAAAATGTTTTAATAAATAATAAATAAATAAATAAAGATAAAAATGTAAGCCATACTTTTTTATTATTGTGTCCATACTGCAATATATATACATACAAACATTTTCACGATGAAACTTTAACAATTTGTATCATTCTTGACAGCAAGTAACAAAACTGGTAAAAAAATCAAGAATAGCCTGATGATAGAATATAAAAATAGGCTACAATGGGAATAATTATATTCTAGTATCATAGAGTTGGAGGAAATCATTTAAGTGACTGCATCCAACTGTTCTGTTCAATGCAGGAATTTACATTAGAGCATCCCTGACAAATGTTTGCCAAGTCTCTGTTTCAATACTTCCAGAAGCAGAGAGCTCACTACCTCCCAAGGCAGGTGGTTCCATGGTCTTACTGTTCTGAATAAGTTCTCCTGATGTTCAAACAAAATTTGTTTTCCCATAAACTAAGTGTGTTATTGGATGATAGTGAGCAGCCCTTTTCTGTTTGACAAATCTTTAGGTGCTTGAAAAGTGCTATTGTATCCTACCTCAACCTTCTCAAGGGTAAACATCCCAGTTCCTTTTATCCATCATTGTAGGATATAATTTTTAGTTCCCTGATCATCTTTGATGACCTTCTTTGAACTAATCATGGTTCATATGAATGCTTCTTAAATTGAAGGCAGTTTAGAACTAAACCCATAATTCAAGGTGAGGTCTTGAGATGAACACAGAGATGCATTTATCACTTCCTGTGATTTTGAAACTATAGTTCTTATCAATGGAAGCTAAAACTATGCTTGCCTTTTCCAAAGTCATATCACCCTGCTGACTCCTATTCAGCTTGTGATCAAATGCAGTTTCAAGACCCTTTTCACACATCCTGTTGCTGAACAGGGTATCCCCCAGCTTATATTGGTGTATTTTTTTTTTCCAGAATGGAAAAAAATGCCCTTGTCTCAACATTTCTGTTAATTTCTGTGTGGTCTTCTAACCTATCAAGAACATTATGAATTTTGCTTTTCCTTCTGAGGTAATAAGTATTCCGCCCCATTTTGTGTCATCTGCAAATTGCATTCCCCAGCCACCCAGTCCCT
Source organism: Varanus komodoensis (assembly GCF_004798865.1). Taxonomy (NCBI): domain Eukaryota; kingdom Metazoa; phylum Chordata; class Lepidosauria; order Squamata; family Varanidae; genus Varanus; species Varanus komodoensis. Next base: position 15,597,490 of record NW_025335409.1, on the reverse strand, counting down.
TGAAATCTCCTCCTGCTGAGCTTTTCTGCCATGGAATCCCAGTGATAAGTGCTTGGAGGTTATTGAAATCAGCTTTCCAGAAAACCAAGGGAATTTATGAAGACAGTTTGATGCTGCTTCATGGTCTACAGGTTTACTTTCATTCTTGGCTGCTTCAAAACTGTTGTTGAAAGCAGTATTATTCTGTATTTCTTGCAGTTGCCTCCCAGCACAATGCTATCTCAATATCCAGATTGTTCTACAGCATCACTCAGCAGAACCTGTTAAATGATTAAGATTTTGCAGTCTGTTTAACATGATTTCAGTAAGAAAGGGAAAAGAAAGACCATCAGTCTGATTGAACAATCCAATAGCCTAGGTTTTAGATGAGAAAAATTGTTAATATGGGGATGATGAACTGACTAATTTGGGTGTGGAAAACTGAATTCTTCATTTGAATGTATAAATGCAGATGTCTAATCCATGGTTGAACCTACAGGCATTTATTTATAAATGTAAGCAAGATATCATCTCCTTAAAAGAAGTTCAATGATTTACATAAGTAAAAATATTCCTTCGTCTTGGATATATCATCAACTGCATGTATTATCAGGAACTTGCATGTATACTCCATAGTATTTGCATCTTTAAGCATAAAAATGTAGGCTTTACCATTGGTTTTCTACAATTGCCATAATCAATTTAATTATGTTTGTAAAAAAAATATGGGGGAGCAGACAACTGTAAGGGGGTGCAGCCCCATCTCATACCTGCCTATGGGCTCACCTGTGAACACTCAATACTCCCAGTCTCTTTACAGCAAAGAACCTGGGAATAATCACTACTGCAATCTTGTTGAATTTAAGTGGGTTTGAACCTGATCGGTAATGCGCTCTGCAGATTATATAAATGCATTTTCTAAAAAAGTGATCAGGAGGGTTGTGCCTTGAACAAATCAATCAAATCAAATATGTTGTGGAACTGGTTGCTTGAGCCATAGCCAGCTTGCCATGCAAGGTTTGCCATGCGAACCTCAAAACAGACAAGAAAATGAAAAAACACAAGAATCTCATGAACCTGCAGCAGAGGCCCTGCTCTGCTAACCCTCCTTGAAGGAGACTAGGAGACAGAATACCCAGAGGAGGGCTTTCCTCTGTGGTGGTGCCCCGGCTATGGAATGTGCTCCCTAGAGAGACCCGCCTGGTGCCGTCATTATATGCTTTTTGGCGTCAGGTCAAGAACTTTTTATTCACCCAATATTTTAATGTTTAAAAGATTTAAATTATTTTTATTTCAGTCATGGGTTTATCTTTGATGGGGTAAACAAAGTTTTATCTTTGTTGGGGTATTTATGATCTTTTATATTGTTGTATTTATTGATCCTGTTTTGTAAGCTGTCCAGAGACACACAGTGATTGGACGGGTTAGAAATATCCCAAATAAAATAAATAAACTAACTAAGGAGGGTGGAATCTACACAGTTTGCTGCCAGGTCAAAGAGACAACATATCCATATTTCAATTTGTTTTTCTTTATGAAATTCTTGGGTGAAAAATGTTGGAGTTTAGAGATATAGAAATATATTTTTCTCTTTTACTCTCATTGTTTTTTCAACTTGCTGTACAACATACATGCACTCCATGCGATGATTCTGACTGTATCCAGTGCAATGATAAATGTAAATTAAATAACACTTTAAGTGCACACTAAAGTAATAATATGGGGTTTTTTGCACATGCTGAACTCTGCACAAATTCATTTCTTTCACATTTACACTGCTTAGCTTTGGTTGTGTGAACAGGTCCAACCAGTGAAAAGGAAAGAGGGAGGCAGTGGCTTTTGAAGAATGGGAAAATTAAGGTTTCTTTAATATAAATTCTAGGATTCTAAAAGTGACACATTCATTTCTGCTGGTTCACCAGCAATACGCAAGTGTACCCATTGTCTTAAAATAACAGAATTATTTTTTTATGGGGAAGAAAAATGAAATAAAATGAAAAAGCACTATTAGCTTTGTGCTTGTCTCCTGAGTATGGAAATTGTAATGGAATATTGCTGCTGTGAAAGAGACTCGAGGGGTTCACATGGACAGATTTCATTTGGAAAGCTGATACTTTCCTAGTCTCTTCTTGCTATTCAGAATGCACCTGAAAGAACACTGTATTTCCAAAACAGAACCCTAATTCACATGGGGAAAATGCACTCAAAGGGAACAGAGCAGACCTTATTTGAATGCCAGTTTGGGAATATATAAGAGATTTTTGTTTGCTTTTTTTAAGGACAGTTTCCACATTGTTATGGCTCTAACCTGATAAACTATCCTTTTTTAAAGATATGGGTCTAAAGGCAACCTAGACACAGCCCCAGTGCATTTTTAAAAAGAAAAAGGAAGACAGGCAGGATTCAAATTGAGGGATCAATCTGAAGCAAAAAACTGTTGTTGAGGTAGATGTTTCACTCTTCCACAGATACAGATCACACCCCCCCCCACCCGCCACACACTGTTTTTTTTTTTCCTGATGTCAAAATAAGCACATTATGGGTCTCTGTTGGTCATATTTGCATGCCACATGTAGTGATCAAAGTAAGTGAAAGGCAAGTGTTAAGAACACTATTCTGCTTTCAGCTGTAGTTTTTCTGCACTGAACTCCCACCATAGGGTTTGTGAGAACCATCACTGCATGGTTGTAAAACCCACATTTTTAAAGTGCCACATTATTTCCCCCCATTAATTTTGTTAAACAATGCCTGCTAGTCTTCATACTCCAGAACTTCTGTGCTCTGATGAAATGCTGACAGTGTTAGGATGTCTAGGTTGCCTTGGAGAGGATCTCTCAAAACTTGGCGGAAAGGTCCCCCAACATCTTCTGCTTCCACAGCTGCACCATCTAGCCAAAGGGAAGAGTTGCTGATCACTAACTTTGCTCCCTTGGCTGGTTGTACTGTATCCCACAATGTTTTAACTAACTGCCAATTCAGACCCTGCCTGGATTTCATTGCTTAGCTGGGAATACTTATCCCCAGAGGTGTGTAGCTTAAATGATTAAACTTAAATTGAACAAGCTGACAAATGAGATCTTATGGAACATCAATTTATGGACATCTTCAAAGGTGAATTTATAGACTAGTGTAAATATACACAAGATTAATGTAATACCTGAATTGATTATGCTTTCTGTGATACATCTTTCCTTATACCTGGCAAGTATCTTCAAAAGCTCAGTGCTTGATGACGTAATTTTTTATGGAGTTCTACTCTGCCACAAATATCTTTGAAAAAGATGCGACTTCTGATGAAAGAGTGTGGATTTGGCTTTCCTGGTCTTGTCTTATATCAGTGCTCCTATTTGTTGATTAGTATTAAATTTTAGTCTTTTCCACTCTGGTTAGACTTTCCTTCCTGGTAAGTTTTAGAATCTTCATGTTTGGATCATCGACCCCAAATGCCTTGGGGTCGCATTTTGCCAGACTAGATAGCATACCTAACACAGGTAGAGTGGTAAGAGAGGTGTGACACTTACTATCATTTCAGTTACTGTTTGAGCTATTTCTGCATGCAAATTAACTTTATAGGAAAACCTAGATCTAAGAGTTGACACAAAAACAATAATTTAGCAGACAGATAAGTTGATTTTCACTTTGGATCAGTTAGTGGGGCCCAATGATAATTTTCATTGGCAATGATAATAAATATGATATATGGAGTCTTTAGCAAGAATGGAATTATTAATTGTCCTGTCCTACCCAGTTGATGGATTGCTGCATTGGCATCTGTTTCAGAAGGGTTAGCTGATCTTAGTTTATATCTAATTCAGTAAAAAAATATGTTTTGAGGGTAGCAGATGTCACAATGTCTTTTTAATAAGAGCTTTCTAAATCAGTTGATTGTTGGACATATAGTCTCACACATATGTTTTGGCAATGCCCAATGGCTGCCACATTTTGGAAGGAGATGATAATTTGAATAAACTTTGTGGGGGAAACTTGTTTAATATTCACAAATGTGCATGTTCTTCTCAGTTATTTACTGGTTTCTTGGAACATAACATGAGGTCAATGTGAATGAATTCTTCCCACCATTTTGATAGCTGAAAGACTACTATTACAATACTGGAAGGCTAAATGGCTACCTTTAGTAATACAATGGATTGTGGATTTAAGAATGCTTTCAGCTCTTGAATGGGTGCTATTTAGGTTTATTTAAAAGATGAACACATATATGGATATTTACTCTGCCTTTCTTTGAAGTTTTTGAATAATTTGCCCTGTGAATAGAAGTATATCTTGCCATATACAAAATATATTGCACTACATATATCCATTGGCTATATGTATTGATTGCAATGGATATATTCAAACCTTATGCTAGAAAAGTGAACTTATTTTTATTTTGGTTTTGGTTTATCGATATTTACAATTTAAAAAATTGGAAAAAAGTGGCCAAGTGGCATATGCTTTCCTTCAGTAGTCCTGCTGGAAGTGAATAAATTCAGTGCACTCCTGCTAGTGGTTTTTTCTGCAAGCTCTGGAGCCTGTTTGCCAAAACATCTTATTGAGTTCAAGGGATGTATGTGTGATGTAAGCACAGGAATATGGATTGAAGTGCAGTGATAGGAGCATCCAGCTTTAGAAATCACATCTTGAGGAACTCAACTGTCATGTGCAGATGCTGTAGTATCAGAGTACAAGCTAAAATCATAATACAGTCCTAGTAAACATTCTTAAGGGACTACTAAACTTATTAACTGTAAGCTATGTGGTGTCTTGTAATTAAGAAACTAAGTGCTATTAAGTCTCATTAGGAGTGGCTGAGTTGAGTAATTAAATTAATATATGGACGCTCTTTGCTTATTTCACTGTGTGCAGATGCATTTTGTCATGAAATAACCACATTGGTAAATGGGCCTTGGGCCTTGGAGGACTAATTCCAGTTCATCTGTTAAGGAGGTGCCCATAAAACTGCTCTGGCTCTTTTCATTTAAAAAAAGACTGATTTGCACTACTGTGGAATCTTGGGTTTCCTTTATATTTTTAATGCAACAGTAGGAGAGTAACAGAGCCAACAGTTTCTCCAAAGGGAGAGAAAGGACACATATACTGCCCCCCTGCCCCATGTTTGAATACTTTGATCTGTGATTCACAAAGTAGAGAAACTGGGAGCAGAGAAATGCTAAAAGACAGAAGATTTACATTGTAATGTCAAGGATTAATTAGCAGGGTGGACATCAACTTTTAAGGGGTGACATGTACAGTGCAAGGGTATGCAGGCCCCAAGTCCAATTCACTCTTTTTCTCACTACAGTCTTGGAAGCAAAGCTCCATCTGAACAAATATCACCTTATCCTTTGATGCAGTTTTGTGAAACGAAGCAGAGTTAAACTGTAAAGCCATTTCGGCCGATGCTGTATCTGCTGCAGAGGTCCCTGCTCCCATTTGCAGATTGGAAGGGAGGTTCAGAAGGTGGTGAAAGTGTTCAAAGAATGGAAAATATCTATACTCCCATAAGACGCATTAAGATTTACTTCACTGGAGGGGCAGCACTGGAACTGTTTCAGACAGCAACGCCACCATCGTGATGCCCAGCCTTGGACCTCCCAGGCGATGCTGATCAGGATGGGGAGCAGGACTCTTCCTTGGATAGGGGACAGTCATTGTTTGATTCAGAGCCCTCCCAGCCAGATGACACAGCCCTGTTGTCACCCCATTCAGAGATGAGTCTGCAGTGAAACGTCATCTCCACAGTCTTGCAGAAAGGAAGGACCCTTTACCAGTCCACTGAGCTCCTCCAGGGGGGTTGCAGCATTTTGAGACTTATTGGCCTGCCCAAGGCTTCAGCTAGCTTGCTCTGTCAGGTGAACCTCTGTGACTTATTTAGAGTGGCCAGTTTATAAGGCACCCCAACAAGCTATGGGTTGTTCTAAACTGCAGGGCAATTCAGTCACCACCCCGGCTTGCTGTGGCCTCTAAACTTGGATGACAAAGCAAGTTCAGAGGTAGTCCAGACTGCTTTGGTTTGTTGCTCAGGGCCTGCTCTGACAGCTGCCCCTAAGCGCCCATGTGACACATTGGGGCAGCTGTTAGAGGAGTCATGCATGGCTACTCCTACTGCTGCGGATGCCAATAGAATAAGCAAGTCTGCTTTGTCAGGATCAGCAGTAACCATCTGCTGTTTTGGGCCAGTTGAAAAGAGGCTGGCTGGAGCAAGCTCTTTACCCCGTCAGCCTGAAGGGACAGGCAAGAATGGCAGGGGAAAAGAGTTAGTTCCAGGCAGTGAGGGAGGGAAGATTGCTCTAGAGAAGGCCAAGCACACCATGGCTTGGGTTTCCAATCCAGCACTACTGTCCCTGAGTGGCTGGAAGGCTGGGCTGGACATGGCTTCCTCTCGAGGGGGCTGGCAGTGTGCAGCTTGGCTCCTCTCCCTTCTGGTACCACCAATGAGTGGCTAGAGGGTCAGGTAGGAGCAGCTTGTGTGGTCTGCTTGTGAGTGGGGAGACGACTGTCAATGATTCCTGCTTCTCCCCTTCCCAACACCACTGGCAAGCAGGAGCAAGGATGGTAGAACACTTCTTATTCCTGCAGTGATCCCTTGGGAGGACTGGGAAGGAAAAAGGGGGAGGCAGTGCCTGGGACTCCTGCTGTGCATGATCATTTGCTGGGCACATTGGAGGACCCAGGTTAAGTAGCCACACAGGGTGGTCTGTTCTATAAACCCACCTGGCATCTTCCTAGTGTTTTTAGTAGGAGAGAATTCTGGCCAGGCGGATCCACTTGGTGCTCTCCAAGGTCCTGTTTTCTTACTGCCTTGGTCTGTATTATATCCTACAAGGAGTCTCAAAGTACCATAGGATAGGAACGTGGCTGAGAAAAAAGAATTTCTTAGTGGATTGGTCTGCTACCAACCAAAACATGATGACATTTTATTGCTGCAGAAAAAAAGATTACCAGTTTCCTGCTTACTCCATTCCCAACTCCCTTTCAAAGTAAGAGCTAACTTGCTCTCAGCAATATCATTTTATAGTCAGATATCTTGTTGTCTGCAAAGTGTCATGGCGCCTTTATGCTAATGGCGTTAGCTAGTGAGAGAGCAGTCTATCCAGAAATGTACATAGATGCAACAAGGAGCTCCTTCCTTCAGCTTTGGCTGATCCATCAGCTGCGTCCCTTCCTGGAGAACGACTGCCTGGCGACAGTGACTCACGTGCTGGTAACTTCCCGATTAGATTTCTGTAACACGCTCTACATGGGCTGCCCTTGAAGACGGTCCAGATACTTCAATTGGTGCAGAATAGAGCTGCCAGGTTGCTGACGGGGACTGGGCATTGTTCTCATATAACCCCAGTTCTCCGTCAGCTCCACTGGCTCCCGATTGAAGTCCGGGCCCAATTCAAGGTGTTGGTTATGACCTATAAAGCCCTAAACGGCTTGGGACCTGGATATCTAAAGGAACGCTTGAGCCCATATTATGCCCTCCCACCCCTTGAGATCAGCAATGGATGCCCTTCTCCGGGAACCCTCCGTGAATGATATTAGGAGGGTGAGTACCTGGAGGAGGGCTTTCTCTGTGGTGGCGCCCCATCTATGGAATGCGCTCCCCAGAGAGGTCCGTCTGGCGCTGTTGTTATTTGTTTTTTGGCGCCAGGCTAAGACCTTTTTATTTAAAATTTATTTTAATTGTTAAATTATTGAATTAATTAGGATTTTAAAATTTTTAGCCAAGAATGCACTGGGGGTTTTTAAATGGCTTTTTAAAATTGTTATATTATCATTATTTATGTATGTATTTATGTATTCTTTGTGAGCCGCCCTGAGGCTTTTTTGTTGTGATGGGGGCAGCATAGAAATGTTTTAAATAAACAAACAAACAAACAAACAAACTGGAAAAACAGTGGGCTGTGAACCAAGTGGGAGTGGGGGAGAAGATAGGCTTTGTGAGCAAATTATTTGGTCCTCCCAGAAAAGAAACCTTTTCACGTGGAAAACATTCAAATGCAGTTACTCAGTAGATACCCTTTCCTCTTTGTTTTGTTCAAGAACTGTGAAGTTGTTGCAAATTGCTTTCAAGGCACCTGTTACTAACGTCAATTAAAAGAAGTAGGAGGAAATCATGGCTAACCTAGCTTGAGCTGCAAACAACATTCTCATGATACATTGCAGCCTTTATTATCCTTTCTAGTTTTTATTTTTCAAAAGTCCATAATATCCCCTTGTGCAGGCAGGTATCCAAAAGACATTTACCATTCTCATCCCAATGGAAAGCCCCTATAAAATTTAATAGAAAACAACTGCCTTGAGATTATAATAGAGAACTGCTGGAAGAATCGTTTTAAAAACCATATCATTCTGTATTGAATTTTATAGGCTCTCGTAGTGGTATTGGCTGCAAGTCTGTTAATTTCAGTGAGAAAATTTAATGTTATAGCGCTGTGAGGATAGCAGAGGTGTTGCAATGGTATGAGTGATCTGGGTGGAGCGGGTTAAATCACTTTAACCCAGCAATGCCCTGACTCTGTGCTGTGTGAGGAGCTGATGCATGCCTTAGAAATCAGAGCTATCGTGTTGCTGGCACCTACCCACTGGAGAAAGGAGGCCCCATGCACCATTGCACTCCACCTGCTAATAAACAGACAGTGACATTGCCTTACTCCTTCAGGAATTTACACCAGAATTTTCTAAGAGCATCTAATACAGCTGAGAAGACACCTTCCATCTCTGAGACATGGTCTGACTGACCAAACAAAAGGGAGGAAGGGAGCTTGCTGCAGAAGTTAATGTTAACTGCATTGGTGCAGTTGCTTCTGATGTCCCGTCAAGTCATCTCTGACCTATGGTGACCCTGTGTATGAAAATTCTCCAAAATTCCCTATCCATGATAGCCTTGTTCAGCTCTTGTAAATTCAAGCTGGTAGCTTCCTTTATGGATTAAATCCATGTCATATTAGGTCTTCCTTTTCTTCTTCTTCTGCCTTCCACGTTCCCCAGCATGATGGTCTTCTCCAGAGAGTTTTGCCATTTCATGATATGTCCAAAGTATAATGGCCTGGGTTGGGGACTTTTGCTTCTAGGGAAAATTCTGGTTTGATTTGATCAAGCACCCACTTGTTTGTCTTTCTGTCAGTCCAGGGTTAGGGTAACAGAGCTCTCCTCTAGCACCGTGCTTTAAATGCATCAATTCTCTTCCTGCCAGCTTTCTTCACTATCCTGTTTTCACATCCATACATGGTGATTGGAAATAGTGTTGATGGTCTTGGTCTCCAGTGAAGCATGCCTGCTTTTGATGATCTTTTCTCATTCCTTCATTGCTGTCCTTCTCAGTTTCAGTCTTCTCCTTGGCTGCACTCTCACTTCAAATTGATAACTGAGCCATAGTATATAAAACCTTTCACAATTTCAACTTCTTCATCGTTAACAGGAAAGTTCTGTAATTCTTGGTTTTTTTCCCTTAATATTCAGCTGAGTTCCTCCTTTTGCATTTTCTTTTTAAATTTTATCAGGAGTCATTCTAATTCATTCTAGTATGATGTCATCTGCATATCTTACATTAATGATGCCTCTACTACCTATTTTCACCCCTTACTCTGATTCAAATCCAGCTTTTCTTATGATACTTTCTATGTACAGATAAAGAATAAAAATATGTAAAAGGTAAAATATACCCTTTCTGACACCTTTGTCTATGGAAAACCATTCTGTTTCTCCAGATTCTTTCCCAACATTAGCTTCTTGTCCATAATACTGGGCATGGGTCAGGACGATCAACTGATGATGCACCCTCATTTTTTTAGAACCATACATAGCTTCTTGTGATCCACATAATCAAAGGCTTTGCTGTAGTCTGTTAAGTATAACCCCTTCATGGATCACTGCCTTGTCGTGGCGAAGGGGCTTGTGTAGCTCAATGAAGCTATGAGCTATGCCGTGCAGGGACAGGTCATAGCAGAGAGCTCTGACAAAATGTGATCCAATGGAGAAGGAAATGGCAACCCACTCCTCTATTTTTGCCATGAAAACCCCATGTACAGTATCAAAAGGCAAAAAGATATGATGCCGGAAGATGAGCCCCTCTGGTTGGAAGGTGTCCAATATGCTACTGGGGAAGAGCAGAGGGCTAGTACTAGTAGCGCCAGAAAGAATGAAGCGACTGGGTCAAAGCCGAAAGGACACTTGGTTGCAGATGTATCTGGTGGTGAAAGGAGAGTCCGATGCTGCAAAGATCTATTTTCCATAGGAAACTGGAATGTCAGATCCATGAATCAAGGCAAGCTGGATGTGGTCAAACAAGAGATGACAAGACTTAACACCAACATCTTCGGAATCAGTGACCTAAAATGGACAGGAATGGGTGAATTTAACTCAGATGACCATCAGGTATACTACTGTGGGCAAGAATCTCTCAGAATAAAGGGAGTAGCCCTCATAGTCAATAAAAGAGTAGGAAAAGCAGTACTGGGATACAATCTCCAAAATGACAGAATGATCTCAGTTTGAATCCAAGGCAAACCATTCAACATCCCAATAGTCCAAGTCTATGCCCCAACCACTGGTGCTGAAGAGGCTGAAGTAGTCCTTCTATGAAGGACTATAACGACTTCTAGAATTAACAGCAAAAAATGATGTCCTTATCATCATGGGGGATTGGAATGCTAAAGTAGGAAGCCATAAGATAACCAGAATAATAGGCAAGTTTAGCCTTGGAGTACAAAATGCAGCAGGGCACAGGCTGGTAGAGTTTTGTCAAGAGATTACAATGGTCATAGCAAACACTCTTTTCCAACAATCCAAGAGATGACTCTACACATGGACATCACCAGATGGTAAACACAGAAATCAGAATGACTATGTGCTCTGCAGCCAAAGGTGGAGAAGCTCTATACAGTTAGTAAAAACTAGATGAGGAGCTGACTGTGACTCAGATCATGAGCTTCTTCTTGCAAAATTTAGGCTTAAATTGAAGAAAGTAGGGAAAAGCACTAGGCCACTCAGGTATGACCTAAATAATATCATTGATGAATATACAGTAGAGGTGACAAATAGATTTAAGGAATTAGATCTGCTAGGCAGTGTGCCTGAAGAACTATGGACGGAATTTCACAACAGTGTTCAAAAAGTAGCAACTAAAACCATCCAATTACAATAAATGCAAGGAAGCAAAATGGCTGTCAGAGGAAGCTTTACAAATAGCTGAGGAAAGAAGGGAAGCAAAAGGCAAGGGAGAAAGAGAAAGATACACCCAACTGAATGCAGAATTCCAGAGAATAGCTAGAAGAGATAAGACTGCCTTCTTAAATTAACAGTGCAAAGAAATAGAAGAATAGGGAGGACCAGAGATCTCTTCAAGAAAATTGGAGAAATGGAGGGAACGTTTCATCCAAAGATGGGCATGATAAAGGACCAAAATGGCAGGGACCTAACAGAGGCAGAAGAGATTAAGAAGAGGTGTCTAATTACACAGAAGAACTATACAAGAAAGAGCTTAATGTCCCTGATAACCACGATGGGGTGGTCACTGACCTCGAGCCAGACATCCTGGAATGTGAAGTCAAATGGGCCTTAGGAAGTCTGAGCAACAACAAAGCTAGTGGAGGTGACAGCATTCCAGCTGAGCTATTCAAAGTCCTAAAAGACGATGCAGTAAAAGTGCTACACTCAATATGCCAGCAAATTTGGAAAACTCAACAGTGGCCACAGGATTGGAAAAGGTCAGTTTACATTCCGATCCCAAAGAAGGGCAATGCCAAAGAATGTTCAAACTACCGCACCATTGCACTCACTTCACATGCTAGCAAAGTGATGCTCAAAATCCTACAAGCTAGGCTCCAGCAGTATGTGGACCGAGAACTACCAGAAGTACAGGCAGGATTTCGAAGAGGGAGAGGAACTAGAGATCAATTGCCAACATACTCTGGATCATGGAGAAAGCAAGGGAGTTCCAGAAAAACATATACTTCTGTTTCATTGACTATGCTAAAGCCTTTGATTGTGTGGATCACAACAAATTGTGGCATGTTCTTTAATAGATGGCAGTACCAGACCATCTTATTTGTCTCTTGAGAAACCCATATGTGGGTCAAGAAGCAACAGTGAGAACTGGGCACGGAACCACTGATTGGTTCAAAATTGAGAAAGGAGTTTGGCAAGGCTGTATACTGTCGCCCTGCCTATTTAACTTATATGCAGAGCACATCATGTGAAAGGCGGGCCTAGATGAATCACAAGTTGGAATTACGATTGCTGGGAGAGCTATCAACAACCTCAGATATGCAGATGATACCACCCTAACGGCAGAAAGTGAAGAGGAACTAAAGAGTCTCTTGATGCGGGTGAAGGAGGAGAGTGCTAAAGTTGGCTTGAAACTGAACATTAAGAAAGCTAAGATCATGGCATTTGGTTCTCTCACTTCCTGTCAAATAGATGGGGAAGAAATGGAGGTAGTGACAGATTTTATTTTCCTGGGTTCCAAGATCACTGCAGACGGGGACTGCAGCCAAGAAATTAAAAGACTCTTGCTCCTGGGGAGGAAAGCTATGGCAAATCTGTACAGCATGCTAAAAAGCAGAGACATCACCCTGCCAGCAAAAGTGCATATAGTCAAGGCTATGGTTTTCCCAGTTGCAATGTATGGCTGTGAAAGCTGGACCATAAGGAAGGCTGAGCGCCGAAGGATTGAGGGCTTTGAATTGTGGTGCTGGAGGAGACTCCTGCAAGTCCCCTGGACTGCAAGGCGATCAAACCGGTCAGTCCTTGAGGAGATCAACCCTGACTGCTCTTTAGAAGGCCACATACTGAAGAAGAAACTCAAATACTTTGGCCACCTAATGAGAAGGAAGGACTCCCTGGAGAAGAGCCTAATGCTTGGAACCATTGATGGCAAAAGAAGAAGGGGATGGCAGAGATGGAGTCACTGAAGCAGTAGGCGTGAGCTTAAGTGGACTCCGGGGGATGGTGGAGGACTGGAAGGCCTGGAGGAATGTTGTCCCTGAGGTCGCAATGGGTTGGACACGACTTCGCCAGTAACAAGAACAACAATTAAGTATACACTGATCTTCTGAATTTCTATGGTATACTCCAGTAGCCAATGAATATTTGTGATATGATCTGTAGTACTGCTGCCTTTTTGGAACCCAGCTTGAATGTCCAGCATTTCTGGCTCCATATAGGGTAATATTCTTTGTTGTAACATTTTGAGCATCATTTTGCTTGCATGGGAAATTAGTGTGATGGTTCTGTGTTTGCTACCTGGGTTATCCAGAATTCCTGCTCTTGTTCTAGAGCAGGTTGATTTGTAAAATTACAATTAGATCTGTGAAGTCTTTGAACACTTACACATTTAATACAAATTTTAAGCATATCTATGCTTATGATTATATGGCTACCTATTGTAATTCTTCAAGGAACTATGGCCCAAGTATCAAAAGTTTGGAGAACCTAATTTAAATCATTTATGTACAGTATAGATGTTGTTGTTATGTGATGATGTAAAATTGGGAGGAAAGATGCAGTACAGTAAATATCCTCCTTTGTATGTATAGCTCTCAAGACATTAAATAAATGTTTAAAGAATGCATACATACATAAAGAATACCTGAAGGAACGTCTTTTTCCCTATATGCCTTCCCACCCCTTAAAATCTGCAGCAGAGGCCCTGTGCCAGGAACCCTCCTTGAGGAAGGTTAGGAGAGAGAACACTTGGAGGAGGGCCTTCTCTGCAGTGGTGCCCTGGCTGTGGAATGCGCTTCCCAGAGAGGTTTACCTGGTACACTGTTATATGCTTTTCGGTGCCAGGTTATTTACCCAGTATTTTAAAGTTTAAATATTTTAATTATGTGTTTATTGGTATCCTTAGTTGCATGTTATCTTGTTATCCATGGATGCATTTATTAGGTATTTTATATTGTAAGCTCATAATATTTTTTCAGCTACAACTACAATTTGGGTAAATTTTTGTGTCTTGTATCTATATTACATATGAATGTATGTTCTCATCCAATGTAATTGAATGCCTCCATAACATTACCATGCATTACAATGTTTTGAAAATACTTTGACAGTTCACTGGTCTGTGTGGGAGTGTATATTCTGTTGACAAAATATTCACATGTGAGCAGACAAGGAAAGGACAAATTTCATTATTATTTATTTATTGCATTTGTATCTTGCCCTTTGTCAAAGGAGCAGGATCATGCAACCCGATCCTGCCTGCTTATTTAAAAGTAAGTTCCACTGGATTCAATCAGGCTTATTCCTGAGTATTCATAGGATTGCAGCAGCCAAACTAGATGCTAGTGCATCAGCCTGGACTGAAAATGGACATGATGCATTTTTTCTCCCTTCTGCAGAGCTTCCCTTATTTCATGATGTCATGTCATTCTGGAGTTACTCTTTGGGTTGCATAGAAACAGAGCAAGTCAGAAGGGGTCTCCCGGGTCATCTAGTCTGACCCCTGGCTCCAGCCGGCTCCGCTCACGACATGCCCACCATGTGCATGTCCACTTTGAACACCCTCACCAATGGGGCCTCAGTGACCTCCCGGGTTCTTCATTGCTGGCTAGAAGAGGTTTTGTAAACCAAAACAAAAATATAACATCACAATATGAGACTTCATAGGGTGGATGGGTATGTGCTGCAGGTGTTCTTGGTATTACGCAAAGTTTCATCTTAAAAGCTGTTTTGATTTTCTGCCTCTGCATAACCCTGTGGAATAGGTCAGATAGTAGTCCCAAACTAGAACAGGGCTCCACATGTTTCTTTTAGAAAGGTCTAAACATGCAGGGCACATACAAGTCCAAAACGTGCTTTGTGAGCCTATTTAGGGTGTTGGATCAGGGACCTGTAACTGCTAACAGCAGGCTGCTTCAAGTCTTATCTAAAACCAGCAGGCACAGCCCTAGAGGGAAGCACCTGTGTTTCTCCTCATCATGCTTTAAATTAAATGCAGTTTCTATTTGTAGTAAGGCACATTTCACCAGCACTGAAGTTAAAGCACATTCCCAAATGTTTTCATAAGGTTGAGCCATTTGCAAACTGGAAAAGATGTTTGTACAAATGAACCATGCATGTGTATGCACTCTGCTGCAAGCACCCTGGGTCACAGGTGTATTTTTAATTGTACTCTTTAGAGAAGCTCATTGATCTAATCCCAGCCAAATGAATCCCACAGTGTTTGATCCAGGACTGAGGATCAAGTGCATGTGTTTCTTCACTCTTCTGTAATGAAATGTTCTGGTGTGTGGTGCCACTAGGCAAGGATGCAGACAAATATGGACAGTGGGGTGGGGAGAGATGTAAGCCGTAGCTGTACACATTTTATTTCTGTTTCATTTTGTCCCTCATTTTCTTCCAATATCCTTTGAGCCTTTGCACGTGTGTGCTGTAAACATGCAAGCCTCTATATGGGGAAGACATCAAAACACCAAATGGAAGCCTGAGCACTTAATTGTTTCCTTTACTCACCTGAAGTAAATGTAGCAATTAACCACTTAAAATGGTACCCCAGAGAGAGCCTATTGCAACTAAAGATGCACTGAGAGGTGCAGCTTGGAAGCAAAATCCAGGTTCTTGCAGCCCAAATGAGCATGCATGGAATAGCAGGCAATGTGGTCATCAAAGCAGCAGAAGAAAACTCTGTCTTATCTCTGTAATTATGGTGGTGTGATAATTTACATGAGCCTGGAATGCAAAACTGTACCTGCTTGATATTCTTTAATCACTGGGTGGTAAGCAGGTTTCTTTTAATGTATCAAGAATTAAGATTCTTAATGTATCAAGAATCAAATATATCCACAATCCAAATAGCTCACATTGTACGGTAGGTTGTTAAATGTTCATATTTGTGAAAAGTTTTGATATGTGTTAATTTGGATGGAACTAACTGGAGAAAAGCACCTTTAACATGCATGGCTGTCAAACAAATCTCCACATTAAATTTACAATTGGCAATCAAACTGCTTGGCCTCAGAAGCAGCAGCAGGGAGAAAATTAAATGTTAGTTGGGGGATGGTATTAGTTGAGTGCTTCACAGATAAATACACATGATTAGGGTCTAAAGTAGGTTGGGAGTATATGACCCCTCAACTCCCCAATGCAGCCTCCCAGAATTCAGAAGGGGTCCCCAAAATGTAATAATTAAAAATTGGGAAGCAAAATGGTACCTGGAACTGATATGGTATGGCCAAAGTTTGCAAACAAGCTAATTTTGGACAAAAGTTTTAGCTGCAAATGCTTTTGTTTTATTTCCTTTCCCACCTGGCAGGGGAGCTTCCAGGGTAAAAAATGACCTCTAGATTTCTTGGAGTTGTCCATTGCTTGATCAAAAGTGCCTAGCTGTGTCACTGTCTGCACCATGTCAGCTGATACAGGTTGTTATTTAAAGCAAACTTGATGGGCACACAGGGGCACCTGTTCTGGCACAATCTACTTGCAAATAAATTATGAACAGAGGTGCTGTGGGGTTGCTTACCTGAACACAGCAAAGAACATTTGATAGGGAGCTAGTGCCTATGGATTGAAGCACCCCAAAACAGAAGAGGAACCTTAATAGAAGTCACCACCTAATACAGGCTCTTACCCAATCTCCCTGATGCTTCATCATCCCGAAACATATACCTGGAGAAAACAACAAACAGATGCCTCCAAAATAGCCATGCTATAGATGCCGTTCAAAGATATTGTTGCTTGGTCGGCAGCCGCGAAGCAGCTGGATGACATTAGCGGTAATTGCTTAATATTGTCATCACATTTGCTTACATGAAGAGAAGAGCAACCGACTATCAATCAGAGGACAAAATATTCATAGTCTGTGATCAGAGCAGCGCTTTTGAGTGCCATGGCAACAGTCTCACGAGAGATAACGCTTGCTTGCTTCATGCTGTGCTACTCATCATGCCTGCATTCCTCTATTAATTTTATTTTGGATTTTAAACGCCATGTTCAATATTGCTGCTGTTTCATTCCGTCTCAAATGTAATCTCACTCACATTTCACCTGAAGCCATCCCTTTCCTTCCAGGGCACTTTTTTTTTTTTTTTGGAATAAGTTTTATTCTAAATAAAGCTAATACAAAGAAAAACTAAAAACAACATCAATCGGACCTACTGGGTCAGCCCCCCACATTTTTTCTTTTTATGTTAACTTATGAACATACTTAAATCTATGCGAAGCCCTGTTTCTGTAGCCAATAATAAAAAGAGTCCCAAGTTTGATAGAAGTCCCTTCCAGGGCACATTTTGTAGTTGAGGGTGGCTTATTGATACCTAGAGACAAGCTCAACTTTTCTATTTACTCATTTTCATGGTCTTGAAGCTAGCAAGTTTATCTTTCAGTAATTATGCCTATAAAATTTAACTGTGATAAATGATTCATATAACTAGAATTGTAAAAATAAATTGTGCTTTGCAGACGGTCAACCTACAAAAATATTGGTTGTCCAGTGCAGGGGTGAATCACTTGTTGCTCCCCAGAGGTCTCTGCATGCAATTCCCATCATCCTTCACCATTGGCTATGATGAGAATAATAAGTGAAAACCTCTGAGGGCCATAAGTCTTGGGACTAAGCCTAATACATCTTCTTTGAACATCTGGAAAGGCTTTCCACCCTATCCCACATGGACCTGCACTATTCGTGAAGAGGTGAAGCTCACGTCTGTGCAGCAGTCTTCACAGGTTCTCTGTGCCACAATCCAAATAGATCACATTGTGTGATGGGATGTTAAATGCTCAGATATGTGAAGAGCTTTGATACGTGTTAATTTGGATGGAGCTAAGCAGAGGAACGCATCTTTAACATGAATGGCTGTCAAATGTGTCTCAGCATTAAATTTACAAGTGGTAATCAACAGCTTGGCCTCAAAAGCAATGGGGGTGGGAGTGGAAAATCAATCTGCATTTTATAGGGATGAAATAAATGCCAAACTGTGCCCCAGAGATCTCATTACTTGCTACACACACACACACACACACACACACAGTATATGCAGATAACACTGCTTTAAATGCAGGGGGTTTCCACTCACTAGTCCCCATTTCCAAGTACATGGCATTACCTGTTGCCTACTGCAATTATATTTTTTTTCAGAGACCTTCCAAAAGTTCTAGTAGGGTACTGAGAAAGGCATGGACCCTTCTTTATTATAGGATGATTAATTATTTAATCTGCCTGGGTACCTGTATGTATGCTCAAGCGCTTGCTCCCATTTTTCAACATGTGGTACCATCAATCAGGGGAAGTTTTCAGTGAGACAGGAGACAGGTTGATTTAAAGTGTTGCATTGCTGTAACCTCTCCAGTATACTCTGACCTGTCTGGGAAGCTCAGATGATTGATCATGGGAGAACATCACTGCCAAGCTGCAAAGCTTGAGTCAGATGAAAAAGCAAGATGGAGAAACACCCAAGATGCCTCTTTAAAGGATAACTGCTGTGTTTTCACCCCCAAACCTGAGCTTAATTCTCAATGATATAGGAAACTGGTACCTGGATTGCACCACTTAAGAGAGCAGGGAGAGGCTTGCATGTCTGAATGGATGAATGTCACTCAAATCCCTTGATATGCACAATTACCGTATCAAGGTAGGGGAAAGACAGGCTGAAAATATTCTCCCTGGTACCTTGTTTGCTTTGTGCAGGGAATATTTCACATGGAGGAAGATTCAAGCATGGGAGTCCCCCATCTGCAGTCCCAAGTAATTGTATTTTTGCAGCTGTCTATCAAGAAACAGCTGTTTCTGAGAACTAATCCTGGTTTAAATGCTGGCATTGATCTCAATGATTTACCATGAATGCTAGTTTATCAAAATACAATGTGAACAAACATTTGCTTCCTCTTTCCTCCTTCATGCAAGCAGGAAACCAACCAGGAAATGTGATGTCTAAGTATGGGTTGTCAAATCAGAATCGTAAGATGGCTTTAAAATAGGGGTTGTTATTGATTTATGAATCCTGGCTTTTTTGACTGCTATAAGCACTGCAGTCTGATTGGGACATCACATTTAGCTATTTCGGCCTGGTTCATTGACCCACTCATATGAAGTAAAAAGCAAAATGGGAGAAAAGAGACCCTGACTGCCACCAACTCACGCTGGGGCAGATGAACTGAAGGCTTCTGTGCCCAGAACAAGGCATGGAGGTAGTAATGCCTGCCACTGTGCCTCACGCTGGTGTTTTCTGTTTTCAACCATCTAGACTGAGGACCAGTGAAGGCATTATTTACTGGCATTATTCTTTCCATGCTGCTATGAGACATCAGGGTACAGACAGGGCTTCTGAGCCCAAGCATGGAAGTTCACAACATGGGCTAATAAAATAGAACATTTAGTTTATCATTAATACAAGCATGGCCACTGTCTGTCTGCATGCCTGCTTCCCTTTGCTCATTCTGCATCTGGAAACAAGCTGTAACCTGGGCAACCATGGGTAATCTGAGGGTGCTTCCACCTCAAACGAGCTGTGCCATTCCGGTTCAGACCACACAACAAGTCACACTTGCAGCACATAGTAAAGCAAATGGGACTCGGCATGCCCCTGGGCTTGAACACAAAACATGGTCTGTTTAAGCCTTGGCAATTATTCCACTTGGACCCTGTCTGGAGCACTGCCTTGTTCCAGCAATGGCCTGGCCCATGTTCAGAGATCTTGCCTCACAAGCCTGGGTTTGAGGCTGTTTCCCTGCCTTCCTCTGCATGAGAAATTGTGTTTTTTGGAAGTGAAGACTGGCCGATACAACGGCAGCAGGTTTTGTTTAAACATGGCACTGCCATGAACAAACACTGCAAAATGGCATTTATTCTTTACACAGCTTCCTCCTAGTAATTATTGTATTGAAATAGGTAAAATCCTTACCCCACAAGCTGCACTACTCAATTCCAGAAATAAAACAGATTGCTCAAGCAGAAATTTGTACCTAAGGAGGAATTGTATTATGTTTATCACCAGAAACAGGCTAGAATTACAATTCTACACCAGGTTTTTTAAAAAAAAATCACTGATTTATAATCATTCTCTATGTAGATTACTCTATGTCTTTGTGTAAGGATGATCCCTGAATGGAAGCAGACTTTCCATTAAAAACTAACTTGTCCAATTCAATGTTAGTCCTTCCCTAATTATAAAGCAATTTAAAATTGTTTTTCCATATTTTACTTTCCTAGGACATTCTGGTTAAAGATATTTGTTCCTTTGTAGAAAATATAGAGTGTGATCTATTATCTCAAGAGTTAATAAACAAGGGAGGAAGGTAGCCTGGTAGTCTTGAACTATGATTGATGTGACTTGCAGGGAATCCATTTTTCTCCTCTCTTTCTCCACTATTCTCTCCTTTCCCATACAGTAATATCCTTCATTTAGTGACTTCTGCAGAAACAAAATGTTGCTTTCTGTCTCATATGATCTTCTGAGAAATGAAAAAGGATGAACGCTGAATGTAGTTCATTGGTTTGTTCAGCATCTAGCAGTAATTCTGGCTTTCAGGCATTTAAAGCAAATGCTCTCATGAAACAGGTGTCAATTTTAATGGCTAATCCACAAATACCTGTTGGGTGACTCTGGGGGATAGGAAGGAGATGCAGCTGTAGGAAACCACATACCCCTGGAGCCTGCATCTCACAATAAAAGCCAGGATATGGAGCCAGCTTAGAAGAGGCTCTTCATGGCACCTGTTTCCAGGTGTACATGTGTGTAGGATTTCAATTGAAGAGAACAGAGGATGGGGGTGGGAGGATGAGGATGTTAACTAATATTTAGAAAGCATCTTTCATCTCCATATTTTTGAGGAGTTTAGACTCCCAACCATTTAATCAAAACAGTTTAATATAATGATTTTAGATTAGTCTACCCTTGTAGTTGGCCATTAAGAGAACATATTCTCATCCATTGTAGTACACTGCCCAGAGAGCTTCACCCATTGGCCAGTATAGAAATAACTTCAATGATGATGATGATGATGATGATGATGATGATGCTAGCCCCAGAGAGAATTAATTCATACTTTTCACGGAAAACATACAAAAATAGTATGTTGCTTATTTTTTTAAATGGCAGATTAATGTGGAAATAGAGCGGAATTATGGCTTAAAATATGCAACAATGACACAGAATGGAAAGAGATTTCCTTGTCCCTCAACTGTATTTCCAGGCATTCACAATTGTTGTTTGTTTACTTTTACATGTAAAGACTAGTGATCTCTAGTCTTTCCCATTCTTTTGTTTTCCTCTATTTCTTTACACTGTTCATTAAAGAAAGCCTTCTTATCCCTTCTAGCTGTTCTCTGCAATTCTGCATTCAGTTGGATGTATCTTTCCCTTTCTCCCTTGCCTTTCACTTACCTTCTTTTTTGAGCTATTTGCAAAGCTTCCTCAGACAGCCATTTTGCTTTCTACCATTTCCTTTTCTTTGGGATGATTTTAGTTGCTACCTCTTGTACAATGTTGCAGACCTCCATCCATAGTTCTTCAGGCACTGTCTAGCAGATCTAATTCCTTAAATCTATTTGTCACCTCTATGATTTAGGTCATACCTGAGTGGCCTAGTGCTTTTCCCTACTTTCTTCAATTTAAGCCTGAATTTTGCAAGAAGCAGCTCATGATCTGAGCCACAGTCAGCTCCTGGTCTTGTTTATACTGACTGTATAGAGCTTCTCCACCTTTGGCTGCAGAGCACATAGTCAACCTGATTTCTGTGTTGACCATCTGGTGATGTCCATGTGTAGAGTCATCTCTTGGGTTGTTGGAAAAGAGTATTTGCTATGACCAACATATTCTCTTGACAAAATTCTACCAGCCTGTGCCAGCCTGTGCCCTACTTCGTTTTGTACTCCAAGGCCAAACTTGCCTGTTATTCCAGTTTTCTTTTGGCTTCCTACGTTAGCATTCCAGTCCCCCATGATGATAAGGACATCATTTTTGGTGTTAATTCTAGAAGGTGTTGCAGGCCTTCATAGAACCAGTCAACTTCAGTCTCTTCAGCATCGGTGGTCGGGGCATAGACTTGGATGACTGTGATGTTGAATCGTTTGCCTTGGATTCGAACTGAGATCATTCTGTCACTTTGGAGACTGTATCCTAGTACTGCTTTTCCTACTCTTTTATTGACTATGAAGGCTACTCCATTCATTCTGAGGAATTCTTGCCCACAATAGTATACCTGATGGTCTCTGAATTCACTCATTCCTGTCCATTTTAGTTCGCTGAATTCAAGATGTCAGTGTTCAGTCTTGTCATCTCATGTTTGACCATGTCCAGCTTACATCTCTCTCTTTAGACTTAAGGATGCAGGTTATCTAGCTTCTTATTTTCTAATAGGAGTATATATGCTGTTTCTTGATAAGGATTTCTTGAGACAGTATGCATTTTGTTTACAGGGCCTAGAACATATTTGTTGCATTTAATCCCATTGTTCCATCAACACTGACTGTCAATAACTTGAATTTAACAAAAAGTTCAGTCTCCTAAGCATTTTTTTTAAAGGTAGAATTGAAAAATAAAACTTCAGGCATTCACAAGTTCTGTTGCAGGAACATCAACATTTTCAGTAGTCACATTTTCTGGCGTTCAGTGAAACATTTATGTGCTCTAGCATTATTAAATGCGAAAACAATCCTTTTGTTCCCAGTAGTTCCACCTAAGAATCAGTATGTGCATTTGTATCCAGTTCAAATAACCTAAGGTCCATGATTACCTACAAATGGCCTATATTTATTTGATCAATATTAGTCAAGTGATAAAGATGGCTAGCCAATTGAGCTATGATATAAACAATGTGATATTCAGTATTCCACCTTTGAAATGGCCTGTTCAATACTTTAAAGTATTTTGCCCAGTGATTGTTACATGTCAGACTATTCTGATTTTAAGACAGTGATAATGTAGTGTCTAATCCAGTTAAATGATGTTCTCAACTGTAAACACTCTCTGCACATTAATTCTCCTTTTAGATTAATTCTGTCATGTCTGTTCTGACTGTTGTATCTGTTTAAAGTTATTTTGGATTGGGCTTTAAAAGTGTCCACTGGTGTAATTTATTTTCCACAAAGTGAACTTTGCAGTCAAAATCAGAGGGACTTTGAGTTATTTCTGCCCACTGGTTTCCAACTTTGCTGCTGTACCAATTGTAAAATATGGTCAGGTTGGTATGTTTAAATGTATGCCATGGTAACATAGAACAAGATAAGACAAGCCATGCAAAAAGATAACTGTCAAAATACGCAAAATATCAGCTTAACATAATGGGCTGTTGTGATTACTATACTGAACTTTAAAACATTCTGAAGGTCTTTGTGCTGCCACTGCAACCTTTGTGGGCCACATACTTGGCTAGATCTCTCAGCTAATAACAGTGACAAGATGCACAAAATTCTTCCATAGAAGCATATCTGTAGAATACCTGATAATATAATTCATATCCCTGATTTGAATAACAGGCAGTTTGGAGTATATACACCCCTCCAAGGACATCAATGGCCTTTCTTGTAATCTTGGAGGCACAAACAAACTGTATTCAAGGGAAGCTGTGCTGGAGCCAAGCAGATGTGATGAAAAAGATTCATACATGGATTTCCAGATTCCCCCCCCCCCCCGTAAACAGCTGTGGAAGACTATTAGCACCCAGGGAGTATAGATTTTACTTCCACCAATACCATGTTCCCGAATAAAATCATGCACACCCTGAAGATGCTATTAGGTCTATTAGGCAGGTTAGGTCTACAGAGAACAGCTAAGAACTCTGTGTGTGTGTGTGTGTGTGAGAGAGAGAGAGAGAGAGAGAGAGATTGAGATTGAGATTGAGATTGAGATTTCAGCAAGGAAAGAGAATACAAAACCTCATTACTAGTGCTGCTCCTCCATCCTCATAACCCACAGATGTCAGTAGATGGGTGGAGATGGAAATACAATCCTGGATCTTGAGTATCACCTCTGTTTTAGCTCTTAGATTGTGAAAGTAGCTTTCCTGAGACATTTTTCTGCAATAATACAGTGGCATCAATGAGGAAACAGTAAAACTGAAATCAAAACGTATTAAAGTAATGTATAAGTATTCAGTTAAAACAGCAACAATCCATGAACCCAAATGTTTACATCTTTTTGTTTAGGTTCTGTGGCTCAGTTTGGGCAGTGCGCCAAACCAGGGACATGGCACAAGCTCATGTGTTCCTCCAGCTTCATGTAGTGATTCCCTCTTCCATTTCTGGGGTGCTCTAACCATAGTTGCTGAGATATGAACCTGTTCTCATAATTAAAAATATGATGGTCTGGCTGGCAGGGGTGGGGGTGGGGGGAAGGTTTAGAAAAAACAGGAATAACAGATGGAATGAAACACACACTCATGTACAACGTCCTAATATTTTTTCTCAAGGTGTTTTGAAACATGAGGGCATCCCCATTTCTCCCCTCCCCATTTTCCCCCAAGACTTCACATCTCTATTTACTCTATATCCAGGGTAAATAAATACATATAGAGAGGTTGTCAATCATGACAGCAGGTATTTCCCTTGATATCTAGACATCCATGCTGTCAGAATAGAACTCAAAATGCTTGTCTGATTAAAAAAAATAGACAGGAATTGCTTTACTTTTTCCAAAGTTTGCCTTGTACTGTTTTACTCTTAGTCTGCATTATTTCATTGCAGAACACAGATGCAAGCAAGTGCTTCAAAATTATAAACTAGATCTGGTGGCCATTGAAAAATTATAGTTGAATAACAATCTAACTTTTATCAGTTCAGTTCCACTGTCAATATACATATGTCTTATTGAGAATATTAAATGCAGTGTAAGGTAATAGGTAATTTGATAACAAAACTCTGCTATTCATTACAGAAGAAAAGACTACTGTTGATGTTTTCTTTTTCTTTCTGTTTCCCAGAAAGAAACTTGAACCAAAATGGTTTTAAAAGATGAACAAGTGGGCCCTTCATTCTTGCCCCCATTCATTACATGTCTGTACATTAAAATTTGCCTACTTGGATTAATTAACTATAGCATACTATCGAGATGTACATATTAACAGCACTTGTCCTGGCCTCTTTGAGAAACACAGTGAACCTTTCAGTCTCTTTTGCTGGCCCTGCCTGCTGCTCACAGCAGTGACTGGCTGACAGGCGTGGTCCCCCCTCCCACTGCTCAGACCCGTTTTGTAATGTTTTACCACAGCATCATGTTGAAAAAAATAAAAGACCCTACATGAACATGCATTTGTCACTTAGTTCTAGAGGTAATTTGTCAGATACTTAAAAGGAGGAGTGGGAAGGAACTGTACCTGCCAACAGAGCAGCTCTGCGCACAGCCAGCTCTGCTACCAAATCCACAGAACACTGTGGTCAGAGTTGTTTTTTTCTATACAGTGACACCAGTCTTAATTCAGGAGTGGACCAATGGCTGGCCTGCAGATATTTTAGACCCTGACTCCCTGAAGTCCCTTCAGCATGCCAGTGGTTATGAATATTGAGCTGAAGTCCAAAACATGTAGTGAGCCACTTTCGACCTAATCACAACCATTAGCATTCCTTGACTTTCCTATACCTAGGTTAATATTTTCATTTTTTTTTAAATTAGAAAAAGTAAAACACTGTACTTGGAGAAAATATTACTCAGAGAGCACTGTCTGTACACTCTAAATGCTTTTACCCAAAACCAAATGATAGGCCCAGAGCAAGAAAGGAATGGGAGATCCTTCTTAAACGTACACCCCTCTCAATTTCTAGGTCCTGAAAAGTAATATTTCCATTTTCCTATCATACTCAGTGTGGACAGATTAGCAGGGCCATAACAGGAAGAGTTAGAATTTTACATGTCTGCTTTCTCTCTGATGTTGTTCAGACTTTACAGGCCTTTAGCATATAAGAAATGCTTGTGGTTATTCTGTCGTTCAGATGTATTTCCATTGGAGACTACTAATGAAAAAGTGAACCATTTACACATAATTTAGTTGAGTTCTAATTCTTCCACAGCTGTTTCCAAAGTGTGCCGTTACTTAAGGTTATCATTTTAAGAAGGTTTTTAATTTAGATGGATGCCACAGGCCCTGGCTATTCTTGGTGAGAGTCAATCTAGGCTGCCCTTGTACTGTGCGTTATATAATTAGCGAGTACTTAAACAGTGTGACTGTTCAATAACCCCTCTGTGTTTTCTCTGTAATGATTATAATTACAGCCAGCAATGGAACACTGAGCTGTGGCATAAAAGGATGGCCTCCTTGTGATGCGGATGGGTTTTTAATCGTTTCCTTATTGAAGTCTATAGCTGATGTGGCAGGGAATTACAGGTACAGGCTGTAGGGTGGGCCTGCTATCTGTCACTTTGTTGTACTCCCAAAGGAAAACCCCAGTGCATTTGTCAGGCTTTCCAATATCAAACAGCCTTGCTTCCCATGCGACTCACCAGGGTATAAATCAGAAATACTCAGGCTAGCATTGTTATAAAAGCTACAATTGAGGTAAAATAGAGCTCTGTGGCAAGATTTTGAGTAGTGAGATTGCCAGAAAACCAATTGTTTTGGTCTAAATGGTAAAACTTGAGTTCTTTCTAGTAAACAATTAGAGAGCCAGTGTGGTGTAGTGGTTAAGAGCATGGGACTGGGACTCAGACGATCTGGGTTCTAGTCCCCGCTCAGCCATGGAGCCAACTGGGTGACTTTGGGCCATTCACAGACTCCCAGCCCAACCTACCTCACAGGGTTGTTGTTGTGGGGATAAGATGGAGGAGGAGATGTAAGCTGCCTTGAGCCCTTTGTAGGAAAAAGGCAGGATATAAATCGAAAAATAAATAAATAAAGTAAGTCTCAAAAATTGCAGGTTCCAAGATCTGCATTCAACCTGAGATGTTTCACTTTGGCTTCACTCATAATACACATGATTCTACATTAATGTCATCCTAGCACATTGGACGGTATTCTGTCTCTTCCTGGTGAATCCATAGGTTCAGTCCTGGCTTTACTCTTGATCCCAGTGATGAGGATAGCAGGACATAAATCAAAGGCTGGCAAACTCTAGACTTTTAGAACTTCCAGGGGAGTAGATAGATTAGATTATTTGCCATAAAAACCAACAGAAAAAGCCTTCAGGGCTTTTTTTTTTTTTTGCCATAAAAACCAGCGATCTCCAACCTCATGCCCTCAGATATATTGGACTGCAGCTACTATCTTTCTCAGCCAGATTGACCGTGGTACTGTTTTGGGAAGGGCTGCCATAAGTTCATCATCAGATGCATGGAGGCATCAGGTAGGGTTTTTTCATGACCTTATTGGAGGATTCCCCTGAGACAAAACAAGTAAAAGAAGCTTGGGCCTGTGGGAGAGATGGTCACGGGTCTGTCTCTTCTGAGTCACCTCTCAGTCACCCTTGATTGGCAGGGCAGAGAGGCTCCTGTGAGAAGAAATGACTGCTTGCAAAGAAGTACTCCTCAGGAGAAAGCAACTCCTCAACTGTCTCTAAATTTCTGCAGCTGAAGCTTTGGTTGGAGCTTAGCAGGCTCTGGCAATTTAACCATCAGTGCCTGCCTGGCCACTGTTGAAAATAAAGTTGTCATTTGGTTCTAGTGCCTTCTACCTGGTTTTCTGGACCTTAGTTGGTGAGTGATGCTCTGTGCCACTGACTTATGGACTTTTGCTCGGTTCTGATCCTTGATTGTATATCAGTTTATCTATGCTTTGCCCACTCCTGTCTGTTCCTTTATTGGACTGATATTTTAGTTCTTGATGCTTTGTCTGTTTGTGACCTTGTTTTCTTTGTTTTTGGATTGACCAGTAATTCGGAGTATGCTTCAAAGTGTGACAGACATTAGGAGACACATTCATTGTGTCTTGTATATGTGATATCCAAGCACCTTTGTGGTGGGGTTGTGTCTGAGACTGTGTGACATACCTGGCTGGCACTGAACTCAAGCAGGCTGGTCACATACCTTGTGATGTCAGTGAAACTGGAGATTAGGAAATCCTTCACTGCACCAAGCTGAGAACTACCTGAATTCAAATGGGCCAATTTGTACCTACGGCAGGAACTTCAAACCAATAGGCACCTGCCATGGCTACATGGTCAGGAAAGGCACAAAAGGAGACTGCACCAGGTGTTCTGGGTCGATTGCCCTTTTGCTTGTGATCAAACTATTCTCAAGAATAAAATCCTCCTCACTCTTGTCATACTTGATTGGGATAATGCACGAAGACTAGACCCCTTGTGCCCTTCAGGACAATCATGCATTGGCCAGCAGACATGTAAGCCACTCAGGGGTTCCATATCATAATGCATCTTTAAACTGAACAACACGGAGAACTCCAGGCAACATTCTGTTGTATTTAATGGAATGAATGCACTTTTGCGTTGCCTGCAGTGGTGGTGTCATGGCTTCACCTTCATCATTTCAGTCTGGTGACATATAAAAAGTATTTGAACCCTTTTCAGATGCTTTTTACCACTTCCATGTGGTAAGTATCCCATTCATTCAAGTTATAAGGCAACTTGTGTGTGTTTTTGTATGCACACCTTTATAAGGGCCCTGTGGAGGTAGTCTTTAGCCTAATGCTATTTAAACATCCCCTTGAAATTCTCAGTGTTTAAGTGTTAGGAAAATACAAATCCTATGACTGCATTAAAAACCTCTACGGAAAACACCAGCAGGAATTCTGTTTCTGGAAGACAGTGTGTATGCTTCACTACTTGAGAGTTGTTTAACCTCACCAGTTATGAAAGAAGAATGGTTAACTATTTCTGACTAGGAGCTAATCAACTAGTTCCCTGAATGCAGGCATGGCTGCACAGTAGATTTTGTTGTTGCTGTTGTTGTTAGTAGAATCTCTAGGGATCAATTTTTTGTGACTGACAGAGAGATCTGAAGGAAAGCCCAACTGAACTGTTTCATCCATAATGTTTAATCTGTATGACAATCCCATTTGTATATAGAACTTCTAGGCCAAATATAATCGCTTTAGGGTCTTTTTGCGCTGGTTTGGGTATACGTAAATAGTTGGGCAGGGTACAGGGAAGAGATGTTTGTAAAACTTAGGATCTAGGCAAGACTTTCTAATATGTAGCTGGGCTGAGACCAAATGTGCAAATAAGAGCTGGGATGTCGTTTCTGATTTCTTTCATGCACTCCGCTTCTGCCTAGTCCTTAGTTGGAAATCACAGCCTCTGGGAACCTTTTCTCCATGGGATACAATGTAAAATGCAGAAATCTCTTGTTAAAAGGTTAAATAACAGGTGAGTTAAATGCCCCTATCTGAAACCCTGGAAAGTTATTGTCAGTCTGAGTAGAGTATGGACAGACAGTATGTAGATCACCAGATATGGTGGACTCCAGCTTTTTACATGCAGTCCTATGCATGTTGGGCCAGAAGTAAATCCTACTATATTCAGAGTCAAATATGTATAAGGATGGTAATCTAGCTGCTAAGCTGTGCATATGGTCTCAGAACTGAATCTCTTTTGCATTCAACAATATTCAGGCCCAGGTAAGTGAATATAGTCAATTTTTCATTCATCCTGCAGATAAAACTTCAAACGTTAGTATGAATCTGCAAAGACATTGCACTGGTGCTATGGCCTTCTTTAGCATAAGAAGCACATTAAAAAGTCTTAAGAGATAGTCTGGTGATACCCTCCTTTCTGGCAAAGGGCAGAACTGGCTGTGTCTCAAGACTCAGTGGTGGGGGCGTATGAAATCTATCCTCAACCGTTACTTAAGTGAAAAATGCTAGCAATGTCATCTTCATCTGCTGCAACTGAGCTTAGTGCAACTTGATGCATCTTTCAAGGTTGCTTTGGGGTTAATGTAATCTACACCTTGCCAAGAAGATTAAGGACATGAAGACTTGGTAAGTAATAGTCTGCTCTATCTTCCTACAGAGACCCTTCCTCCTTGTTAATTATCTTTGAGTACTACTTGTACAGGCAGCTGTAAGGGAAGAGAAGAAATTGAGTGTATTTTGATGCATCATTTTGAAAATGAATTTCAATATGCTCATTGAAAGACATCAGGCACAAATTCTGATTTCAGTATGTAACCAGCTCTGTTGCTGCATTTTAGAACAGGGTGGTGATCATGCCTTACAGTCTAATAGTTATACCTCCTGGAGAAGAGGGGGGAATAAGTGGGAAGTGCTCATGAAAGGGGACCTATTTAGGCTTCTGCAGATTAGGTAGCTTATTATGATGGGTTTTGTGTTATAGTCCCTTTAGCGGCATAGATGCAGTTGAGAGCCAGTGTGATGTAGTGGTTAAAAGCACAGGACTGGCACTTGGAGATTCTGGTTCCAGTCCCCACTCAGCCATGGAGCCAACTGTGTGGCTTTGGACCAGTCACACTCTCAGCCCAACCTACCTCACAGGGTTTTTGTGAGGATAAGATTGAAAGGTAAGAATTATTTAAGTTGCTTTGAGTTCCTTAGAAGGAAAAGGGTGATATAAATATAATAAAATTAAAACGAAAGATGGTGCATGGGAATCTGCCTTGTTGCAGGACAACCTGTTTGTCTAACTATAGCCCTATTCAGATGTTTACTCGCAAGATTATCAATCATGTGTAGGGAGAGCAGGCCTGTACCCACACTACTGTTATATTCCTTCCTCCATTCACATCTTGGAGTGGGCTCAAAGCAAGCAGGTTAAATTAGTAAGGAGCCTTCCAGATGGTCTGTATCTGCCCCGTATCAGTAACTTGCAAGGTTGTAGCAACCATATGCTACAGCTCCACAGGGCATCTCTGATTCCTAGGATGGTGCCTCCAGGGAGTCTCTATCTCACAAACCCAGTGGTAGATCCACATGCTCCTAAAGCTCATGGTGTTGCAGGGGCTCCGAGTATCCCAGTCAAGCCTTACTATTTAGGGATTTTACTGGAAGGTTGCCACGGCCTGAATAAAATAGGTAAAGAATACATTTCTCTCGTCGTTTTAGCATGTTACCTCAGTCTGCCTGTCTTTAGGGAGCAGGGATTCATTGTTCCTCCCTGGAGACTCTTCCTGCACCGCTGCTATATTGCATAACTTCTCCTTAGGTTAAACAATATTTCCCAAGGCATTTATTTTAATATGGCATGGATGCCTTTGCTTGCTTGCTGCTTTTCTATGAAGCTTCTGCTTCTGTACATGTTCTTCCCCAAAAGGAAATGTATGGCATTCCAATGTGGCTGGACTGGTGAGCCATTAAAAGGCTCCCTGAAGTAAATTGTTGTCCTGTTAGTGCTAACCATAATCTGAGCAATTAGGGGTGTCCCAGGGAGAGCCCCCATTTCTACCTCTCTCAGAGGAATATATGTGGCACAGACACAGTGCTATTTATATTCCTCAGTCAAGTCCTGCACGGAAATAATGTCCCCAGAAAGAAACCACATAATCAGTGCCTTTGTAGCTTCTCAAGTGACTTTAAACAAAATTAGGTTTCAGATAGATTAACAAAGCAGCAGAAAAAAGAAGCAGACGCGGAATGTTGTGCTAGAATAACACATAGCAGGGAAGTTCATACCCTCTTCTACTTCCAGAATAAGGAGCCTCCAAGTTCTGCGCATGATTCATTTGCCTGCATCAAAATGGCCTGTGAGGGCCCTCTCCCCTAGAGTGGTAGTCTGCAGAAGGACAAAGACATCACAGCATGTGGGTTATCCATATGAATTTAGGCCAGCATGCTATAGTCTAATGCATGGGTGGAAGCTTCTGGTCTGTGGGCTTAATCTGACTTGTGGTGGTTGCTCTTTTGTCCTTCCAAGGCTCAGGCTTTTCCTCTGCATGCCCTTCTCCCTCCTTGAAACCTTCTCCTGGCCTGGGAGCTGTATGTATGTACTGTGGGAAGAGACTCCCTGGGTTATCTTTGGTCACAGTATACAAGGGGATCCCTCCCATGAGCATCACCTGTGCATTCGTCTGGTGCTACCAGGAGGGGGAGGGGATGATGGGTACCATATCTGGTCAAGGGTGACATTTTTCTACCCCTATTCTACAAGGCTGGAAGGTGCAGTGGTGGCTGGGCAGAACCAAGAGGAGACCTTCAACATCGGGGTGCCAGTATTTTGAGGTCAGAGTTCTGTCTACAGCTTGCGGTGAGAGGTTGCAGCACAATCCTGTGAACTGTATGATCCTTTCTAGGAGGCATGGACTACTTCTCTGAATGGAGCATATCTAGATCAATTTAAATATACCAACTGTATTATGATTCTCACCAAGGAAAAGTATTCTTTGCCCTTGGACAGCTTACCAGTGTTTGGTTTATCTGTCACTAAAGTCAGTGCTAGACTTATTTATTTATTTATTTAGGAAACTTCTATGCCACCCCATTCGCCACAGCCTTGGGGCGGCTCACATCAATAGATAAATAATCACAATATAAAAACAATATAATTTGAGTGAACCTGGCCAAGGATATAAAATAAATACATAATATTAACAATTAAATTAACAATTAAAATGACGTTAAATAAAAAGGTCTTCACCTGATGCCGAAAAATGAATAACGACGGCGCCAGGCGGACCTCTCTGGGGAGCGCATTCCATAGATTGAGCGCCATCACAGAGAAAGCCCTCTTCCGAGTACTTACCCTCCTAATGTCCTTCACAGAGGGTTCCTGGAGAAGGGCCTCTCCCGCTGATCTCAAGGGGCGGGCGGGCATATATGGATGTAAGTGCTCCTTCAGGTAACCAGGACCCAAGCTGTTGAGGGCTTTATAGGTCATAACCAACACCTTGAATTGGGCCCGGACTTCAATGGGGAGCCAGTGAAGCTGACGGAGAACTGGAGTCATGTGAACATACGGAGAACTGGAGCCCAGTCCCCATCAGCAGCCTGGCAGCTCTATTTTGAACCAGTTGAAGTATCCGGACTGTCTTCAAGGGCAGCCCAATGTAGAGCGTGTTACAGAAGTCAAGTCGGGAAGTTACCAACGTGTGTGTCACTGTCGCCAGGCAGTCGTTCTTATCGAGTGCCTGCCTCTCTTCTCCCTTCAGATTCAACATCTGACTATAACAAGTTATTCCACTCCCCCT
The DNA here is from genome assembly GCF_004798865.1 of Varanus komodoensis. NCBI lineage: Eukaryota > Metazoa > Chordata > Lepidosauria > Squamata > Varanidae > Varanus > Varanus komodoensis. Next base: position 15,564,563 of record NW_025335409.1, on the reverse strand, counting down.
TACACTAGACACTAGAACAGCAAGTAGGATTTATTTAAACCCAGTTTGGTTACTTGCTACAAATGCAGCATTAAAGGAATGCTTGAGCTCTAGGGCCATGGAGCTCTTAATGAAATCTGCTCACCCCATTCCTGCCCCAATTTAGGCACAAGCCCTTTTTATTCTTCTGAAAACAGTGAGTCTGGGTGCCGCTGGCCCCACTGTAATTGAAGCACTGAGTTATATTTTATTTGGGGCTTCCTTTATGTACAATGGTTGTATGCAGCAGGGTTCTCCTTGGCCATAGGACAAATGAAGACGTTGGAATAAAATAAAAAAGTAAGAAAAAGACAAACACTTTTTTAAAGACTAAATGCTAATCACTTACTATGGATACTGGACAAGAGGACATGTATGCATGTTAATTCCTTATCTGACGTACAGCCAAGATGCTAGCCTGAGCATGCCAGCATTCAGCATGCATCTTTGTTCCTGCAGACAGCAGCCAAAAGATCACACACTAGGTTGTGCTGTTTCCTCAAATTCCTGCCGGTGTGCCACTTTTTATCCTTGGCTGGCTGGCTTTCTGCTACTGTAAAGTGGAAACTGCCTGAAGAGTTTACTGTTCAGTGGTGTGTGGGAAAATGAATTGCATCTGCTGATTGGAAACCTTCAAGGAGAGAAGCAAGTACATTAAGCAACTCTAGGCTTGCACATGAATACATATTTTTCTTTATGTGAGCTGGGCTTCACTGATAAATGGAAGCATTGTGTGGAAATGCAATTATGAACAACAACAAATACTTAGGTGACTGGCTTTTAATCAGGTTCTTCATGTTAATCAAGGATTCCGGTGATGAAGATAGCTCAGATGGTGAAAAGAAAGGGATCTGCAAGAAAATAGTTCTTTATTAATGCTAATAGGACAAACTTGTTTGCAGTCTATATTGCTGGGAGTTCCAAAATTGCTTTTATTTAAGGGAAAATGCTTGAGGCTAAGGATTTTGCAAATTAGAACAAAGCAAGATACAGTATCTCAAGACGATAGGAGCTCAGGTAAATGGCAATATTTCCTTCAGAAAAGGGACAGGCAGACACCTATCTTGCCATATCTGCCAAAATGGAGAGATCTTTGTATTGCTGTTCATACTAAGACCCTTTATGTCTCTTTGGAGTGCTAATGAGAGTTATCTGATCCTTGGTTGTCATGGAATTCCTGGATCTGTTGTATAAAATACAAGTAGCAACTCTTGAATGTCTTCCATTCAACAGAAATTGAATGTCTTCAATTTAACAGGAAGCTCTTTACAGCTGATGTCCCATGAAAATACGATTTGCTTTGTGTGGCTAGCAAACAGAAACACAGCCATTGCGAACAGCTGAGGTGTGCTTTTTTGGCTCTGGCAAAACACAATATGCTGCAGGTGGATGTTGAGTAGAGACCTGTTCTCCCATGCAGAGAAAGGCAGGACGTGTTCCAACGGAGCAAAGCTCAGGGAACCAAGGTTCCATTTAGATGCCAGGAAGCACTTCCTGACTGTTAGGACCCCGAGGGTGTGGAATGGGCTTCCACGGGAGGTGGTTGAGGCCCCATCGGTGAGGGTGTTCAAAGAAAGGCTGGACATGCACATGGTAGGCATGTCGTGAACGGAGCCGGCTGGAGCCGGGGGTCAGACTAGATGGCCCGGGAGATCCCTTCTGACTTGCTCTGTTTCTATGTCATTTGTACTATGGGGATCCAAGCTACCATTGGCCACTAGTACTGATGGCTAAATACTGCCCCCAGTATCAGGGGCAGGGTGCCTAGGTAACCCAATTGCTGGGAACACAACCAGGAAAGCACTATAGTAGACATGTCCCAGTGGGGGATTTACTGCAGGAGGCTGTCTAATCATTGCAAGAGGAAGATGCTGGAGTAGGAGGGCCCTTGATCCGAGCAAGCAGGGCTGCTCTTGCATTTTTAATCTAGTTTGCATTACTACTTAATAATTTCACTTCAGTATAATTTCTCTTGGTGAAATTTTATTTCTAGGGGATGATCTGCACTACACATTTCCACTGATATTTTAAAGCTTAGTTCACTGGTGTTTCAAAGTCACTCACCCCAAATCATCCTCCTTATGCTATTTTTGCCATGTTTCTTAAGACCGATTACAGCATGACTGTTAGTATGTTGCATTTTTACAAAGAACAAATTCCAGTACGTGCTGAACTGGCCGTACCACTCTGAGAAAAGGAGGAACTGCTCCAATGGGGTGAGGGGCGAGTGCCCTTCCAGGCTTTGGCAAAAGAACAGCAACTCTGAGGAGATAAACCAAATCATCCTTCTCTTGCTTTCCTGTCACCCGCAACATGTGTCCGCTCTCTTTCTGACTCACCCACTGACCTAGTGAGTACATGCAACAGTTTCTTCTTCCCAAGATCAACTAGATCTCTACTCACACTGACTTCAGTGGCACCTACTCTTGCAAAAATCAGCATGGAGGAGGGACTGCACTTCTGGAAACTGTTCCTTTGCGGAGTGGATTGGGGATATTGATCCATGGAGCAGGGGAGGGGGGAGTGGCAGCAAGCAACACGGTAGGCTCTTCTCTCCCAATCCCCTTCCCTTTCTCTATGATTCATCTGACGGGGCAGGTGGAGCTACCTTCCCCCCTCCCCCCCATTCCTGGCATTTGTGGATAGCTAACTGATTTGGGGCAGGGCAGTGTTTCATGTACAGAATGGACGACACTGCAAGCTGTTAGTCCAAGGAGTCATGAAGCACTGTATTACTACATTCGGGTCAAAGGTAAGAACAGGAAAGGAACAGGAAGTATAAGAGCAATGCAATATTGCCATTGGTAGTTACAAGCACAGTATTTGTATAGTAACTCCATAACATCTCCCCTTTTTTACATATGATTCAACAGTGTGTAAACTATTAATCTAAAAACAGATCCCAAACAATCTTAAACATAACATACTGTACTATTAGTAAATAGGCTACAGATTAAGTCTATCTGGAGGTCTTGAATAGTTCCAGAAGGTGTTGATAAGAAACTGTCCTGTTTCCTGACTGGTGTGTTTGGTACAGAAGAACTTACTGGTATGTGCAGTTGCATTATTTCATCCTCATTGTTTCTTTCAGATATGACAGTAGTCTTGTCTCTGTATTGCTTACTTGGTCCAGCAGGACTAGGGGCATTGAACATCTCCGGAGAATCATGTGCAGTACTCTCATAAGCTTGTGAGGTGGATTGTTCTGCCACTCGCAGATCCACTTGATTACGACGGTAGAGACTGCCATTCACATCCACAACATAAGAAACACAGAAACATAGAAGTAGAGCGAGTCAGAAGGGGCCTCCCGGGCCATCTAGTCTGACCTCCGGCACCAGCCGGCTCTGCTCACAACATGCCCACCATGTGGACATCCAGCCTATCCTTGAACACCTGCACCGATGGGACCTCAACGGCCTCTCGTGGAAGCCCATTCCACACCCTCGGGGTCCTGACTGTCAGGAAGTGCTTCCTGGCATCCAAATGGAACGTTGGCTCCCTGAGCTTTGCTCCATTGGAGCGCGTCCTGCCTTCCTCTGCAGGGGAGAACAGGTCTCTACCCATCTCCATGTGACATCCCCTCACATACCTGTATGTCGCCTCTGAATCTCCTCTTCTCCAGGCTGAAGAGACCCAGTTCCCTCAGTCTCGCCTCATACAGCATCCCCTGCAAACCGGCCACCAACCTTGTGGCCCTACGCTGCACTGACTCCAACCTGGCTATATCCTTTCTGTAATGAGGGGCCCAAAACTGAACACAATACTCCAGTTGCGGGCGCACCAGAGTCGTGTAGAATGGTAGTAATACCTCTCTTGATCTAGAAGCCACACTTCTGGCTATGCAACCAAGGGTGGCGTTCGCCCTCTTGACCACCGCATCACACTGCTGACTCATGTTTAGCCTGCAGTCAACCAGTACCCTGAGGTCCCTTTCACAAGTGCTGCTCTCCAGCCACTTGTCACCTAACCTGTACTGATGACACCTATTCCTATGCCCCAAGTTCAAGACCTTGCACTTATCCACATTGAACGCCATCCTGTTGTCTCCTGCCCACTTGCATAGTCTGTTCAGATCCTTTTGGATCTGGAGTACCTGCTCCTCAGTTGTGGCCACTGCTCATAAGAGTGAGGAGCAACCCTCTGAACACAGGTACCCAGTCTCCAGCGACCAGTCCTGTTGCCAGGAAGTGGCTTCATATGGATTGGCTCTCCAGTGCTTAGTTCTGGTAAGTCTTTGGCAGACATGTCATATGTCAGTTTGGAGATTTGTTTCCTCTGTCACAATTTCTCCAGAACACCTGTAACCACACAAGGTTTGAGCAGTTTGTTGGCCACAGGCAATGACGTCTTCAGTCTCCTTGACATCAAATGCTGTGCAGGACTACTGTCCATGCCTTTGGTCGGGGTGTTCCTCCAATGTAGAACGGCCTTCCACGGGTCACTACCATCATACTTGGACTTCTTGAAAAGGTTCTTCACTATCTTTATAGCTGATTCTGCTTTGCCATTAGCTTGTAGCTGCCGCGGGGATGAGGTAACATGCACAAATCCCCAATCTATAGAAAACCTTCTGAATTGCTCACATGCAAATTGGGGTCCATTATTCGAGATTACCCTATCTGGTAGGCCATGACGTGTGAATTGTACTTTACAGCACCTGATTGTAGTTTCAGCAGACAGGTCAGGAAGGAGCTCAATTTCCCAAAAGTCAGAATAGTGATCAACAATTAATAAAAAATCTTGCCCCGCATAACTCAGTAAATCCATACTTACAATTTGCCAAGGCCGGGTGGGCAGCACATGTGACATCATGGGTTCTTTCTGTTGTGCATACTCATTGCATGCTGAGCAACGACTAACACAATCTCATTCTGCATGTTGGGCCAGTAAAGGGTATCTCGTGCCTGCCTATAGCATGCTTCTCCACCAATGTGACTGGCATGAATGCGTTTCAACATCTCCGACCTCAAAGATTTAGGAATGATGACTCTTGGCCCCTTATATAGTATGCCATCCTGAATGCCATTTTCATCTCTGAAAGTCCAGTATTCTCTCACAATTAATGGCACCTCTTCCTTTGAATCTGGCCAGCCATTCAGAACAACAGATTTAAGTACCTGCAAACTCTTGTCAATTTCTTTGTGTTGTTTTATCTGATGCAGTCGCTGGTCTGTGAAGTTTAAATAGTCTGAATGATTAATCTGTGACAGGGCATTCAGGTCCTGTTGGACGTTGCAAACTGTGTGTTGTGTACATTCATATGTACCACCTGTTGCAGTAGCTCTGCTAAGAGTGTCACTGATGTACATTTCAGGTTCAGGTTTATAAACCACATTGAGAAAATAGTTTTGTAACGTGAGCATTATGCTCTGTAAGCACTTAGGTGCACAGAAAAGCAGTTTCTTGAAAATAGATATCAGAGGCTTATGGTCAGTTTCTGCCGTGATCTTGTCACAACCATAAAGATAGTGGTGAAAGTGCTGGCAGGCAAACACAATACACAGACATTCCTTTTTGATTTGTGCATAGTTTTGCTCTGTAGGGGTCAGTGCCCTTGAAGCAAAAGCGATAAGCTGTCCAGCTTGCAACAGGCAACACCCAAGTCCATTTTTGCTTGCATCACTTTGAACAGTTACCGGTTTTGTAACTTCATAGTATTTAAGGACAGGTGTATCCATGACCAAACGTTTTATTTCCTGTACTGCCTTATCATGCTTAGAAAGCTAATGCCAAACTGCATCCTTGTCCAGTAGTCTTCTCAAAGGCTCGCAAACCTCTGAGAGATGCAGTAGGAATTTTGCCAAATAGGTAACGAATCCTATGAAGCGCTGCAGAGATTTCACATTTTCCGGCTGCGGCATATCCAGTATAGCCCTGATTTTTTCTGGGTCAGCCTTCAAACCTTTCACTGAAAGGATATGACCATGAAAGTGGACCTCTTTGACCTTGAACTGCAGTTTTTCATGCCAAGTCTCAATTTCACTTGCCTACAATGATTCATCAAGTCCAGCAGTTTGCGATCATGATCTTGCTCTGCTTCTCCATCTGTATCACCACAGCCAACTACAAGTATGTCATCAGCTATTGGTTCAATACCTTTAAGTCTGGCCAATAGTTCATGTTGTTTACGTTGATACACCTCTGGTGCAACTGAGACTCCAAAAGGCAGTTTGAGCCACCTTTTCCTGCCCCAGGGAGTCCAGAAGGTTGTCATGTAGCTACTTGCTGTATCCAGCTTACACTGTAAAAATGCGTCCCGGGCATCAACATGTGTGAACAGACGTGCTTTAGGCAGCTTGTACAAAACATCCTTGAGAGCTGGCATTATGTAATGAGATTGTTTCAGTACCTGGTTCAAAAATTTGGGATCTATACATATCCTTAGCTTATCAGGCTTCTTTACAATCACCATGTTGCTAATCCAATCAGTTGGTTCAGTCACTGGTGCGATATGACCAGCAGCCTCATACTGGTCAAGCTGTGCCTTAACTGCCTGCTTCAAGGCCACTGGCACATTGCGTGGTGCACATTCGACTGGAAGGACACTCACATCAAGGTCAAAATGAACTTCTCCCAGAACAGATTCAAGAGGCCCTGTAAAAACATCACCAAATTCCTGTAGTAACAGTTGTTTTGTCAAGGGCCCTTTAAATTGATTGTCCATCACATTGAGCTCTGCAGGGATGGAGAAATGCATCAGCCCCAGACGCTCGCAGGTTGAGCCAGATAACAGGGCTTTTGGCAAGCTTCCACGATTTCAAACTCTAGCTTGTGTGTCAGTCCACGTACGACACATGCTGTCCTGAACAGTCCAAGAGATTTCATAATTTCGCCTGAGTATAACTTTAATTTGGTGTCACTTGGCAGTAGAGGTACTTCCGGTCCTAACGTCATTTTGTCTCTCAAGCACATCACATCACATGTCGCTCCCAAATCGAGCTGGCAGGATTGAGGCTTATTATTTAATATTAAAATGACAAACCATTTCTTTCCCCTGGATTGCAGAGCACCGATTAATTCACTGCAGTATTTCATTTCAGTGGTGCGTGGCTCCTCCTCATATGCAGGTGCATTCTCCATAGCATATAATTTCCCAGATGACACTTGTTTTTTACTTGACAAGCAAACTTTAGCGAAATTATTTGCTCTTCCACAAGACCTACAAGACTTCCCATATGCTGGACACTGCTCTTTAATTCTTTGATGCACAGTCCCACAATATTGCACGCTGTAGAGTTGGCAGTATTTGTGCTAAGCATGTGTTGCTGTCCTTGTGGTTTGCTTATGTGCCATCGCTGCATTGCAGCATTTATGCTGTCACTCTGTCCTGTTCCATCACTTTCAGATGTCTGTCAGTAAGCTCTGCTGTACGACACGTTTCAATAGCTGTGTTTAGTGTTAAGTCATGCTCTTTTAGAAGACGCCTGTGTGTGCTCTCACTAAATATACCAAGAACAATTTTGTCCCTTATTAGTTCATCTTTCAGGGTGCCATATTCACAAGTTGCTGATTTTTCTCGTAAGCGAGTTAACAAAGTTGTCAAGAGATTCTCCCTCCTCTTGTTTGCAGCATCCAAACACATATCTTTCATAAATGGCATTTTTAGCAGGTTTGACATAAGCTTCTAATGCATCCAGAAGGGCTGTAACATTCTCTTGCTGCTCTGCTGAGAGGTTCAGATTGTGCTTATACACATGCCTGCATTCACTGCCCATGACTCTTCTCAGAGTGGTTGCCTGCACTGCCTCAGATTTCTCATTCAGCCTTGTAGCCAGGGAATAATCCTCAAATTCAGCGCTGAAAGTTTCCCAGTCGCTACTACTATCTCCACTGATTTTCATCCCCTCTGGGGGAGGTATGCAATTCATGGCAGCCATGCGGTCGGTAGGCCTCACAGCCCTCCAGTAGCAGAAAACACACGATGAACGGTCTCAAACTGTAACTCACAAATCAGTGCTGTGTCCCAGGGCTACTGCACTCTAAACAAAAGGCTCCATCCAGATTCAAGTCACTTCTGACACCATGTTTCATGTACAGAACAGATGACACTGCAAGCTGTTAGTTCCAGGAGTCATGAAGCACTGTATTATTACATCCAGGTCAAAGGTAGGATCAGGAACAGGAAGTATAACAACAATGCAATATTCCCATTAGTGCTTACAAGCACAGTATTTGTATAGTAAGTTCATAACAGGCAGCTCACTTATTTATTTATTGCATTTCTATGCCATTCTGTAGCCAGAAGGCTCTCTAGGTGGCACACAGCACAATCATAAACAGTGAAACAGAATAAAAAAAGAAAAATAAATAATAACTAAAACCATAACCAGTGTGGTGCAGTGGTTAAGAGCATGGGACTGCAACTCAGATGATCTGGGTTCTAGTCCCCGCTTGGCCATAGAGCCAACTGGGTGACTTTGGGCCAGTCACAGACTCTCAGCCCAACCTACCTCATGGGGTTGTTGTTGTGGGGATAAGATGGAGGAGGAGAATGATGTAAGCTGCCTTGAGCCCTTTGTACGAAAAAGGCAGGATATAAATCGAAAAATAAATAAATAAATAACATAATAAAGTAAAAATATGATATAAATACAACAGCAGGATAAATACAATATAACCAATAAAAGAAACAAATAAAATAATAAACCAGGAGTAAAACAATAGTCCAATCTAAAAATAAATGCTAAATTTAAAAAAGTTTTAACTTGGTGTTGAAAGCAAAGTAAAGTGGGTGCTAGTTGCACCTTCCTAGGAAGGGAATTTCAAAGGTGAGGTGCAACGACAGAAGAGTTCCTTTTCCTCATCAATTCCCCCTTCACCTCCTTTGAGGGTGGCTTCACTTAGGAGAGCTTTCATTGATGACCTGAATGGTCTGGTAGGGATATATGAAGACAGGTATTCCTTTAGATATCCTGGCCCCAAGCTGTTTAAGGCTTTATGTTAGTGTGAGCACTTTGAATTGGGCGCAGGCAATGGCAGGCAGCCAATGCAATTGGCAAAGGACCTGCATTATATGTTCTCTAGGGCTGGTTCTTGTTGGTAAAGGGCTATTCTTCTGCACACACCCCATCTCCAACCCTTCCTATTTTCCCCACAGTTACATCTGCATGGCACAAGATCACATCTTTAGCACAATGCAAACTTTGTTGTATTCCTTAGCAAGTGCTTGAAGATGCAAAATACCTTTACTATTATTACTGTGCTAGTGCCCCTGATAAACAGAAGAGGTTCTGAAAGCTTTATTCACTGGAACCTATAAAGCAGGGTGGAAAAACTTTTGGTCCTCCAGAACTGTAGCTTCAATAATCGCTAGCCATTCATACGCCCTGTCAGGGTGCATGTAAGCTGGATTCCAGCAGCAGCAGGATGCCCTGGAGATGCCAGGGGTAGTCTGCATGTGAAATGGACATTCTACCACTAAGCTGCAGCTCTTCTGTAGGAATGCTGGGAAAATCCTTAATGGATTTGAATGAGTTTGAATATCTAAGGCTTTAACTCACAGATTCTACAGGGGACCAGTTCTTCCTAAGTCACACTGATTCTGTGGGGTTGCAGACTGATTTTTAAAAAAAAAAATATCTGAAGTTTCATGTTAACATATAGAAAAATACAGAAAATAAAACACAGTGACTAAAAGTGTGCCTTTCCCTCCACAGGCTAAAGTAGGGTTATGGCTAGGGATGTCCAAGGAATCCATTTGGTGGTGGGAATCTGGGTGTTCAGCCCCCTGGTACATTTTGCAGTGGCCCAGAGTCTGACTTTGCTCAGCAGTCATGGGATGCTCACCTGGAATCAAGTCCCACGCACTGTGCAAGGGGTGCCCCTGTTCTGCACTGGGGGCAGCTGCTGATAGAAGAAGGTTGGCTGCTGAGGCTGCTTAGAAGGGTGCCCTGTGTGAAAGCTTAGCAGCTCCTTTCTTTTGTGTCCTGCAGCTGCACTTGCGGGAACTGCACTTGACAAGAAAGGTTGCTGGTTGCACAGCTGGGGATCTGCAAGCATTTGTTAACTTTCTGTTGGTTTGGTTTATTTTCCAGGTCTGGTCCAAGAATAAGAGGAAGTCTGCATGTGCTAGAGGCATGGATTCTAAAAGGTTTTGCCCAAACCCTAATTGCAACTGTTTTCCCTGGAATCCATCCTTCTTTTGTCCATCAGACCTCTTCTTGCAGTTGGCACTCACTCAGAAAGTGTACTGAGAGGAATGTGAATGCTCGTGGAAATCTGGTTGTGGATTTACTGCCTGGTAGGAACCTGAGTTAATGCTCAAGCAGACTCAAGGCCATAAGACAAAACCAAGCCGAAGGAATCTGCTGAATCCCCACCCCCAAAATGGATTCACCACACATTCATAGGCTAAATACATTTTCACAGTTGATGAAATAAAAGGCACTTGACAACCCATAGAATGTAGTTAGAACAGATTTTACAATGGCCGAATTCCCACAACATGACAAGCAACTCTGAATGGTTACCATGACTCATTTTTTTACAATGCACTACATGTTGTAAGCCAGATCCTTCCCTCCTTGCTCTCAGGGTCCAAAACACAAGGCAATCCTTTACAATATAGTCTTTCTTGACACTCCACAGCTAGCAAGGCAGCTGGTAAGTCTAAGCCTTCTATCAAGCTGAAAGTCTCTGCTCAGATAAAGGGAGTTGAATCCAGACCAGAAACTTCTTCCCAGTCCTTCCATTTTGGTAATAGTGTGGCTCCATCCTCAGGGTGGCTCTTGCTGATGGAGAGCCAGCCTGAGAGCTGCATGCAGTCCCCCTAACTGGTTCATCTCTCCAGGTTCCTCATCATGGGATCAAAGTTATGGTTAGACAGTTGCTGCAGAGAATGAGAAGGATGGATGCTCTGAGCACTCATTCTCATGGACTGCAGATCATGGGGAAACTGGGGAGGATGGGACATGCCAAGATACTGAGATGGAGGCAGATCTGTTTACCACAAGGCCAGATTATTTGGCAGGGCAGGCAGTTCCTGGGAATAATCAAGAGGTACTGCTGACAGAAGTGGACTCTGGGAGTGAGGGGTTCTCAGATGGAAACCCAGCTCTTGACCCTTCATGAGGCTTCAGCAATTAAATGATCAGCACATGAAGAAGAGCTGTGCTTACTTTCAGAAAGTCCTTTCCAGGCATGTTCATAAGGAGAGTTTTTGCTTCCTGGAGGTGAACACTAGATTGGGTTCATCAAACTGCTTTGTGGATGCTCAGAGATTAGTTCTGGGTGAGTTGTACTTGGGAGCAATAAAGAATATTTTGCAAGGGAAGTAGTCTGTAGCTTTTGACTGCCTGAAGGAGGAACCTCAGCTCATGAGACCTGCTCTCCTGAAATTCCTCCTGTTGCTTCTAAAACAGGTCTGCTTTCATGGTTGGCCTGGGAAACTGCAGAAAGTGAACTTGTTGGTGCTTCAAAGGCTTCTCCCCCCCCCCTTTGATCTTTCTGCTTTCCAAATTGCCTCTTCTTCCAGATTTGATGATGTATTCCACTGAGAAGTCAGCAAGAATGAGCGCTTGGCCCACTCACTATACCATCCAATGGATGATCAAGTCATGGTTTCCATCCTCCCCACTCGGTCCTGTACTGTTGACATGGATCCAATCAGTCATGCTACCTGAAATTCAATCTCAAGGTGCATCACTCTCTGCCTGTGTTGCCTGCCTCTTTCTTATTGGTCCATACATAGAGAGTGGATGGCTGGGCAGCTCCTGCAGTTGCCTTTCTTTCCAGAGTACTCTGTGGTAGTGGCATACCAGGACTGTGAGAACCAGAATCCTGGATTCAGACAATGCACAAAGTCATGGTGCTACACTGAAACCATGAAACAAATTGTTCTTATCATGGTTTCTAAAGACCAAGCTTACCATGGAGAAATACGAAAACTGGATTTGGACCATACAAAAGACCAACAATGGTAAAAGAATGACCATGGCTTGTCAGGTAGTCAACTTTGCCAATGTTTGTACATCCCTATCCTTCCCTAAGAACACTGCTTTTCATACATTCTGATGCCAGTATGTTGCTTCTGATACGCTGAGGCATTTCTGTAGTGCCAAGCACAGTGTGTTAACATAGGAAGCAGCTCACGTTCTTTATGCAGATGCCTATAGCTCATTGCCAAGGTTCTGCATTTTTAATGTAGATTGAATACTAGTGTCAAAATAGAAGAAAAGACTTGTTAAGCACTGTGTATGCTGCCAATATCTGATAATGTATATTTACCTGTAGCACAGAAACAATAGATGACCATGTTGTACTATCCAATGCGTCTGGAGAGCCCTATGCTGGGCCAGGCTGGCTTAAAGCCTGTCCAAGATAGTATACATCAACTTGTCAATGGGATTTGTTAGATTCATTAAAATTCCATGAAAATATTAAGCCATACTTCTTAAGTCTGGGTGGCATGCAACATTTCCTGTACCACCTTTCCCCACCCTGCAAAGCTAATAATACTTGTTCTAAAAGTACTCCACTGATCATTTGTCTAGGCTATTATTCTTGCAATCATAACCTGCTACACCTCTTAAGTTGAAAAATGAGCATAATATCACCTTCTCCATTTCAGCCACCACGTTCAGTTCAGTATTAAAAACAACTGGCTTTTTGCATTCTAATAAAATCTGCCTTCCAATCTGGTTTTATGTCTAAATTCTGAAACAGCGGCTGCCTTTAGCTTAGACTGACTCATCACAACCTTTCAGTATATGTCTTTAGGGGATGAAATTGACTGGCTTGGAATGGGTAGCATCTGCTACAGTGCTACGACCCTCTACTTTGTAGGCCCTTCTGGGAATTAGTGGGCTCTGAGAAAGCTATACCCTCCATTTAGAAAGAAACATATTTTACCTAGCAGTTTAAAAATGTGTGTGAGAGTAAAAAGCAGGCTAGAAAGGTGTGGCAGACACATTTTGATCCTTAGCTATGATCAAGTTTGAAGTCTGAACAGAGAAGGAAAAAACACTGCAAATGACATCCCTACAAGGGCTTGATAATGGCCAAGTTTGTACGTCATGACATCCCAGCCTGGCAATAAGCCACAATGCAGTGGCTGTTCTGTGAACAATTTATGGTGCTCATGACAGATGACTGGGCTTTCTGTGGCTTGTGCACGCCTTTCCTAATGTTTTCTCTTGTTCCTGCAGGCAGTATCTTGGGTAGGTCCAAGCCATCTCTCCTTCCCTGTAATGATCAAGAGCCATTTTCATCTTCCTGCTGCTTTTTTGCACTTTAAACTTTTGGGTGTTAGATGGCAAAAGCTGGCATCACAGCTGGCTTTTGTAATCCCTGTTATGACAGCCTGTGACAGTCCTAGCAAAGTGCTTAAGTGGCACCTTGGAGGGGCTCTGTTTGGTTGCAAAACCATTTTGGACTCTATACTAGGCACAAATATTTTTTAATGTACTTGTGCAAATGCAGAGGTGTGCATTAATGGAGGTCTGGCAGCGATGCCTGGACTATGTCCAGGGAGATGCCTCCTGTCTCAGGAAGCTTCCAAATAAACTCCTCACCCCATTTGGCAGCTGTCAAAAGCTAAACTGTCAAACCAAACCAAAGGTATGAGTGATCTTCCCTTGCAGAAAGAGGAGAGCAGGATTTGTTAGCTGACAAACCGTGGCTCCTTTTCAAATGGGATGCTGCAGGGCACCCATGGTTTCTTGACAGGGAAATGTGCAGGCACTATTACATATGCTCCTGGCAAGAAACTGGTATTTCCTGGGGGTCAGAAGAAATGGAGATTGCAACAAATGCCTCTCAAGCCAGCCTTCAGAGTATCTGGGGAAAAAAGTTTAAAGTGAAAATGGAAAACCCACAGGGAGCCAAAAATGGCTTTCAATCACAGCAGGGAGGGAAAAATTACTTAGTCTTCTGAAATACTGCCTGAAGGACTGAATGGGAGGGAGATAGCAAGCAACTCTTGGAGGGGCCCCGTCATCTTCCCATCATACTGGGGAGAACAGCAAGCACTGGCCACCACCAAGTGCTGCTTGGGCATTTGTGGGGTGGCTGACCCTGACAGTGGAAGCAGCTGTGGAAATGGTTGGGCAATATTTGGGCAAGTGCATTTGTGCATGCACACTTGCATTTTCAAAGCATTGTTCTATCTAAGTACTGGGAAGGAGGGTCCGCTGGAGGAAGAGCAAGCAAGAAGCAAACTTAATTTTCTCTAAATTTCTGCACTGGAGTATTCTTTGATTCCACCACCTTTTCCCATTTGTCCTAGAGTCTGGCAAGTTCAAAATGACAGCAGCATTAAACACTTCCACCATCAGTTCTACTGCTTATGTCGCACTGTTTCATGAGTGGGTAACTTCGTGATCTAAAGTTGTTGACAAAAGCCGACATAGCCATGTAACAATAGATGACAGCTCCAATCCTGTACAGCAGCTTTTGAATTATGTATAGAAGCCCAGAACACACATGCTCACATTATGGCCATTTCAGAGCATTTCTATAAAACTGGTTGACTGGACTGCTTTTATGTTACACTTGCCATCTTAATGTTTACCTTCTAATGTTGTACTCCATTTAAAAGTATACAATGGTACCTTGGCTCATGAAATTAATCCGTTCCATGACTCTGGTTGTGACCCAAGTCAAATTTCCCCATAAGGTTCAATGTAAATAAGGTTAATCCGTTCTGTAACTATTTTTTAATCAGAAAAATTTGAAACAAAGTGACAAAGAACAACAAAGTTACAAAGTAGTGTACAGTACAGTGGAGAACACTAACCTAGGTGTGGAGGGGAGATTATTGTTTTGAGGGAGTGTCCCCCTCCGTAAGGACATTGGGGAGATCTCTTTCAGGGGTTTCCTCTCTTCTTTGTCTCTTAGCTGCAGGGTCAATGTTGGTGAAAAATCTGTCTATAGTCACTTGTTTTTTCCTGCACTGCATAACCCTCCGGAAATGAGAGACCACATTATCGTTCATCAGATTCAACACTCTGTTCATTACAGTTATGTTGGGGTGGTGCTTCTCAAAGAAATCCTGACACGGGCATGCTCCTGCAGGAAAGATGGGCACAGCACAGCTGTGATCATGCACATCTTCCCTGCACGAACGCGACTGCCATCGTGGCCATCTCCCCACTCATGGGGGTGGGGAGATGGCTACGATCATGCAGGTTGGGTGGGGGGAGTTGGCCAAGATTGCTCCTGTCTTTCCTGCAGGAGTGCACCCGTGATCACACATGTCTTCCCTGCATGAACCCAACTGCAATCGCGGCTGTCTCCCCACTCGGGCGGGTGGGAGATGGCCGCGATCTTGTTCTCCAGCCAAAGCGGAGTTTGCGACCCATGTCAAAATTTTCATGAAATTTTTGTTCGTGACCCAATTTGGTCATGAATCAAGGCATTCATGAGCTGAGGTACCACTGTAATTTAAGCAAGTTCTCTACACTGACTTAATGCTAGAGACACGTGCTATGATCCTACATGCTTCTTCAGAAGCAAGTCCTGTTCTCTTGGAGCTTGCTCCCAGGTAAGTGTGCCTAAGATTGCATCCTCCAAAATGCAACTTAGATTGAGGCTCCCCCTTCACCCACAGAGGTATTGTATGAAGGAATATAATTGATATATTTCATATATCAAGGGTACTTTCAAGGGGCTTGGTAAAATGTTTGGGAGGATGGTAGCTTTCAAAGGATAGCCTTTTGCTTTCTTTGAAGGTCTTGTCGATCTGCACAGAGACTTTTTGATGTGGTTTTAGTTCTGTGAGCACAAGGTAACATTGGTGAACTTGTCGTTCCAGCTGATAAAGCAGAGTTTATGCCAGGATCATGTTGAAATGAACCCTGATGCAGGTCAACCACTGAAAATAGACTTGCCTGACCTGCTTTTGAGGTTTTTGACCTGATTATTTTTCTAACAGCAAATGGAGTCTCTACCCAGAAGTATAAAATGGGGCTGTTCAGCCAAGCTTGGAACATGGTTTTATTTTTCCTATTTCATTGACGGATTGGAAAGAAGAAAATAGGAAAACTTTGCAAACCAGGAAAAGCATGGATACAACTGTATAACTGCATAGTTTTTTGCTTCCATATTATGTTTCTTTAAAGCTTCTGCTTTTGTTTTGAGGAACATACATTCTTTTGGGCACTATACTTTGTCTTTCCTTCAGCCCACGTTCCAGTCCATGTTCACATACAGAGCTGACTTACAATGAGGCAGAACACTGGTTCTGCTACTATTGTCTATTGACACTGACTGCAATGTGAGGCCAATGCCTATCACATCCCCGCTTCCTAAGATCTTATCCCCAAGAGGGCTGGGGACAGAATCAGGGGTGTTAGTGACAGAGCATAAGACTTGCACTCCTGAGTCATGAGGGGGCCTCTGTAGGCAAGCACCATGCTTTCTCCATTCTGCAGGCATCCTTTGTACTACTCAAGGAGTCATCTGTCTTTTCATGCCCCCTACCTGTTCCTGTGGAACACAGATGGGCATCTCCATCAGGGATGTTGTGGGATGCTCACCCAAGTGAGTGCACCACTTGGAAGCAGACTCCTCCCTCTCCTCCAAGAGCCAAGAAACTTACCTTGAAACACGAGAAGAAGCTGGTGAGAGTTCTCCAGGCCTCAATAGAGTGCCTTTTTCAGTTGGTGACAGGGACTACTAGACCCAGAATCCCTTGTGAGAAACTGAAACTCTTGTGCATCTTTCTGCTGTGCAGTTACAGAATTTCTGGCAGTAAACTGATGCTGCACACTAAAGTGCCAAAAAAGGCAAAGTCCCTGGAGTGGCTTCTCCACCATGGAAATGCACACAACATCAGTCCCCAGTCTCCAGGGATTTGGGGACTGATATCTCTGTCTTAGCAGAAAAAGATGCACCACTGAGACCTGGGGAATGCCAGACACTAGAGCCCTTCTCTGCCATGTCCTGAGAAGTTTCTGGCCCCTTGTATGAGAAGGATGCAAAGGCTTTAGAGAGCGCTTTGTGAGTGTACTCTGAACCTTTTTATAAGCATTCAAATCAGACTCTCACAAAGGAGCTTGAACTTTGGAAGCTTGGAATGCTTATGAAACTGTAATCTCTCTATATTAAAATGTGACTTAAAGCACACCCATTTCTTAAGCCTTTTCTCCCTGATCACTTGTCTATTCCCCTTCTCTTTTATATTGCCTTCTAACATTCCTATTGCTTTGATTATGAGCCTTCAGATAGATTTTAAGACAACAGACCCTATGTGAAATGCTTAGGATTGTTGGGTGGGAGGCAGTTCCCTGAAGTTCCTTTATCAAAATGTTCTTATTGGTATGTGTTTCCTTAGATTGTATCTTTCCTTCTCTCTCCCCTCAGTCCTGTGAAATATGGCATTTGCCACCCTTGAGCAGCAATGCTGTTTTATCTTCCTCTACGCATTCATCACTATAGATGTTCCAGCAAAATGCAAACGAGTTTATGTGTGAGTCCCAAAGCATTATAGGCATATTCCTCTTATGGAAAAGGTCTGTGGTCACTGTAGATGCTTTGAAATACAGTCTGTGAAAGAAGTGAGACAACAATAACAGGTTTGGAGTGTGTGAATATGTAACAGATCTCATCTTCTTTGAACACTTGTTCTCCACATCTCATTAGTGCTGCCTCTTGCTCTTGCTTTGAGGCATGAAAACCTGATCATGCAGGAAAACCCTAAGATAAACAGTAATAATTCATGTGTATGTGTTTGGATTTAGACTTTTGAGCAATAAAAGAAAGGTTCCAATTCATCTATCCTAAAATGCATTTTCTAATTCCTGTTGCTTAAGGACATAGTTAGCAAATTTGAATTGAAAACATCTGGTCTTTTAAACTTGGTCCATTTATGAAGATATCCTAAAGCCATGGGCAAAAATTGATTGAACAAAAGGCAGGTATATTGTTTCCCATGAGAGGACAAAGCAATAAGTGTCTTTCTTGTTCTTTGTGTTATTTGGGCCATAAGCAGGAGTGATTCACAAGAGTGGCTCTGCCCTTCATTTTGTTCCATCTCTGCCCCAACATCTCATCTCTCTTTGTCCCCTCTGGTAACACCTTTCCTGTCTGTATGTTTGCTTCTCCCGGCAATCTCCCATTTATGACCCTTTATTAGAGGCTAGCTTTGATAAATGCTGTTTTTCATTCATGTGGCATCATTATAGGTATCTGATGGTTGTTGTACTGCCAAAGCTTTCGTTGGTGACTGCTACATTTAATACACTTAATTTTAAAGCTGTTTTCCCCTCTGTTCCCTGTCGCCTCATCTCAGCATTTGCTGCCCACTCATTGTTGTGCCTCCTGAAGGTGAACAGGAAAGCTACATTCTGGACTCGGTAAAAATTAAGCAATTTATTGCTAGTGGTGTGCTGGAACCCATTAGAGTCAGAGCTAATCAGTATTACCTTTCCTACTGCTGGCAAATGTAGCCTTTCCAAAAGATTTATTTGCCTATGTAAAAGTAGGTCTGTGGAGTGTGACACACTTCTATTGCCATTCCAGAGCAAAGGCAGCTGCCAGATTAAGCTGAAGGATATCTTGCTGCTCCTTCCTTTTTTTTGTTCCCTCAGCTTCGTCAAGAATTAAAGTGAAATCCATAGACCTTGGTGAGAGAGGAATAGAAAAAGAAAAAATGCTTAGTGCTGAAAGCAGAAAACTTTGGATGCTTAAAAATGTCAAGGCCACACCAATAGGCTTAAACCATTGTAATGACTCTTCAGCCTGCTTAGATTCAGTATGGCCAACCTTTCCACCCCAAGATTTCCACAGAATGTGAAATGTGCACTTTCACAATCAAATGTATTATGTTTATAAGAGGTTTCCTGGAATAGGAACAGAAATCTCTGCTACATGTTAAAATGTGCTTTTAAATATTTATCATGTATTTATTTTAGTACTACCCAATAGCTGAGGTCCTCTGGGTGGTATACGCATGCATGCACACATGCTTCCACCATGCACTGGGGGAAAGAATAGAGGGGTGCCATTTTGTAACTGACAGCTGTAGCTTCTAGCAAGGGAATGGCTTTCCCAGGGCTCTCCAATCATGGTGCCTTTGGGAGGCATTTGAAAGTAAGAAAACAGAACTATTTCCAGTGTATTCAGAGCACTTTGTAAGTTGATACTTCAAGCAGCAGCAATGCTGAAAGAGTTTATGGAGTTGTTTGGAAGTTGTTGGTGACTTGCATGACCTTTCTTTATGCCAGTCTTTTCCTAAACTATTTTCCTGGAATCCTCATTTTAAAAAAATACTCATGTCTGTCTTGACTGCTAGTTGTTAGTTTCCTCCGTCATTTCCACTGCCTACCCCATACTCTGGACCTACTTGCACTCTTCAGGGTTATTGTTGGTATATGTCAATGGGTAACTGCATGTTTGATTCTGTGCCTATGTTCTTAAGTGTTTGTGTGTTGTGGACCTCTATTTTAGTGTACAGTTCCAGACTTCTATAAAGGCCCACCTAGTCTGTGAAGGATGGAACAGGAGTGGGGAAGAACCCAGGCAGGAGTGGCAAGATCATTTCTCTCCTCCTCAAACAACTTTAAAAGTGGCTAGCACAAAAGTCTTGCACCCATTTTCCTGAAGGCTGGGTTTATTATTATTATTATTATTATTATTATTATTATTATTATTATAACATTTCTATGCCGCCCCTTGCCGAAACCTCGGGGCGGCTTACAACATGATAAAATACATTGAAATACAATAGTACATAATAAATTACCATTAAATATAACAATACAAAAAATACATTGATTTACAAATACAAAATTAAAATTATCAGTATAAAATAAAAATATAGGAGGAGAAAGAGAAGGAAGAAGTTGCCCAGGCCAGATCATATGTTTTAACAATTGAAATGATGTTTAAATAAAAAGGTCTTTACCTGGCGCCGAAAAACCAGTAACGACGGTGCCAGGCGGACCTCTTTGGGGAGTGAATTCCATAGGTTGGGCGCCACCGCAGAGAAAGCCCTCCTCCGGGTACTTACTCTCCTAATTTCTTTCATGGAGGGTTCCCGGAGAAGGGACTCTCCCGCAGATCTCAAAGGGCGGTCGGGCATATACGGACGTAAGCGCTCGTTCAGGTAGCCAGGACCCAAGCCGTTTAGGGCTTTGTAGGTCATAATCAACACCTTGAATTGGGCCCGGGCTTCAATGGGAAGCCAGTGAAGCTGATGGAGGACTGGAGTCATGTGAGCATAACGCCCCGTCCCCGTCAGCAACCTGGCAGCTCTATTTTGCACCAATTGAAGTGTTCGGACTGTCTTCAGGGGAAGCCCCACGTAAAGCGCGTTACAGAAGTCTAGGCGGGAAGTTACCAGCGCGTGTGTCACCGTCGCCAGGCAGTCGTATTCCAGGTAGGGGCGCAGCTGATTAATCAGCCGAAGCTGAAGGAAGGCGTTCCTTGCTACCGCTGTCACCTGAGCTTCCAAAGAAAGCTCCGGGTCGAGGAGTACTCCTAAGCTGCGGACCTTATCCCTAAGAGGGAGTGTTGCACCATTCAGGACCAGGTCAAATCCACCCTCTCCGAAACCCGATCCGCCAACCAACAGGACCTCCGTCTTG
The DNA here is from genome assembly GCF_004798865.1 of Varanus komodoensis. Taxonomy (NCBI): domain Eukaryota; kingdom Metazoa; phylum Chordata; class Lepidosauria; order Squamata; family Varanidae; genus Varanus; species Varanus komodoensis. Next base: position 15,544,017 of record NW_025335409.1, on the reverse strand, counting down.
TCTGGGTTGAGTTTCAGTTTATTGGCCCTCATCCATTCCCTTACCTCGGCCAAGCACCGGTTCAGCACAGCCACTGCCTCACCTGGATTAGTGGAGAATGAGAGGTAAAGCTGGGTATCATCAGCGTATTGATGATTCCGCAGCCCACACCTCCTGATGACCTCTCCCAGCGGTTTCATATAGATGTTAAATAGCAGAGGGGATAGAATGGAGCCCTGTGGTACCCCATGGCATAACTGCCATGACGTAGAGACATGGTCCCCCAGCACTACCTTCTGGAATCGACCGTCAAGATAGGAGCGGAACCACTGCAAAGCAGTGCCTCCAACCCCCAATCCCGCAAGTCTATCCAGAAGGATACCATGGTCGATGGTATCGAAAGCCGCCGAGAGGTCCAGAAGAACCAACAGGGATGTACTCCCCCTGTCCTTCTCCCTGCACAGGTCGTCGTACAGGGCGACCAAGGCAGATTCAGTACTGTACCCGGGTCTGAAGCCGGACTGAAAAGGATCCAGATAATCAGTTTCCTCCAAGAGTGCTTGGAGTTGTCCCGCCACCACTCGCTCCAGCACCTTGCCCAGAAACGGGATGTTGGCCACAGGTCTATAGTTAGTGGCCATCTCTGGATCCAGTGACGCTTTCTTCAGGACCGGTCGTATTACCGCCTCCTTTAAAGGGGCAGGCACTCGACCCTCCCTCAGAGAAGCGTTAACCACTTCCAAGATCCAGGTCCCAATCCCGTGCTTGGAGTTATTTATTAACCAAGACGGGCAAGGATCCAATAGGCAAGTGGTGGGACGTACTCTTCCAAGCACCTTGTCCACATCATTGGGCCGCAATAATTGAAATTCCTCCAGTAATTTTGGACCAGACGGTGGCATTGGCGACTCCTCAGAGACCTCTGATTCATTAGTGGAGTCCAGCTCGTGACGAATCTGAGCGATTTTCTCTCTGAAATGCCTGGCAAAGTCGTCACAGCGGGCCTTTGAGGGTGGCATCGGATCTTCCTTGGGACCCAGGCGAACCAGGCCTTGCACCACTCGAAAAAGCTCCGCTGGACGGCATTGTGAGGAGGCAATGGAAGCGGAAAAAAACTTCTTTTTCGCCGCCTTCACCGCCACATAGAATTGGATTAAACTGGTCTACAAACTTCATCCAGGACACAATTCCTATAAATTATGGAAACCTCTACTTCCTGGTCCTCAAGTGTCCCTTATAAGCAGGCATAACTGGAAAAGACTAGCTCTTCCTTGTTCACCCACCCAGGTCTTGATTATACACGCCAGGTCAATAACTATTAAATCTCAGAAGGGGGAATTTCTGTTCTGGAGTGATCTGGCACTTAAAAGTACCATAGGGTAGGCTGACAGGGCAGCCCCAGCAAATGTGCAGGTGTAAGGAAGGCCAGAACACAGCACAGGCATTCACTATATGGATGGCATTCCCCTTGCCTAGCACACCCTCTTCCCAGTGCCACTTCTCCCTCTGTCTGTCACCACACTGATTGCAGGCCACACAAGTCTGCCACTTGATCCCCTGTTTTCCTTCTTGGGCAAATAGTCTGGCTCTATGACGGAGAAAATCACAAAAAGTCCAGCTTGGTGTAATGTAAGCGGATGGCCCTTGTTCTGTCATCTTCCTGAAGTGGCTTCTCCCAAAGGTCCTCACCTTTGGGGCTGCCGCCACCAGAGAGCTGCTTTCCCAGTGTTGGGCTGGTAAATAAAGGCCTCTCCAGATTCAGATGCAGCTGGCTTCTGTTCTCTGTCAGGTCTGGGCAAGGTTGCCTGATCTTGAGCTCTCTGCATACTTCTTCCCAGAGAGCAAGAACACAGCCTGGCTCACAGTAAACAGCAAACTGATTGAGGGCCTTGTGATGGTAAGGAGACCAGTTCACCTGCTCTGGGGCATGTCCACACTTGCTTATCTCAGTCTTTGGTGATTCCTGAAGCAGAAAGTCCGGATGCAAATGTATGTGTCTTGGTGTATGAATATAGAGTTATCACATGGAATCCAGGGACTGGGAGGTAGCATATCAACATGCAATAGCAAACCTGTTGAACTCAGTGACTGATCAAATCAAGCCAGGAGGTGGATGTGGCAACTGGGATTCATTTGCAATTAAAAAGGAAGGAAATTTGTTTGGAGTTGAAAGGCTTAAAAATCTAATTTCGTGCTCTTAGCCTCTTGAGCACAGGTTCCAGCAGAAGAAACCTCACACAGCCCATCTGGAGAGCCAGTTTTGTGCCAGAAATGGATCAGCTCCTGTCGACGTAAAATGCATAGTTATTCTGGGACTTTGTCCCAGAACAGTTCAGCTTGCCCCTGCCCCCCTTCCCCAGGCTTACTTGATCTTTGCTTCAAAGTGATCTCTTATGAACATCATGGCACGTGAACACTGCTCTGCTTGGAATCTCTGTGCGTCTTGGTTCCCCACACATAGTGAGGCATCCGAATGCTGACTAGATTTACAATGCACAGAGCATGCTTACACCCTTTCCTGATGCATGAAAGCAGCTCTGACAAAGAGCTCCATTCCTCCTGCAACCAGTGGTTGTGGCTGAGGCCACCAAAGGGGCAGAAGCAGCTTTTCCATGATGTCCATGACCTCCTGAACTTTGCAAGTAAAGGCTTTTCTGCCCAAGTCATTTATCATATACTAATTATTCACCACTCATGGAATAAAGCCAAACAAAATTATGTGCTTTTTTGTATCAGGTTTAATTCTGCATGGAAGAAATGTATAGAATTTTGTTTGTTGATTTTTCTTCTGTAAACCACTTCAGAATCTGTTTCAGATGTGAAGCAGTATATAAATATTGATGATGATAGTGTCATTGTTCCCAGTTTGTTTCCCATTACCCTTTACTAGTTGCACTCAATCTGGTCGTCTGTATTTCAGACAATATTATCATGATCATCATAGTCATCCCACTTGTCACAGTCTCACCCCACTCACCTTCTAGGATGTTCATCTAAATATCCTAGCAGAGATGATAATGAGTTAGTGGCACCAAAAATTTAAATGATGACTCACATTTTCCTTTGAAATGTTGAAATCCAAACTGTTTCCACGTAGTCTGGCAGAGGTAAAGACCATCTTATTAAAGCAAAGCATCTGGGGCTGTATCTCCAGATGTGACTATGTCCAAATGAATGAAGATGTGACCTGCCAGTGCAGTTGGATTCTGAGAAAGAAACCAGGAGAGGGTAGCAGAAGGCCGTCATTGATCTTAGCAATAGGCTGGCTGATGGTGGCTTTCTTGAACATCTACGAGTAAGAGATGTCATGAGTTGTGATCTTTCAAGTCAACATTGTCAGCACATTGAGATGTACAGCCTCTTCCTGCTGATTCTCAGCAGGTCTTTTGGAGAAGAAAAGAAAATGTAGTGGAGATAAGTGATGAGTTCTGCAGTACTTCACCAGCATCCAAATTAAGCTGAAGATAATGCCTCACAAACTTGGGAAGAATCTGACATGCACTTCTTTCTCTGTACACTTCTCTAATCTCTCTCCTTACTTGCTCATTTTCGAAGCTAAACATTACAACAGCTGTAATCTTTCTTAAGGGAGTTGTTCAAGTCCCTTGATCATTTTAGATGCCCATTTTCCAAGTTTGGTGAGGTGTTTTGGAACTCCTCACAACCCCTTTTTGTACTAACTACCCTAAACAATTTTGTCAGCACCAAACTCAGCCACTTCACTACTCTTTCCAAATTCCAGATCATTTATGAGTAAGTTTCACCATCATCTTTTCTCCTTATACATTTGGGCAATTAGAAATATTTTCATCCTCTTTCCCTCAGGGATTATTTAACCTGAACTGGATGCTTCCCAGCTCCTTTTGGCTTTTCCCCAGAGTTCAGCTTAAGAGCTGCTCTACCTCTTATTTTATGTTTTACACCAGCAGTTGGGTTCCATTTTGGTTCCAATGTAGCCTGTATATCTTGCACAGGCCTGGCTTGCCTTAAAATGTTCCCTGGGGTCTAACAAACATTGGCTCCTTCTTCCTGCATCATTATCTCACTTATCCCTTGAGTGTCCTCAGCTTTGCCTGTCTAAGTGGCTCTGCATGTCCTGTTGCTGAATTCATTTGGGTGCTGATGCTTCATCAATGAGGCTTCTTGAACTCAGGGACTTGGCTCCTTCAGAAGCTTGCCTCTTGACAAAGTTTTAGGTAGGATGGCCCAACTCCTGATTAGAAGGCATTGTTTGAAAAGCAGTGTGGGCTGTGGTTGAACCACTGGCTTGCAGTAGCTTCCAGTGACTTGGGGATGTAAGTTACTTGAGACTCTCTGGGAGTGGAGGGGGGTATTTAGGTGAGAGGATCAAAGTGAAGGAGGTCATTGAAGGGAAAAAAAAAAACCCAGGACAATAGTGAATGAGTTGTTTAAGGGGACAACAGACAAATGATACAGAATTTGTTGTATGTCATTATTATGTGGCCCTTTTAGAACAAAATGATACGCTGAACTTGGGATGAGTTCATTTCTGAGCTTTAGTTTATGAGCTGCTCTATAAGGCCCAAAACCTTCTGAAACCAAACTGAAGCCAACCTAAACATTTTTGTTTCTAAGCAGACCGTTGTACTACCCTACCTAGACCTGTACAGTGGGGCCTCTCAATTTAAAGTTATATATTGCTTCTATTTTACCTTTCTAACTGTGGGTTTAATTGAATTGTGGAGTATTTGTTTGAGAAAGGCTGAAAGAACTGCAGTTCCTTCTGGATTTCCTCCTTGGAATCTAACTCCCAACTTTAAGTTAGTAATTTTCTACATTTGTCTTCCTTTGCTGGGTCCTTGTTTAGGCTTCAGATGATACTTTGAGTTATAAATGATTTCCTATGGTAATTTAGTACATACACAAGTAGAAAAATAAACAGCAGTTACTTTAAAAAGCACTCAAATAGTTGCTGAACTTGCTTGTGGGCTCCTTTTGCTGATTCTTTGGACCTGATTCTATGGAAGGACCCTGTGGTGGGAGAGGGGGTGGGGGAAGTTGGCCCGATGCGGTTTGCTTAGGTGTGTGCTGGCTGTAGGATGGAAACTAGGCCTGTAAAGAGATGTTCAACTGGGAACAGCTTCCACTCAGGGATGCAAGGAGCATGTGGCACTCTTTCACTCATGCATGATTCTCATACATTTAAATCTCAGCTTGCATATTATTTAGCACCAGAGTGTTAGGTGTAGGGGGATCAAAGTTATTTTTGTTATGCCTGTGAAAACATGCCTGGAATAAGTTATATATTTGCTCACCTGTAGGTGGATTTCGCTGTCTGGCTAGAGAGACTAAAATGAGACATTTCATCGCTATAATAAATTTTAAAAAGCATACAAGTGCTTCCTTGTAATGTTTAATGCACAATGGAGAACTGAGAGGCACATTGCACTTTTTCTATAGAACCATTGACGGGATGGCACGACACGCAGTCCAGGGAGGCATTTATACAGACCACATTGACAGTTTCTCCACTGAATTAAAATCACATTGGCCAACCAGTGTCGCTTCAGGAATTTAGACTGAGGTTCTGATTTGACAGAACCGGTCAGACAGACATGGCTCTTCCCGCTGCCCCCCCCCCCACTCCTTTCCCTACTAGCAGGGAATGAAGTTCACAATTTCAGAACCAGTAGACAGTGAAAACTCTGTCACGAGTTGAGAAAGGCTGGGAAAGGCTCAGCTGAACATATAATGACCCCCTTGATTTGTGGGGGGCTTTTCCCTCCCTCTTCCTGTAGCCACCTGTCAAGTTCTTTGCCTGCCTCACTGGCCATAACAAGGAACCTCAAGTAGTGCCTGAATTCTAATGCCAGAACAGCTGTCAGAACCACATATTTCATGCTCCCCATTAAAATATTATGAAAAATTAGAAGAATGGGTGCTGGTTAAATCTATTCCTTGAACTCTAGGCCACACAAAAATGTTTCCCACAAGAAAGCTGTCAGAAACTTCAGGTACCAGGGATAAAATATTTGCCAGGAGAAGTATTGCCTGGTTTATGCCATGAGCATCCTAAGTATGCACATTGGGTTGGTCACAGAGAACTGGAATGCTGGGAGCAAGAAAGGAAACTGTTCCTCGAAGGTTGAAAATTGCTGATCCTTTGATCAAGGGCCATTGCAATAAAGCACTTCTGTTAATATTTATTTATTTAAAACATTTCTATGCCGCCCCATTCGCCGAAGCCTCGGGGCGGCTCACAACATAAATTATAATACATTAAAAATATAAAACAAATTAACAATATAAAATAAGTCGCCCTGGCCAGATAAAATAAGCAAATAATATTAACAATTAAAATGACGTTTAAATAAAAAGTCTTCGCCTGGCACCGAAAAACAAATAACGACGGCGCCGGGCGGACCTCTCTGGGGAGCGCATTCCATAGATTGGGCACCACCGCAGAGAAAGCCCTCCTCCGAGTACCTATCCTCCTAATTTCCTTCATGGAGAGTTCCCGGAGAAGGGTCTCTCCCACAGATCTCAAGGGGCGGGCGGGCATATATGGATGTAAGCGCTCCTTCAGGTAACCAGGACCCAAGCCGTTGAGGGCTTTATAGGTCATCACCAACACCTTGAATTGGGCCCGGACTTCAATGGGAAGCCAGTGAAGCTGATGGAGGACTGGAGTCATGTGAACATAACGCCTAGTCCCGGTCAGCAGCCTGGCAGCTCTATTTTGAACCAATTGAAGTATTTGACTCTAATACTAGAGGGACAAGGACATGTAATCAGAACCTTGTTTACATAAAGCAGTTCTTGTCTCCAGGGCAGGCATTGCTGTAGAATTAAGTTGTGGCCATCACTATCAAGTTTGCATTTTGCATTATAAAAAAGCCACCCAGAAAGAAGTGCATGTCAGATTCTTCCCAAGTTTGTGAGGCATTATCTTCAGCTTAATTTGGATGCTGGTGAAGTACTGCAGAACTCATCACTTATCTCTACTACATTTTCTTTTCTTCTCCAAGAGACCTGCTGAGAATCAGCAGGAAGAGGCTGTACATCTCAATGTGCTGACAATGTTGACTTGAAAGATCACAACTCATGACATCTCTTACTCGTAGATGTTCAAGAAAGCCACCATCAGCCAGCCTATTGCTAAGATCAATGACGGCCTTCTGCTACCCTCTCCTGGTTTCTTTCTCAGAATCCAACTGCACTGGCAGGTCACATCTTCATTCATTTGGACATAGTCACATCTGGAGATACAGCCCCAGATGCTTTGCTTTAATAAGACAGTCTTTACCTCTACAGGTTGCAGTGGTTGTAAACTCTCAGGAACAAGCACAGAAAGGCACCCTTAGGGCACATAAATCAGAGAGTGAGAGAGAAAGAGAGTCTTGCTGTGAATGGGGTGAATGGGCCACCATTCCCTTTGCATACACTAAGAACATTCATACCTTTGTTTAATTTTGACAACTATCAGATGGAACTAAATAGGGAAACAAATTTACCTGCAGGCTCTGTGAGGCAGTGCCCACCAGCAGGCATGCCCCTATCCATTGCTCAGCTGATGCTCTCCATTCCCATACATGCAGAACTGTATATGTCTGCAATAGCACAAGTGTGGTTAAAACAAAATAAAAATAACTTTTGCAGATATTATGTGAAAGCTAGGAAGAGGAAAATCAGAAACACTGCCAGCCCCTCCAAGGTGATTCTTGGGCACTCTGAAGGGATTCTCCATAACTGTAAAATTGATTATTGCAAAAGCTGGCTTGACAGCTGGTATTTATGATCTTGGGGTGTGGGGGAGGCAGTTGATGACAGTTAAGTTCACCCACCAATATCTCTAACCAACCAGTTCCTGATGCTGACCTTATTCAAAGATCCTTTCTCTTTCTCTCTCTCTCTTTTAAAGTTTATTCTGCTGGTAGTTTGTCTGTTTCTGTTATTATTGCATAACATAGTCAAAGCTCTCTGGGCAGTTCACAACATTTTAAGTCGCTCATCCAGGTTTCAACCAAGCCCAACCCTGCTAAGCTTCCAAGGTTAGGCAAGATCAATCAAGTTCAGGCTACACAGAAGCTACTGAAGGATTGCTATTCAGAGGATAGCAGGGTGTGCATCTTCCAGCCATAATACTGTGCTGGAAGGCCTGCTTCTGGAGCAGCTAATATATTATTTCACATAAGCAACAGTGTCTATGAGTGTGTGTCCCTGAGCAAGCATCTTGCACTCCTTTCATTACTGTTGAAGTGCACTAAATGGACTGTCATACCTCTCCCTCACAGAAGTCACCTTTCACTTCCTGCCTGCCCACTGTAGTAGATGGCTGAAAAGGCAATATTGACTATAATCAAGAACACGCGGACAAAATTTACAGCTCCATGTCCCACTGAGCTGTGTCTACTGATGCAATCCCCTGTCTGGGTCAATCGCCAGGAACATTTGTTTGTCCATTCTTGTTCCAATTCATTTGTTTAGATTGTTATATCACAATTGCTCTTCTCAAGCCAAAGAAATAGGGCGGATTGCAACTCTGGAAATTCACGCATCATTAAGAAGAATATTTGAAAACAGGAAATGAGTGAGGGTCAAGTTAGACACATGTTAAAGGCATTGAGATATACAGAGATAGACAAATTGCTTCTTGAAATTCTCCACCCGACTTGTGGGCAGAGAAATTGGAGGGGCCATTTCTCCAGGCCTCTAAAAGTGAGGAAATAATTTTCCAGGCGTTCTCAAGGGTGAAGCTCACTGTTAGCAGCAGCTGTGTTAGCAACCTCTCCACCATTTTGTATCTTCCACATTTCTTCCAACTTGGCATCATTCTGAAGCATGATGGTGGTGATGAAATGTGCCCACATAAAAAAGCAGAACAAAATATTTGGAGTAAATTCTGTAAGAAGATCTTTCTGTAACAGGGAAGAAAGAAAAAGATCGACTGTTTTCTCAGTAAATATGTCTTCCAAGGAATTTGGGATCAGCTCTAGATTCTTATTAGTGGAGATGTCAGTGGCTGAACAGTATGTACTCCAGGATCACTGATCTATAGACCATCACCAAGATGGTAAGAAATATAAAAGAGTAGGGGAGGGGAGTTAATATAAGAGCAGTTTCAAGTAAGCTTAGGGAAATAAAGTATTGACTTAGGCACCAGAAGATAAGAGTTTAATTCCAGTTTTGTGTTACTATCCCGCTGTGCAGTCTGCCGGAATGAGCCCGGCCATCTTCCCATACTGTATTTTCTTTCCTCCCAGTGTAATACAATGAGAATCCCCACTGATGCAAGTGGAAAGGGTCAAACTGGTGGAGAGCCAGTGTGGTTAAGAGCATGGTACTGGGACTCAGATGATCTGGGTTCTAGTTCCCACTCAGCCATGGAGCCAACTGGGTGACTTTGGGCTAGTCACAGACTCTCAGCCCAACCTACCTCACAGGGTTGTTGTGGGGATAAGATGGAGGAGGAGATGTAAGCTGCCTTGAGTCCTTTGTAGGAAAAAGGCAGGATATAAATCGATAAATAAACTGATTTCAGTGGATGTCAGACAAGTCACCATGTAACTGACTTTTCCTTGTAAAGCATTTTGGGACCTGCAGAGCAAAAAAATCTGTGTAGGTGACAAATGTGCTTTTTTGTCATTGACATGAGTGCAGATGGGTATAGAGCAGGGGTTTCAAACTCAACTTACCTGGGGGCCGCTGGAAGTAGAGTCTGGGTGAGGCTGGGCCGCATCAAGTATTCCACCACCGCGGTGGTGGTGGGCCGCTCATCCCGCGGCTGGCCCGGGTGCCTCCGGAGCTTTGAAGGCTGCAGGGCCCCTCCCCCGTGCCCTGCCTGTCCTGGCAATTGGCCCGCAGGCCACGAGTTTGAGACCCCTGGTATAGATTAAAACAAAATGTAACAAGGTTGCAAGATTTCTGATACCTTAAACATGTCTTTAATTTTTAAATTATTATCTACCCTCTCGCTCTCTTTTACAGCAAAAAAATCTCCAGGCAAATAAATGATACAGAGTAGAAGCAGGTCAACCATAGTGAGAATAAGCTGGGGATGATGAGTTCTTGTCATGTCCTGATCTGTGCACCTGTAGTGCACAAAGTCTGATTTGCCTGTAGTGACTGAGTAGCAATACTTACAACTACACATTTGCTGCAATTTTGATTTGGCCTTGCAGCTTTTACAGCTTTGCGGTCTCCTTCTGCATAGGAAATACTATTGAGGCTGATCAGTTGTATCAACTGCTTGATTAATATTTATAAATATTTACTATCCATTAATAAATAAGATCTATCAAGAAGAACACAATACAGAACTGGAATGCCGTATTCAGTCCAAGCAGTGACTTGCTGCTTTAGTATCAATATGTGAAGTTTCAGAGGGCTGTGGGCTCTGCCTTGAATCCTTGTTTTTTGGATTTATTGGATGCCACAAAGTTGAGCAACTGCTAGTAGTTAATAACTGCTGATGCTGCTTTTAATCATGTTCTAGCAGTGCCTAGTAATTGCCTCTTCTTTGGTTGGAAGCTATAGTATGGATATACTTTTTATTGGCATGCCCTTTGATAGTTTTGTGATGTATGTGTTCTTTTAAATTATCCAACTGTTTCTTGGAAGTTAAAACATGGTCAACCCAAATGGATTTTCTATGCCCTTTTAAAAGATTGATACTGCCATACTGGAGAGAGAGAAAATTGCCTCCTATAATTCAGTGGATTGAAGACTTGGTGCATATACAAACATTAGTTGCCCTTGTTGAAGCATTGGGATTTATTCTGTTATAATGATATTTACATTTTATTTAAGCAAAAAATAATAATGCCAGGTTTTTAATTACATTGTTTTGTTTTGGTGGAATTCACAATTAAAAGTTGACATTGTTAAGCCAATCCATAGATGCAAGTCATAATGAAAAACCATATATGGCATGGGGTGAGACTTGGCAAAGTACCATGTACTTACTACCACCCTGTATTTCTAGGAGAACGGACGGAATACAAATTAGTAAATAATACATTTCTTCCTTCCTTCCTTCCTTCATAGGAATTCCATCCTGTCTTTCTTTTTACAACAAGCTCAAAGTAGCTGACATTATTCTCTTTCTCCTGCTCTCAGTCTTATCCCTGGAACAACAAACCTGTGAGGTAGGTTGGGTTGAGAGTCTGTGAATGGCCCAAAGTCACCCAGGTGGCTCTGTGGCTAAGTGGGAACTAGAACCCAGTTTGTCTGAGTCTCAGTCCAACACTCATAACCACTACAATACACCTCCACACTCTCATTTGCATTTTGACCTATTGGTATGTCTGGAGTTCACTTTCAGCTAAACACTTCTACACTTCTCACATCATGATGCAAGATTGTTAAAATATATTTCCACATTAATTAGAGGAGTCCTTTCCAAGCTGGTGCTCTCCAGATTTTTTCCCCCTCTGCTCCTGTCAGCCTCAGTCAGCACATCCCATGTTGATGAATGGTAGGAGTTGTAGTCCCAGGGTGCCAGGCTGAACTACAAGGTTTGTCCTTCACAGAACATTAGTATTTTTGCTCATTTTTACCTAATGCTCTGGTCATGTCTTTCTGGACGTGTAAACCTTGTGTTAAAAAGAGCAGAACCTGGCTGGTAGATTGTCTCCTTTCTGTGCATCAGAACCTGATGACATATCACAGTGTACATTTTATTATTGAGAGCCAGTGTGGTGTAGTGGTTAAGAGCATGGGACTGGGACTCAGACAATCCGGGTTCGAGTCCCCGCTCAGCCATGGAGCCAACTTGGTGACTTTGGGCCAGTCACAGACTCTCAGCCCAACCTACCTCACAGGGTTGTTGTTGTGGGGATAAAATGGAGGAGGAGAGATGATGTAAGCTGCCTTGAGCCCTTTGTAGGAAAAAGGCAGGATATAAATCGATAAATAAATAAATAAATAATCTCCTCCTCCTCCTCCACATTTATGGAGAAGCACACCTTGGAGTGACATTAGCAAAGGAAACAAACCAAGTTGTCCTAGATGCTAGAGAAAGGAAACAACCTGCTAAACTTGGGGTTCCTTCCTTCCTTCCTTCCTTCCTTCCTTCCTTCCTTCCTTCCTTTAGTTCCCCTCTTCGACTTCTTTAACTTTGGCTTTTACATTATTTTTCTCAAGTGGCAAAGGGAGCTAATAATATCCCTAGGAAAAAAATTAGTGTCCCAGCAAAACTTCAGTCCCTTGTTTCTTAGACGTCTGTGCTCTCTTCGCTCAACCGCAGACAGTGAAGAGTCTGATAGGCATTTGACAAAGAGCTATTGATGGGATGGCTGTGTGAATTGGCCTGGCATTGGTCACAGCCAGCTTCTGTGGGACGTGCTGCCCCCATTTTACAATAGACTCTAGTGTATTAAGCCATTTGTTGAAAGGTCAGAAATGAACAGAGAAATGGACTGGAGTTTTTAAAAAAACCTTGTCCTCCTATAAATATCAGTCCCAGTTGAAGGTACTTCATTTCACATCCCATCTCCCGTGTGCTTTCTCTGTTGCGGTTTTCCAGATGTGGTCCAGTTCGTCTGCCTGTGAAGTTATTTGAAGGAGAAGGCAGTAAAGTCTATGTCTGATCTGTGCCTTCACTTCTTGATAGAGTAATAATAATTCTCCATCAGTCCTGTGAGGTGGTGGTGTTTATCCTAATGAACTGGGAATTCCTACTCTGGTGATGGTCTGCAAATAGTCCAACCATAGGCATTCACTGAATTGGTCCACCTTTAGCAATTTTGGATTAGGACTCATCCACCTCTTTGGGATTGCTGGATCTGAGCCAGCCTTTGCCTTGACAATGACTTTAGCAGCCAAGCTAGAGGACCTGGAAGCCACGCTAGAGCATCTGCTAATGGATGTGTTTGTAAGTAAAACCTGCTTTTCTATTCAAAGTGATGCCAGTCATTTGGAAAGCAATAGGTAGTGCAACAGCATGCCACAGAGTTTTATGATCCGTTTAGAGTCCTCTTATTAAAAATATGTTTCTTATTTTAAAAACAGGTGAAACAGTCATGTAAGTGTATTGAGGAACAGCAATGGTTTTTTTGAGGAGGTGGGTTCTCCTGCTTTCTGCAATCATGTGTGAACCAGAGAGGTGTGACTGACAGGCAGGATGTGTTTCACATTTATTCTGTAAAGTCAATTTGTGTAATGTCAGCAATGTGTATGCACTTGGGAAACGTGACTCTGATAGACTTCTGCAGCAAGGCACACTGAGGGCTTTGCAGTTATCTGTGTCTTTCAGCCAGTGTTGCAAGCTAAACAGTGGTATGGTGTCCCTCCCATTCTAGTGGGGGACCATGGCATTTTCTTGGTTTTATTGAACTGTGATTTATTTCCAAGCCAGGAGGTATTTAAAAAGACTTGAAAGATTAATTCTTTGATGTAAGGGGTGTGTTTGATTTGATTAAGAGTCTGTGAATCAGACATCTGATAAACCAGCTTCTTCAACCTTGCCTCTAGCATTCAGAGATTGTCTGTGTCTTATAAGTTGTCATTTTAAAAGAATGAGGAGGCAGGAGCATTGGATGCAGCGAGAGATGTTTCTTCTGTTCCTTAGATTTTATCAGAGGTTACTCTGTCTAGCAGTCAAAAGTACTTGTCTAAGTTTACCCCATGGCGTTTAGGACCAGAACCTTGTTCAGTTGCCCTTAAGTATTTATTTATAAAAGGGAAAAGCACTCCCCTCTCTTGTACTACAAGTGATTGTATCACTTCTCCCCTCTAAGTTACATTTCCTCCCCCGCCCTGTCGCCATCCAGTTCGCTCCATCTCCTAGTCATATATCTCATCTCTTCCAATTCCCCTTCATAGTTCCTTCTTTCAGAGTAGTTTAGTCCACCAATTAATTTATATCCTTTCTTCCACTTTCTTTTGTTTGCAAGTGCTTCTCCCTCTCTGTCTCGGCATATCTGAGATCCTGCTTTGGAACCTATGCCTTCTATTCATCCTATGCTTTGGAACCTATGCCTTCTATTCATGTGGACTTCCATGGTTCTGCCAGTTCTGTGCTATCTTCCTTTTCTTTTGTGTCCCTTTGCTGTTCTGTTTCCCAGTAAGCAAAGTGGAACATGCAACTCTTGTCTGCAGGGCCTGCCCCATAAATTTCAAGAAAGCAGCATCAAACACACATAGCCCATTATGCTGGCCTAAGCCATTTGAGAAGGGGTCTCTCTGCACTGGCAAGATGTATTCATTCATTCATTCATTCATTCATTCATTCATTGTCTTCACTTAAAAAAGTGCTTGCCCCAACTTACCATCAAGACAGGGTTAGGGAAAAGGTTCTGCCAGAAGTTTGGTCTATAGCTGCTCACAACCCCAGCCACCATTGATAATGGATTGTGAAAGCTGTGCGCTAAAAGATCTTAAAGGCATTGGGTTGGCTACGCTGGATAAGTTTTGATATGGGGCAGATGGCATGAGGGACCATAGGGAAGAGTATGAAGCAACGAGGAGCTGAGGGGGAGGGGTAAAGAGGGGTCAATGTCAGGAGCCAGTTATGTCTTATGGTTGATTTCAGTTGTGGGCGAGAATTAGGCTGAAGTGCTCCATAGAAAGAGTTGGATGTAAGGAACTATGTTAGGTAAGATGAACGTAATGCAACGTTAGGTTCAGGTTATATAAAGTATAAGTGAACTGGTAGGTAGATTCACTTTTACTCGATGCAAGATAAATTTCTACTTTATTCAAACACCAAACCTCCTTGGAGCCATTCTTGCCACTCCACCCTCGTCACCTTTCCCCGACAGCAACCGTTCCATCAGACTGCAGCGATGGAGTTAACAGGGGAGCTCCTCAGTTCTGCTGTGGCGCAGCGACTTCTCACTTTTCTTCCTCCTTCCTCTTTTCAAACTTGTTCAGAACTGTGCAACCACAAATAGTACCTGTTTGCTTTTCCCCTTGTCTCTCCCCCTCCATTTTCCTTTTGTGTCATGGCTTTTAGATTGTAAACCTGAGGACATTCTTTGACCATTTTTATTCAAGAGCAATAGAAGTGCTTCAAATGGTGAGAAGATATAATTACTGATGTTTGAACTGGACGGTGTCTTTTCTGTAGAAAAGTAACTAACAAAAGGTATGTATGAATGAATACAGAAATGCAGGAATTGTGTGGAATTCTTTTTCTCCCGTACATCTGTTGGAAACTTTGCATGCCAGATTAATGTCAGATGCTGGCAGGGTGTTTTGCCTTCAGAGCTGGAGAGCTGCCCAGATGCACCTTCTTGGCTATGTGAAAGCAGAAAGCTGAAGTTGATAGACCCTTGGCCTGATCCTGCTGGCCTCCTCCCATAATTGCTACCTAGTCAGCCTTCAATACTCTCAGTTCTAGCAAAGTGAAGCCTGTGAATGAAGGGTGGGCAGCGCAGTGTAACAGCCCTTCTCCCATCCCTTTCCAAGAAGCTATCACATCTGCCAAACCTCATTTATTTACTTCACCTCCTTTCAGTCCAGAAGGATCCCCAAAGAGGCTTATGTCGAATAATGAAATGCAATTAAAGTGCTCAGGCTGTTGAGACCACCCTATTAAAACAAGCAATTAAGTGCATCGGTCAACCACAGAGCAAATAAAAACAAGCCCACACGTGTCCAGTAGGAGCAGCTAACCTACTTGCTCCAAAAGTAGATTATATTCACTTTTCTCTGCCTCCTGCCTGTCAAGGTGGGAGTTCCACAGTGTGTCAAAGGAGAGCCCCTGGAAAAAATGTCCATATGTTTGGCTCTCAAAAGCAGAGACCTCAAGGGAAGACTCCATCCTCTGACCTAAGCCTATGAAGAAGATCCTGTGAGATCAGTATCCTTACCATTTTAGGGCAGCTGGTGCTCCACTTGGGTTTTAACACATATGTGCAGAAGCTTTAAATGGAAATGTTTAAGGAAAGTTTGCACTCATGGTACTGCCGTTACCACAGCCATTAATGAACCCGATGAAACAGGCTGACACTCTCAGCTTTTTCAGCTCCCCTAGCCCTAAAGCAGTCACTGAACTGCACATCAGTTGTGTGCAATTGATGTGAAACTGAACTGCACATCAGTTGTGTCTGCTGTTCTTTGATGGCTACCATCTGTCCCAGCAGCAACCAATATATTCTGCAATATGGCAGCATCCATATTTCCTGCTTCACAGTCCTCTTGAGGGGCTGTCAGAAGGCCATTCTTGGTTTGCAAGCATACTCTGCTGGAAGGGCTATCTGGTTTAAAGATATTATTTATTTGTTACATTTATATCCTGCCTTTCCTTAAAGATTCCAAGGTGGCATACACGATCCTCTTCTCTGTTTTATTTCTACAGCCCTGTCCAATAGGTTAGGCTAGAAGTCACTGACTGCCCCAAAGTCATCCACTGAGCTTCCCCTCCTTTTCGCCCAAGTGGGGACTTGAGTCTGCAGCTCCCAAGTCCCACTCTCTAACTACTACATCACATTGGCTTTCACACTGGCTTACAAAGATAGCCCCATGAAGAGAGAGGAGGAGCCTGGAGATTGCCCACCAACATTGTGTCCCTGGACACAGGCCAGAAGGTACACAGGTCATCTTGTAGCAATTCTGGCCGTTGTGGTGTGAGACACTGTATTCCTACTTAAATTATAGTAATTATTTGAGCATATATATGCATGTATAAATCAGCAGGTGCAAAATGTATGTAAATCTTCTCTATGTTGTTGTATTTCTTCTTTCCTGGTGATGCATGAGCGGCCACTGTAATATAAGTAATAAACCACAGTGATGTCCCTAGAGTGGGGTCAGTCATATCCATATCCTTTGAAGGGTTTAGTTTTAATTTTTCTTACTAGGTGTTTTTTTTCCTTTATGTAATTCACTTTTGGGAGGCTCTTGTTAGCTGCACAAAGTACTGCAAAAAGCCTTTCATAAATATTAATAAAATAAATAATAGAATATATTTCATCTAGATACTTGATAGGAACTTGGTAAATGGTAAATATTCTTAAGTGTTCCCCATTTCCCTGAGCAATAAAAAGTTTGAGTTGTTGTTATGTATGCCTTGCTTCCAGGTGCAAAAAGCAATCTCAATGCAACTTACCGAACACAAGACACAATACAGCTGGAAGAAAGTGGGGAGATCCAAAATCAATATTAACCATAATTAGCACAATAATACCAATAAAAATAAATCCTATAAAATCAAATCTACTAGCACCATACTATATGAAAAGGGAGAGAAAAGAGATCCACAAACACAGCATCTCCACCACACTCTCAGCCTAGATGAACGTCACAAAACAGCCCATGACAATTCTGTCACAACTAACATACAGTTACCTGGAAAGTAAGTATGCTTTTGCTTGGGGCAGATGAGCTTCCTTGGGGCAGGCCACTTGGTGAACACAGGCATCTATCATAGAAGACCTGTTCCTCTGCTGACACCCCTGAGCTTCTCTCAGAAGGGCAGCCAGCAAAACTGACCTCAGGGACTTGACAGGTTCATATGGAGGTAGGGGTTCAGAGCCATGTAGGGCTTCGTAAGTGAAGATAAACAGTTTAAATTTGTCCCAGAAACAAACAGGAGATGAATGCAGGTGAGCCAGAACTGGGCTTATGTATTCACATTGCCTAGTCCCAGCTGATCATGATTATCATTATTATCCCATTACATTTACACCCTGCCTTTCTTCATCTTGCAAAGAACCTAGAGAACCAGGAAATTCTGTGCATGTTTTTTGTTGTTGTTTGTTTTTATGGCTAATTGCATTTCCCAACTGATAGGTAGCTAGGCAGATTTTGTGTGTGATGCTTTATAACTAACAACCCAGCTGGAGAGATTTGTGTCATTATAAAGGTGTTTGTTTGTTTGTTTGTTCATTGTGGAATCTAGCCTGGTCAGTGGTGGTGCCTACCTCCCCTGGTCTAGCAGTGCTATGCCTGAGCTAAAAACAAGGCCAAGAGACTACTGGACCATCATAGTTGATTGCTTGGCAGAGAACTCCATCAGCCATTCTGTGCTGCTTCTGATTTCACTTGACTCCAGCTGTGAAAGAACCAAGATGGTAGCACTGGCTCTCAGTGACTAGATTTATGAACAGGCAGTGACCAGCGGTTATTTGATGCCATTGGCCTGTAGAGCTTTTCCAGTGAAACACCTTCTCTCTCTCCCCAAGTCTCCATTCTGATTTCATTCACAGCAACCCCTAAAAACTGGTTCAAGTCTATATTCTTTTATGTCCCAAGTGATAACTCTATCAATGTGGTGTTACTGATGTGAAAATGCTCCCAGAATTTGGCTCTCTTGCATTCATAGGACTTCTTTCTTGTGTTCAGCCCTAGCCTAGAAAGCAAGCTGAGTCAAGATCAAGTCCACAAATGTTCAAGAACACTAGTGCCCCCCTTCTTTGTGCTAAATTATTCTCCCGCTAAGTATGCAACGTCACAAGTCATAGGTGCAAAAGCAGAACTCTGCTTGCACAGCAGGTATGTGCTGAATGCCCCAGCTGTCCTCACTGACTATACCTGCACAACAGATTGACTTTCTTCCTGCTGGACACCGACCTGAATGCTCTGCATGAGTTGGACTTAAGGCTGAGAGAAAGTGGGTCAGAGCCTAGGGAACTAAGCCAACAAAATGCAATTGATTCCCAACCCTAAAGTGGATTCCCAACTGACTGCTATGTGGCATCATGCATTGGACATTTGTTGTCCATATATGATCATTTTTGGTTGGTTGGTTGGTTTTAGAAAGAGGCACTGAGGAGCCCAGACTGCCTCTTCTTGTGTGCATGCAAACATGTATCAAAGAAGATGCCAACATATGACTTAGTTTGATGTAACAAAGTGTATTTTCACTTAGGGTCATTAGTAGACAACTAAGCATTTTGTCAACCATATGGAACCTAATATTCAGATTAGCATCTGGCCGTTCAACTGGAATGAGCTGGTGGAGGATATTGTCTCAGGTAACAGGAGGCCACACGGGAATAATCCCCCAGAATCTTCCTTCCCATACATCTTTCTCTGTGTCAGTGTTATTGCTTTAAAAGTGAGATGATGCATTGACATAGCATAGCTGTTTCAATGCTCCCGTGGCCTCCTTCGTTCCAGACCAGGATATATACTTGCAAATCACTGAATGATACAGTTCTGTAACTGGAAAATCCCACCAGAGCTATAGGAAAGCATGAGCCTGTGGTGCAGAGGGGCTGCTTGTGTTTGTTTGTTCTCTTTAGAAGGACATAAATCATTGTGATGGATTTACACTGAGAAGCAGTTATCCTGGAATTACATCAGTGTAAATCAGATGCAGACGCAGCCTTGGAAGGACCTGGAATCCTGACTTATCACATACTGAGTAAAACTTGGGTTCAACCAATGCATTATGAGAAGTCACCAGAATTTGACGCACATGTCTATGGGTGCATTCTGCCATGGGTCAAAAATGTAGGGCCAGTAAATGTTGACAGGATTGGAGTGGGTGGACCATTGGTTCAGTCTGTTATGAGGTCCCGGTCATCATCACCGTCATCATGATCCATTGTGACACTACACCTTCACTCACTGGAGCAAAG